>NC_056534.1:5429489-6029489 GCF_910596095.1 Thunnus maccoyii | reverse complement strand
GTGCATTTATGAGTCAAGTGATCATAACTGTATTTTAGGGTAAGTTCTGTCAATAAGGTCTCTCTCTCACCTCTATAGTCTCTACAGGTTCATTCAGTTCAGTGGTGGAGCTCAGAGTTTTCTTCTTCCTGGATTGAATTCAACAATATCAAGAAATATTTAACTAAATGAAATTCATGACTTAAAAACTATGAAAATGTTTTAGTAAGAAAACAAAAGAAGGTATTTCATTTCTATTGTCTTACCTTGACCACAGACTCAAGAGAAGCAGAACAATCAGCATCAGGACCACCAGAATCACCCTGATGATATTCATTATAATTACTGATTTCCCTAAAAATTTAGAGCAACAGAAAGGAGATATGGCTCATCAATAAATGCAGTATACAAGTGTGTGTGTGTGTGTGTGTGTGTGTGTGTGTGTGTGTGTGTGTCTGAAGTTCAATGAGCATAACTTACCTGATCCAACAGTCAGATATAAGGTGGAGTTATGACGTCCTCTTCTGTTCTGGGCTTCACAGTAATAATTCCCACTGTGTTCAGGTCTGACATCAGTGATGGTGAAGATCTGTCCTGATGCTTTTGGTGAGTCTTCATTCTCCTTGTACCAGGTATAATTAGCTGCTGGGTTAGCATCACTGCTACAGGTCAGATTCACTGAACTGCCCTCCACTATCTCACCAGAGGGACTCATTGACACAGAGGGAAGCTTTGGAGCATCTGGAGGAGATGTATCAAAATGAATTAAATATAAAATGAGGAAGGGTTGCATTAGTACAACATGTTGTATTGGAGCTGCTCAGTGAACTACAGCAGCAGACTGAATGTGAAGCAGGCAGAGCTGAAGAAAGCAGACATGATCAGACAAATCTTTCCTAATATTTTTTAACAAGGTTGACAAGACCAACAGCTGTATGTTTTTAAATAAACAGTTTCACTCACATTTCACATCAATAAAGATGTATTCAGATGTCCTCTTCCCCAGCTGGTTCTCAGCTGTACAGTAATACTCTCCAGAGTCAGAGGACTGGATGGAGCTGAAGACAAGCTGTGGTTCTTTACTGAGAGGTTGAAGGTCTGGATTTACATTCTTCTTGTACCAGGTGTATTTAGCTGCTGGGTTAGCATCACTGCTACAGGTCAGAGTCACTGAACTGTTCAGCATAATGTCCCCAGAGGGACTCACAGACACCAGAGGAATCTTACGTGCATCTGAAGGAGAAAATATGGACATTTTTTAATCTTATGATCCAATCATATTCATGCAGCTGTACAGTGCAGACATCATAACATGACACTTATCACTGTTGCTGTCTGCTGATTATGCTCATGCTTGTGGAATAAACTCACACACTGATGGAGAGGAGAACGTCTCATGTCCTTTCAAAGCACAGGAATAGCTGTCTGCAGGATAAAAAAAGCCCAAATAAAAAGGAGATGTTTGTTCTGTTATTATCCGTCCATTCTTGTACCAGATGTAGGAGGGACGATCATCTAGATGACAACTGCTGTGACACTTCATCTTTGCCCGAACACAGGTGTGAATTTTGCAGGATGTTAATCTGATCACCTGCACCTGGATATCTAGATATGTGAAGAAATAGAAATATCATTTATCTTTATACATGCACAAAATATAAACACAAACATTTACAGTACTATTTTCAAGATATTTAATGTTTGGAATTAAATAAGTATTCAGATGAAAATGTTACCTGTGACAGTCAAAGTGACTCCAGGTGAACCAGTAAATCTCCCTCCTGGTTGGTTTGTTATGAACATAAACTTGTACTCAGCTGAGTCGCTCTCTCTCAGGTCTGTGATTCTCAGAGTGCAGTTGTTCTTATCACAGTGATACTGAACACGACCTGAATACTCTGAGTCTGTTCTCAGATCCACAGGTTCATTATTACTCAATTTAGTAAACCAGAATGTTTTCTCAACTGTATTATCATGATCATTTATTCTAGATTGGTATCTGTAGGTGCAGTTTATGTCCACTGTTGATCCTTTTAAGGTACAGATGTGAGTAGAAGTGTAAGTCACTCCCCAGTCATTCTGACCCTGTACCACTGTAACACAGAGCACATCAGAAACCACAATCAGATTCATAACATCAATTGATAATGAGTTAATCAGCTACTAAGACAAGCTGTGTATCATAGTGCTAACATGTTTTTGGGGGCAAGATAATCTGGACCAGCTTCAAAATATGATTGTCTGCTGTCACCTGTCACAGAAGTTTCTTATCATGCATCAAGCTAAAAATAACTGAGCTGAAGTATTGCGCTTTATCAGGTATTTATCATATTGTATAATTTTATGTTGGGACATCGGAATATTTCTTACTAAATTTTTGATTTGGTCCGTTCATTCTTGATGTTTTTATTGTTGTACTCTTTGTCTAAGAACTCAAAGAAAAATGGAAGAACATATTCAATTTTCAGAGGGACAAAATTTTGAGAATCTGTTCCTTTAAATCCATGAAAGAAAGAATGAATAATAGTTTATATTTGTGTTGATGATTGTAAATGTGAAGCAGGCAGAGCTAAGAGAGCCTGATCAGCAAAATATTTCACTGGTTAATGAAGCCTGAAAAAAGTTGTCATCAGCTATGTGATGCTTTTTTAACATAGACTGTGTTTCACTCACATTTCACATTTATCTCAGTGAATTCAGATGGCCTCCTTCCCAGCCCGTTCTCAGCTGTACAGTAATACTCTCCAGAGTCAGAGGACTTGATGGAGCTGAAGACAAGCTGTCGGCCTTCTGAGATAACTTCAGAATGCATAGATGTTCCCTTGTACCAGGTGTATTTAGCGTCTGGATTAGCATCACTGTTACAGGTCAAAGTCACTGAACTGCCCTCCTTAATTTCACCAGAGGGACTCACTGACACAGAGGAGGTTTTTGGGGCATCTGTAGCAGAAAACAACATGTTTAACATTTCATCCCCAGTTGAGGTTAAGTTTTCACAGTGGAACATATTGAAATGATTTATATTTCATCAAACACATTACAAACTACATGTCCTGTTACCTTGTGTATGAGTTTAAAATCTTCAAGTGACAGTAAACACACTGAAGGAGAAAGGGAGAGCAGTAATCCTCATCTACTTTAAGTACTTTCCTTCATAACTGCTGGTGTGTGGTGTGTGTGTGTGTGTGTGTGTGGTGTGTGTGTGTGTGTGTGTGTGTGTGTGTCTAAGTGTTGTGTGTGTGTGTACGTGTTGTGTGTAATGTATTTTAAAGGCTGGAGTGATGGCTCTAATTAACTATTGATGGAAGAGGTGGATCGGTATAATTATTGATAAAACACATCTGGTTAACTCATATTGTAAGCCAGAGTCTGAAACATTTGTGTGTTTAGGTGAACTGATGCTAATTAAACAAAAGAAAAATCAGAGCGAAATTTGTCATTTTATTCTAAACTAAAAAACTAAAAATATTTCTAAACTATTAAAATGACATCTTTCTCTGCAGTAGAAGTCCTGTAGAGCTCAAGGAGAAAAACATGGTACCAATAACAAGAGCTGCATTGGGGTCGTTCATATTAGAAATACATGAAGTCATTGTACAGTATTTAGATAAAAGGCTCCACAAGATGCTGTTACGTTAGTGAAAGACTGTGAAGAAAACTCACAAACTGAAAGAGAGGGGAAATCCTCATGTCCTTCAACAGCACAGGAAAAGCTGTCTGCACGATTTAAGGAGTTTGAATAATAAGATGTTCCTCTCCTGATTTCCTGTCCATCCTTGTACCAGATGTAGGAAGCATGGTCAGGTAGACGACAACTGCTGTGACACTTCAGCTCTGCCTGGACACAGGTATGAACTTTGCAGGCTGTTGATCTGATCACCTGCACCTGGAGATCTGAATATGTGAAGAAAGAAGAGAAATGTCATTCATGTTCACACACACACAAACATTCATAGTACTATTTCCAAGATATTAACCATTTAAAACTAAGTTAAATCTCCCAATGAAAATGTTACCTGTGACAGTCAAAGTGACTCCAGGTGAACCAGTAAATCTCCCTCCTTGTTGGTTTGTTGTGAACATGAACTTGTACTCAGCTGAGTCGCTCTCTCTCAGGTCTGTGATTCTCAGACTGCAGTCGTTCTTATCACAGTGATACTGAACACGACCTGCGTACTCTGAGTCTGTTCTCAGATCCACATATTCATCACCTTTAATAAACCAGAAAGTTTCTTGAAGTGTAGTATCATGGTCATTTACTCTTGATGGGTATCTGTAGGTGCAGTTTATGTCCACTGTTGATCCTTTTAAGGCACAGATGTGAGTAGAAGTGTAAGTCACTCCCCAGTCATTCTGACCCTGTACCACTGTAACACAGAGCACATCAGAAACCACAATCAGATTCATAACAAGTTAAGAATCAGTGAATAAAACAAAGTGGATCATGGCACCAATATGATTTTATTTGCAGTTGTTGTCATTCAAAGCTCCTCATCCTGCATCAATCTAACTAGAACTGAACTGGAATACAGTATTTTATCAGTTGTTTATCATATTTTGTCATTTTTTACTGCTGAGTGTTTCAGCTTTAGTTCAGTCATTCTGCAAGTTTTTACCGTTGTTATCCTAAAAAAGCTAAAGCTGAACAACTAAAATGTGACTCTTATTTGTTATCAAAGAAATCATTCAGATAGAAAGTACATAAACAGCCATTTAACTAATTTATTTGGAGTAGAGCAGCAGATCAGTGGTACATCAATGTTGTTTTCACCTCATTAAAACTTGACAGACTTGTTCTGTATCATTCTTTCTCTCCATGTTTATTCACTATTTAGGCACTTTATAATTCTAGTATATGACTTTCATGATATTATTTCTGAATCATGCCTGGGTTAAAACACGCATTAAAGTCCAAATACAAAGTTTTTTCTTAGAATTACATATAATGAATTTACAGTACAAAGATGCTGTTTACAGTTAATCTCTCTGTGCACTGAGACAGAACATTGTACAGTCTGGGGGTGCAGTGAAGGAACAAGAATGTATTGAAGCTGTGAACATTAATGCAGTTTTACTGAACAGGAATAGAAGAAGAAAATGAATCATTAGAGAGTCTGTGCTTGTTTTGGTTAGTTTCCTCTCTGTTAGTTATTTGGTCAAGTTGCTGCTCAATTAAGTGTGAAAACCACAAAGAAATGCAGAACATGAAGTGAGGGAAACTTTTGAAAGTGGCTAAAATAAAATGTGTGACAAGTTTTCACAGGGAGGAGCAACTGTTATAACTGTAACAGCTAAAACAGTTGTCCAGCTCTACAGTACAGAGTGCAGAAATTACCAAACAGATTTAAAACATCATGACAAGATGAAATTCTCAGTGCTTTGCTGTACCATCATAGAACTATGTATATATGAATATGCATGTATAAAAATATATGATTCTTACAATCCATGGAGGGAGGGTGGACAAAACTTACTAGCCAGGCCCCACCCCCACCACCCATGACACAGACACAGCTGAACATCTTAATATAATATTATTAAAGTGTTCAGCAGTAAATATTGTTGTAATTGTTGTTGTAAATATTATGTTATTATTTTTTTGTCTTCATTCAACAGCTATATTTTACACAGAAATAAACAGAAGTGAATGTTTGGCGTTGTAAAGCTTAAAAGTTATTCATCATACTGCATCACACATACATCAAACCTAGAAAAGTGCTGATCTGGGATATTTTAGATTTACTTTCTGGAAATCAATTTGTGCTGCTCTGAATAATGTAAATATAGATATACAGTACCTGACACAGAGAGAAGGAAGACAACAAATCCACTCGCTGCTGCTGTTAAATTCATAGCTGCTCCTCTCATCTCTCTGTGAGGCTTCAGAGACAATAAAATACATCAAATAATGTACATAACATGTAATAATCATATCAGTAAACTATTCTACTTACAACAGAGAAGGACCTTGTCTGTTAAGATGCTCGTCCTCTGTGATCTGTGAGCAGAAGTCAGATATCAGGACAGTAAATGACTTGATTTCCTTCCTCTTTCTTATTATTATGAATATGCATGAGGTGCCAAATGCCAGCAAAGGCAGAAGTGACAACCGAGTTTGAGCTTTTTTCAAATGCTTAATATAATCTATGTTAGAGAGAGTAAGAGACCAGTGTTCGGGCCTGTTAGTAATTTAAAGAGAGAAGAGAAATAATGAGACATTTTTTTTATTATCACTTTTTATGTGTGGGCGCAGTTCAGTGTCTAAAGAAAAAACATGACACGTGACGAATGTGTGACATTTGGTGTGATGCATCTCCTCACACTTGTGGTGCATGTTAATACACTGAATACACCACCATGAGTTCAAAGAGATGTACTGCATCAGTATGAGATGTAAGAAGTCACATGATGAGTAGTGTTTATTGTAAGTATTAAGAAAGTAAAAAGTGCAGTATGACCAAAAAACAAAAAAATAAAACAAAATCAGTGATACAGAAATCTATTTGTAAAGATTCTGATTTACTGCAATCACTGTCATAACAAGTGACTCATCTCTCCAATTAGTATTGAGAACATTTTATTTAAGACAAAACAACAAAGAACAAGGAGAAATGTGATTACATGGTTTAGAAATTGTGATATAGAACAAAAAAAGGCTGTAATAATATGTATAAAGAAAGCAGAAAAACAGACAATTGTAATGTTACTGTAAGGCAGTAGAAATTATTAACAAGATGAATGTTAGAATACTGACAACAAATATTTGACTGACAATAAAACTGGTTGTAATAATGAAACTGGAAAACATATTGTAAATACAGAAAGAACAGTGGAAATGGTCTGTTATCAATAAAATATAACTCCTTACTAATATCTAGTGGCAGCAATATGAAACTACAAGTTGATCAGTAAAAGTTCTCTAATACTCCAGTGTGTTTTAAATATCTTACACATTACAATCTTACTACTTGTTAACTAACTGATACACTGATACATCCTGAGATATGTCCAAAGCTGCAATATATATATCTCCTATAACCCTACATTAATAAATATTACACTGGCAAGTATCCACAGCTCCACTAAATGACTCCAGTGACTCCAGTCGCAGAAATACTACAAGTTTAAATTAGCAGGTTTTACAATGAAAGTTTTGTCACTGGGATCACCTTCACTACTTACATCTTTAACAGAAACAATAAATATGTTGAGGCTGTCTGGCACTGATGATAAATCCTACTGGCAGATCAATTCTGTTGTCAATCCAAATGCTGCTTACTGCTTTCTTCCATTGTTTCAAAGGATCCACAATGAAATTAATAAGTACGGGAGCTAGGTCTGAATGGGATTTTACTTCTGTAGTAAAATAACAAGATAAACTGTCAATTTAAATTGCTCTAAAATATATATTTGTCTCTATGATGCATTCTTGGAGAGGTCCATCCTGAGAAATATAGTTTCAAAACCCAATGGTTACCTGCTGAAATAAAAAAAATAAATAAATAAAATGAAAAGTTAATTTGAAAAAATAAATATCTGCACACCTGAATATGTGACAGGTGTGTTGGAGGAAGGTGCAACTTGAAAACAATGAGGAGAACTCTGACACACTGTCTCGCTTGTTGCTGGAATATTTATTAAATCATGTTTCAGACAGGTCTGAGCTGCACCTTCCTTTAATGCACATGTCACATATTCAGGTGTGTAGAGATTTTTTTCAATTTTCTTTTTCATTTTTTAACATTTTTCTTTCAGCAGGTGTAGCACCCCAACACTCTATACTATGTCTAAGATGCTGTAAGTGACTTTAGACTGGAATGATGGTTGTTTGGGTTCAGTCTATTTAAAAGGTAGCTACCACAAAGGTTTACTTGATTTGGGTGAAACTTATAATAGCCTAATAATAAACAAAGAAACTGTCAAACTTGGCATTAGGTCTATTCACTTTTATCATGCTGTATTTTAAATAACTGACCACAGACGACACTTTAGAAGGACTGACTGCTTTTTGAATGTACAAATATTTACCCTTTTAGGTGAAATTATACAAAAACACAAATAACACAGTTTAGACCCCTTTAAAATAACAAATAGCATATTTCTAAATTATATTAAACGAAATTATGAAGAATTGTGTGACAGTGTGGGGGAGTTCTTCTCATTGTTCTCAAAAATGGAAAAAAACATAACAAAACATGAGATTGCTGGTGTGTTCATGAGGTTTTGTTGACTGTGCTGTACAGTGCTGCTGGATCTTCTTCAGTTTCCTGACCTCTGGTTCTGAGAGGGAAATTAAAAAAATAATCAGGTGATTCTGAAGATGTATTAAATTATACAAACAGTCAAAACAGTCATAATAAAGATGCAACAGGCAAATATAACAAATGAAAAACTGAAAGAAAACTGTCGCTACTATGTTCCTGTGTGAAGAGCTGCTCACCTCGGGGCAGTACCGGCTCTGTTAAATGTGACAGCAGTGTACTGGACAACCTCTTGTTCCTCCATGTGTCTGTGGGGCTGAGCTGATCTGATGTTGGAGTAGAGAGGATCTGCCTGGTTGTTGACGAAGTGCACGCTGGCGTACTGAAGGTTATCTTGCTCCTCCGGCTGTGTCTGGAGGGTGATAGAAATGAGGAAAGTGTTGGTTTCTGTGATGAAGGATTGTTATGAAACAACATGAAGTGCTTGACAGTCAGATGAGTTTTCTAGCTGCACTTTAAGATAGTGACTGTGGAAGTGTGGAACCAGGATAGAATAGTATAACTCTCCCTCCTCACCCTCTCTCTGTTGTCTGGTCTCTCCTCAGCCTCAGACCATTGATTGGAGGCTCTCTTTTTCCTGGTTAGAAAAAATAATTAAAAACAGAAATGACTGAACTTTGAAGAATGATTTAGTGAAACAGAACTGCTTACCTCATCCACAGGAAGACAGAGAGGATGATGATAAACAGGAGAACAGCAGTTGTTACTCCAGCAGCTATTGATTTTCCTGCTCCTGGAGAACAGCGATGAAAAGAAAACACTGACAGTTAATGAGGGTATTACAGCATGTTTGAGTCCAATGTTTTGGTCAATATATGTATATTCAGTTCTCTTCATTTTAAACTCTAACAGCTCTTTTCAGTTTGGCATATATTTTATATATTTTTTATTGTAAATTATTTCTGATTACTTGACTTGTGGTACTTGTATTCTTTCTTCACTTGCATATTTTGATTGTTACGCACCACAACAACAAGGCAAATATCATGTATGTACAAACCTATTTGACAATAATCACAAAACCCGTGAAGGCCTGCAGGTCATGTGTTCATTCAGTATTATGGTCTTGGTTTTTTTTCAACTCGATACAGCTGGACTATCCGGCAGCCAGCAGGCTTAAGTGTCCCCAAAGCTCTGTTGTTCATTGCTGTTAGCGCACGCTAACAACTATGATGAGTGTAATCATCTGGATTATGACAGAACAGTAAATGGACAATGTTTCTGAGTCCCTCAAAATGTAACTAACGATATTGATGATGGAGGTCACACTGCTATAAAGCTTAAAGTCCTGTTCCACACAAAATTGTGTTTTTCTTCTTGTTACATTAGTTGAATGTTTGAGCTTCACTGTGTAAAATGATGTATGTGCAAAGTGTGACACTTAAAGGCTGTTTTTACATTCATCTAGTGAAAAGGGGAAAAGTTTTCTGTGGTCACTGAAAATCTAAGTTAAAGCTGTGCCTACGAGCATGATTTGTGACATCACAACTATTTTGGAAGCTGATCCTGGTCCAATATGCAACTTTCACATGTGTGATGTTGAAATTTGAAACCTCCATTGCACAAACACTGAGAATGGACTCTACAGTGAAGTAGGAGACATCTTGTGTCCAGCAGATAAACTCTCAAAATGAAAAGTATTTACATATTTATAGATTCAAGTTTACTCAGCGAGGGAGAAGAAGCAGATGTCATTCTTACAGTTTCTAACTAGGTAATAGTAGTTTTTTGTGGAAAAAACATCTTAGACCCAAATTATTATTTATTATTACTCAAAGCAAAGTATTTGTTTTGTCTTAAAACATGTTTGGAGGGGATCTTTAACAAAATGTCTATGTGATCCAGTACTGCCCTTTACAATCTTACTTTAATGTGTGACAAATGGGGAAAAAAATTAAATACATTTCAAAAAAAATTGATGACAGTGTCAGCAGCTGTAGTTAGCAAATTCTCCTCTCTTCCTGCAGCTTCCTCAGCACAGCTGGTGGTGTGTGATGCTTTGCTGAGTGAGTGATGGACCACAAATGGCCATTGGCCCAGTAGAGGGTGCTGTTGTAAAAAATATAATTCCTCACATCATTCTTACAATTTAATGTTTTTTTTTCCTTTCCTTTCCTTCCTTTCCTTTCTTTTTTTCCTTTAAATTACATTGAAAAACATTATTTCAGTATAATCTCCATATTCTCATAGACCAGCTGGAGATTTAACTCCTCCAGTGTGTCCATGTTTTGCCAAGACCTCCACTTGGTCTGTTGTGTCTGAATACTCTTGGTCACACATTAACTTCCTCCTCTAAATGAAAAAATGCAGCAGCTCAATATTTAGACTCTTGGTCTCATAGAGTGAGGCAGCACAGTGAAGAAATCTCACCTTGACTGCTTGTATTCATGAACACAGCTCTCTCTCCACTAGTTAAATATAAAAAGCCTGCATCACTTCAGCCTAATCAGAGGTCACATAATCCTTTGAAATATAACTTGTTAATAAGAAACACATTGACATGAAAATTCAAATCGTTTCCTTGCTCAGATCCCTCTTCACCATGATTTGAATTGAGCTGATTCCTCCAGTCAGCAGTGAATCACACAAACCTGTTTTACTGTCTCTTATGAATATGACCCTTAGGTCTGAAGTAATCCACTTGGGGCAGCTGTATAGCTAATGAGTCCAAGTGCAGTGTGTGTGTAGCTGAATGAAAAACTTACCTGCCACAACAGTCAGATATAAGGTGGAGTTATGACGTCCTCTTCTGTTCTGGGCTTCACAGTAATAATTCCCACTGTGTTCAGGTCTGACATCAGTGATGGTGAAGATCTGTCCTGATGCTTTTGGTGAATCTTCATTCTCCTTGTACCAGGTATAATTAGCTGCTGGGTTAGCATCACTGCTACAGGTCAGATTCACTGAACTGCCCTCCACTATCTCACCAGAGGGACTCACTGACACAGAGGGAAGCTTTGGAGCATCTGGAGGAGATGTATCAAAATGAATGAACTATAAAATGAGGAAGGGTTGCATTAGTACACCATGTTGTATTGGAGCTGCTCAGTGAACTACAGCAGCAGACTGAATGTGAAGCAGGCAGAGCTGAAGAAAGCAGACATGATCAGACAAATCTTTCCTAATATTTTTTAACAAGGTTGACAAGACCAACAGCTGTATGTTTTTAAATAAACAGTTTCACTCACATTTCACATCAATAAAGATGTATTCAGATGTCCTCTTCTCCAGCTGGTGCTCAGCTGTACAGTAATACTCTCCAGAGTCAGAGGACTGGATGGAGCTGAAGACAAGCTGTGGTTCTTTACTGAGAGGTTGAATGTCTGGATTTACATTCTTCTTGTACCAGGTGTATTTAGCTGCTGGGTTAACATCACTGCTACAGGTCAGAGTCACTGAACTGTTCAGCATAATGTCCCCAGAGGGACTCACAGACACCAGAGGAATCTTACGTGCATCTGAAGGAGAAAATATTGACATTTTTTAATCTTATGATCCAATCATATTCATGCAGCTGTACAGTGCAGACATCATAACCTGACACTTATCACTGTTGCTGTCTGCTGATTATGCTCATGCTCGTGGAATAAACTCACACACTGATGGAGAGGAGAACGTCTCATGTCCTTTCACAGCACAGGAATAGCTGTCTGCAGGATAAAAAAAGCCCAAATAAAAAGGAGATGTTTGTTCTGTTATTATCCGTCCTTTCTTGTACCAGATGTAGGAAGGACGATCATCTAGATGACAACTGCTGTGACACTTCAGCTCTGCCCGAACACAGGTATGAATTTTGCAGGCTGTTGATCTGATCACCTGCACCTGGATATCTGGATATGTGAAGAAATAGAAATATCATTTATCTTTATACATGCACAAAATATAAACACAAACATTCACAGTACTATTTCCAAGATATTAACCATTTGAAGTTACATTAAGTCTTCCAATGAAAATGTTACCTGTGACAGTCAAAGTGACTCCAGGTGAACCAGTAAATCTCCCTCCTGGTTGGTTTGTTATGAACATGAACTTGTACTCAGCTGAGTCGCTCTCTCTCAGGTCTGTGATTCTCAGAGTGCAGTCGTTCTTATCACAGTGATACTGAACACGACCTGAATACTCTGAGTCTGTTCTCAGATCCACAGGTTCTTTATTACTCAATTTAATTAACCAGAATGTTTTCTCAACTGTATTATCATGATCATTTATTCTGGATGGGTATCTGTAGGTGCAGTTTATGTCCACTGTTGATCCTTTTAAGGCACAGATCTGAGTAGAAGTGTAAGTCACTCCCCAGTCATTCTGACCCTGTACCACTGTAACACAGAGCACATCAGAAACCACAATCAGATTCATAACATCAGTTGATAATGAGTCAATCAGCTACTAAGACAAGCTGTGTATCATAGTGCTAACATGTTTTTGGGGGCAAGATAATCTGGACCAGCTTCAAAATATGATTGTCTGCTGTCACCTGTCACAGAAGTTTCTTATCATGCATCAAGCTAAAAATAACTGAGCTGAAGTATTGCGCTTTATCAGGTATTTATCATATTGTATAATTTTATGTTGGGACATTGGAATATTTCTTACTAAATTTTTGATTTGGTCCGTTAATTCTTGATGTTTTTATTGTTGTACTCTTTGTCTAAGAACTCAAAGAAAAATTGAAGAACATATTCAATTTTCAGAGGGACAAAATTTTGAGAATCTGTTCCTTTAAATCCATGAAAGAAAGAATGAATAATAGTTTATATTTGTGTTGATGATTGTAAATGTGAAGCAGGAAGAGCTAAGAGAGCCTGATCAGCAAAATATTTCACTGGTTAATGAAGCCTGAAAAAAGTTGTCATCACCTATGTGATGCTTTTTTAACATAGACTGTGTTTCACTCACATTTCACATTTATCATTGTGTATTCAGATGTCCTCCTTCCCAGCCCGTTCTCAGCTGTACAGTAATAATATCCAGAGTCAGAGGACTTGATGGAGCTGAAGACAAGCTGTCGGCCTCCTGAGATAACTTCAGAATGCATATGTATACCCTTGTACCAGGTGTATTTAGCTGCTGGATTAGCATCACTGCTACAGGTCAAAGTCACTGAACTGCCCTCCTTAATTTCACCAGAGGGACTCACTGACACAGAGGAGGTTTTTGGGGCATCTGTAGCAGAAAACAACATGTTTAACATTTCATCCCCAGTTGAGGTTAAGTTTTCACAGTGGAACATATTGAAATGGTTTATATTTCATCAAACACATTACAAACTACATGTCCTGTTACCTTGTGTATGAGTTTAAAATCTTCAAGTGACAGTAAACACACTGAAGGAGGGAGAGCAGTAATCCTCATCTACTTTAAGAACTTTCCTTCATAACTGCTGGTGTGTGTGTGTGTGTATATGTGTGTATTGTGTGTGTGTGTGTGTGTGTGTGTGTGTGTGTGTGTGTGTGTGTGTGTGTGTGTGTGTGTGTGTGTGTGTGTACGTGTTGTGTGAAATGTATTATTAAGACTGGAGTGATGGCTCTAATTGACTATTGATGGCAGAGGTGGGTCAATATAATTATTGAACATAAGAAAAATTAGAGCGAAATTTGTAATTTTCACAGAGGGACTGAAGACACAATGAATCTAGTTGTCAAAGCCTTGAAACAAGAGATTTTGTCTAATAGGCAGGATGAAATATTTCTAAACTGTTCAAATTACATCTTTCTCTGCAGTAGAAGTCCTGTAGAGCTCAATGAGAAAAACATGGTACCAATAACAAGAGCTGCATTGGGGTCGTTCATATTAGAAATACATGAAGTCATTGTACAGAACTTTAGATAAAAGGCTCCACAAGATGCTGTTATGTTAGTGAAAGGCTGTGAAGAAAACTCACAAACTGAAAGAGAGGGGAAATCCTCATGTCCTTCAACAGCACAGGAATAGCTGTCTGCAGGATATAAGTAGACTGAATAAGAAGAAGATGTTCCTCTCCTGATTTCCTGTCCATTCTTGTACCAGATGTAGGAAGAACGATCAGGTAGATGACAACTGCTGTGACACTTCAGCTCTGCCCGGGTATAAGACTGATAGAATGTTGATCTGATCACCTGCACCTGGAGATCTGTATATGTGAAGAAAGAACAGAAATGTAATTCATGTTCAGACACACACAAACATTCACAGTACTATTTCCAAGATATTAACCATTTAAAATGCAGTTAAATCTGCCAATGAAAATGTTACCTGTGACAGTCAAAGTGACTCCAGGTGAACCAGTAAATCTCCCTCCTTGTTGGTTTGTTGTGAACATGAACTTGTACTCAGCTGAGTCGCTCTCTCTCAGGTCTGTGATTCTCAGAGTGCAGTCGTTCTTATAACAGTGATACTGAACACGACCTGAATACTCTGAGTCTGTTCTCAGATCCACAGGTTCATTATTACTCAATTTAGTAAACCAGAATGTTCTCTCAACTTCATTATCATGGTCATTTACTCTGGATGGGTTTCTGTAGGTGCAGTTTATGTCCACTGTTGATCCTTTTAAGGCACAGATCTGAGGAGAAGTGTAAGTCACTCCCCAGTCATTCTGACCCTGTACCACTGTAACACAGAGCACATCAGAAACCACAATCAGATTCATAACAAGTTAAGAATCAGTGAATAAGACAAAGTGGATCACGGCACCAATATGATTTTATCTGCAGTCATTGTCATTCAAAGCTCCTCATCATGCATCAATCTAACTAAAACTGAACTGGAATACAATATTTTATCAGTTGTTTATCATATTTTATCATTTGTTACTGCTGAGTGTTTCAGTTTTAGTCCAAGTTTCTACTGTTGTTGTCCTTGTTCATTGTAGTTTTAAAAAAGCTAAATGCCTGAAATGTGTCTCTTATATGTTATCAAACAGGTCCTTCAAATAGAAAATGAGTAAAAACCTATTTAACTAACTTTTTTGGAGTAGAGCAGCAGATCAGTGGTACATCAATGTTGTTTTCACCTCATTAAAACTTGACAGACTTGTTCTGTATCATTCTTTTTCTCCATGTTTATTTACTTTTTAGCCACTTTATAATTTATAATTCCAGTATATGACTTTCATAACATAATTACTGAATCATGCCTGGGTGAAAACACTCATCGAATAGTCCAAAGATGTTTTTTCTTAGAATTAGATATCATGAATTTACAGTACAAAGATGCTGTTCACAGTTAATCTCTCTGTGCACTGAGACAGAACATCATACAGTCTGAATGTGCAGTGAAGGAACAAGAATGTATTGAAGCTGTGAACATTAATGCAGTTTTACTAAACAGGAAAAGAAGAAGAAAATGAATCATTAGAGAGTCTGTGCTTGTCTTGGTTAGTTTCCTCTCTGTTAGTTATTTGGTCAAGTTGCTGCTCAATTAAGTGTGAAAACCACAAAGAAATGCAGAACATGACGTGAGGGAAACTTTTGAAAGCAGCTAAAATAAAATGTGTGACAATAAGTTTTCACAGGGAGGAGCAACTGTTATAACTGTAACAGCTAAAACAGTTGTCCAGCTCTACAGTACAGAGTGCAGAAATTACCAAACAGATTTAAAACATCATGACAAGATGAAATTCTCAGTGCATTGCTGTACCATCATAGAACTATGTATATATGCATATGCATGTATAAAAATATATGATTCTTACAATCCATGGAGGGAGGGTGGACAAACCTTATTAGCCAGGCCCCACCCCCACCACCCATGGCGCAGACACAGCTGAACATCTTAATATAATATTATTAAAGTGTTCAGCAGTGAATATTGATGTTACTATTTCTTTGTCTTCATTCAACAGCTATATTTTACACAGAAATAAACAGAAGTGAATGTTTGGTGTTGTAGAGTTTAAAAGTTATTCATCATACTGCATCACACATACATCAAACCTAGAAAAGTGCTGATCTGGGATATTTATATTTACTTTCTTAAAATCACTTCATGCTGCTCTGAATAAGTGTGCTAAATGCCCTACAATGTAAATGTAGATATACAGTACCTGACACAGAGAGAAGGAAGACAACAAATCCACTCGCTGCTGCTGTTAAACTCATAGCTGCTCCTCTCATCTCTCTGTGAGGCTTCAGAGACAATAAAACACATCAAATAATGTACAAAACATGTAATATTCATATCAGTAAACTATTCTACTTACAACAGAGAAGGACGTTGTCTGTTAAGATGCTCGTCCTCTGTGATCTGTGAGCAGAAGTCAGATATCAGGACAGTAAATGACTTGATTTCCTTCCTCTTTCTTATTATTATGAATATGCATGAGGTGCCAAATGCCAGCAAAGGCAGAAGTGACAACCAAGTTTGAGCTTTTTTCAAAGGCTTAATATAATCTATGTAAGAGAGAATAAGAGACCAGTGTTCGGGCCTGTTAGTAATTTAAAGAGAAAAGAGAAATAATGAGATATTTTTATTATTTTACTCTTTTTAAGTGTGGGCGCAGTTCAGTGTCTAAAGAAAAAACATGACACGTGACGAATGTGTGACATTTAGTCTGATGCATCTCCTCACACTTGTAGTGCATGTTAAGCCACTGAATACACCACCATGAGTTCAAAGAGATGTATTGCATCAGTATGAGATGAAAGAAGTCACATGATGAGTACAGTGTTTATTATAAGTATTAAGAAAGTAAAAATTGCAGTATGACAACAAAAAAAATAAAAAAATAAAACAAAATCAGTGATACAGAAATCTATTTGTAAAGATTCTGATTTACTGCAATCACTGTCATAACAAGTGACTCATCTCTCCAATTAGAACTGAGGACATTTTATTTAAGACAAAACAACAAAGAACAAGGACAAATGTGATTACATGGTTTAGAAATTGTGACATAGAACAAAAACAGGCTGTAATAATATGTATAAAGAAAGCAGAAAAACAGACAATTGTAATGTTACTGTAAGGCAGTAGAAATAATTCACAAGATGAATGTTAGAATACCGACAACAAATATTTGACTGACAATAAAACTGGTTGTAATAATGAAACTGGAAAACATATTATAAATACAGAAAGAACAGTGGAAATGGTCTGTTATCAATAAAATATAACTCCTTACTAACATCTAGTGGCAGCAATAGGAAACTACAAGTTGAAAAGTTCTCTAATACTCCAGTGTGTTTTAAATATCTTACACATTACAATCTTACTACTTGTTAGCTAACTGATACACTGATACATCCTGAGATATGTCCAAAGCTGCAATATATATATTATAATAATCTTTAGTGTATCTCCTATAACCCTACATTAATAAATATTACACTGGCAAGTATCCACAGCTCCACTAAATGACTCCGGTGACTCCAGTCGCACAAATACTACAAGCTTAAATTAGCAGGTTTTACAATGAAAGTTTTGTCACTGGGATCACCTTCACTACTTACATCTTTAACAAACAGAAACAATAAATATGTTGAGGCTGTCTGGCATTGATGATAAATCCTACTGGCAGATCAATTATGTTGTCAATCCAAATGCTGCTTACTGCTTTCTTCCATTGTTTCAAAGGATCCACAATGAAATTAATAAGTACGGGAGCTAGGTCTGAATGGGATTTTACTTCAGCAGTAAATTAACAAGATAAACTGTCAATTTAAATTGCTCTAAAATATATATTTGTCTCTATGATGCATTCTTGGAGAGGTCCATCCTGAGAAATATAGTTTCAAAACCCAATGGTTACCTGCTGAAATTAAAAAAAAAATAATAAAATGAAAAGACAATTTGAAAAAATAAATATCTGCACACCTGAATATGTGACAGGTGTGTTGGAGGAAGGTGCAACTTGAAAACAATGAGGAGAACTCTGACACACTGTCTCGCTTGTTGCTGGAATATTTATTAAATCATGTTTCAGAGCTGCACCTTCCTCTAATGCACATGTCACATATTCAGGTGTGTAGAGATTTTTTTCAATTTTCTTTTTCATTTTTTAACATTTTTCTTTCAGCAGGTGTAGCACCCCAACACTCTATACTATGTCTAAGATGCTGTAAGTGACTTTAGACTGGAATGATGGTTGTTTGGGTTCAGTCTATTTAAAAGGTAGCTACCACAAAGGTTTACTTGATTTGGGTGAAACTTATAATAGCCTAATAATAAACAAAGAAACTGTCAAACTAGGCATTAGGTCTATTCACTTTTATCATGCTGTATTTTAAATAACTGACCACAGACGACACTTTAGAAGGACTGACTGCTTCTTGAATGTACAAATATTTACCTTTTTAGGTGAAATTATACAAAAACACAAATAACACAGTTTAGACCCCTTTAAAATGACAAATAGCATATTTCTAAATTATATTAAACGAAATTATGAAGAATTGTGTGACAGTGTAGGGGAGATCTTCTCATTGTTTTCAAAAATGGAAAAAAACATAACAAAACATGAGATTGCTGATGTGTTCATGAGGTTTTGTTGACTGTGCTGTACAGTGCTGCTGGATCTTCTTCAGTTTCCTGACCTCTGGTTCTGAGAGGGAAATTAAAAAAATAATCAGGTGATTCTGAAGATGTTGTATTAAATTATACAAACAGTCAAAACAGTCATAATAAAGATGCAACAGGCAAATATAACAAATGAAAAACTGAAATAAAACTGTCGCTACTATGTTCCTGTGTGGAGAGCTGCTCACCTCGGGGCAGTACCGGCTCTGTTAAATGTGACAGCAGCGTACTGGACAACCTCTTGTTCCTCCATGTGTCTGTGGGGCTGAGCTGATCTGATGTTGGAGTAGAGAGGATCTGCCTGGTTGTTGGAGAAGTGCACGCTGGCGTACTGAAGGTTATCTTGCTCCTCCGGCTGTGTCTGGAGGGTGATAGAAATGAGGAAAGTGTTTGTTTCTGTGATGAAGGATTGTTAAGAAACAACATGAAGTGCTCAACAGTCAGATGAGTTTTCTAGTTGCACTTAAAGATAGTGACTGTGGAAGTGTGGAACCAGGATAGAATAGTATAACTCTCCCTCCTCACCGTCTCTCTGTTGTCTAGTCTCTCCTCAGCCTCAGACCTTTGATTGGAGGCTCTCTTTTTCCTGGTTAGAAAAATTGATTAAAAACAGAAATGACTGAACTTTGAAGAATGATTTAGTGAAACAGAACTGCTTACCTCATCCACAGGAAGACAGAGAGGATGATGATAGACAGGAGAACAGCAGTTGTTACTCCAGCAGCTATTGATTTTCCTGCTCCTGGAGAACAGCGATGAAAAGAAAACACTGACAGTTAATAAGGGTATTACAGCATGTTTGGGTCCAATGAGTTAGTCAATATATGTATATTCAGTTCTCTTCATTTTAAACTCTAACAGCTCTTTTCAGTTTGGCATATATTTTATATATTTTTTATTGTAAATTATTTCTGATTACTTGACTTGTGGTACTTGTATTCTTTCTTCACTTGCATATTTTGATTGTTACGCACCACAACAACAAGGCAAATATCATGTATGTACAAACCTATTTGGCAATAATCACAAAACCCGCGAAGGCCTGCAGGTCATGTGTTCATTCAGTATTATGGTCTTGGTTTTTTTTCAACTCGATACAGCTGGACTATCCAGCAGCCAGCAGGCTTAAGTGTCCCCAAAGCTCTGTTGTTCATTGCTGTTAGCGCACGCTAACAACTATGATGAGTGTAATCATCTGGATTATGACAGAACAGTAAATGGACAATGTTTCTGAGTCCCTCAAAATGTAACTAACGATATTGATGATGGAGGTCACACTGCTATAAAGCTTAAAGTCCTGTTCCACACAAAATTGTGTTTTTCTTCTTGTTACATTAGTTGAATGTTTGAGCTTCACTGTGTAAAATGATGTATGTGCAAAGTGTGACACTTAAAGGCTGTTTTTACATTCATCTAGTGAAAAGGGGAAAAGTTTTCTGTGGTCACTGAAAATCTAAGTTAAAGCTGTGCCTACGAGCATGATTTGTGACATCACAACTATTTTGGAAGCTGATCCTGGTCCAATATGCAACTTTCACATGTGTGATGTTGAAACTTGAAACCTCCAGTGCAAAAACACTGAGAATGGACTCTACAGTGAAGTAGGAGACATCTTGTGTCCAGCAGATAAACTCTCAAAATGAAAAGTATTTACATATTTATAGATTCAAGTTTACTCAGTGAGGGAGAAGAAGCAGATGTCATTCTTAGAGTTTCTAACTAGGTAATAGTAGTTTTTTGTGGAAAAAACATCTTAGACCCAAATTATGATTTATTATTATTCAAAGAAAAGTATTTCTTTTTTGTCTTAAAACATGTTTGGAGGGGATCTTTAACAAAATGTCTATGTGATCCAGTACTGCCCTTTACCATCTTACTTTAATGTGTGACAAATGGGGAAAAAAATTAAATACATTTAAAAAAAAATTGGTGACAGTGTCAGCAGCTGTAGTTAGCAAACTCTCCTCTCTTCCTGCAGCTTCCTCAGCTCAGCTGGTGGTGTGTGATGCTTTGCTGAGTGAGTGATGGACCACAAATGGCCATTGGCCCAGTAGAGGGTGCTGCTGTAAAAATATAATTCCTCACATCATTCTTACAATTTAATGTCTTTTTTTTCCCTTAAATTACATTGAAAAACATTATTTCAGTATAATCTCCATATTCTCCCAGACCAGCTGGAGATTTAACTCCTCCAGTGTGTCCATGTTTTGCCAAGACCTCCACTTGGTCTGTTGTGTCTGAATACCCTTGGTCACACTTTAACTTCCTCCTCTAAATGAAAAAATGCAGCGGCTCAATATTTAGACTCTTGGTCTCATAGAGTGAGGCAGCGCAGTGTGAAAAAATCTCACCTTGACTGCTTGTATTCATGAACACAGCTCTCTCTCCACTAGTTAAATATAAAAAGTCTGCATCACTTCAGCCTAATCAGAGGTCACATAATCCTTTGAAATATAACTTATGAATAAGAAACACATTGACATGAAAATTCAGATCGTTTCCTTACTCAGATCCCTCTTCACCATGATTTGAATTGAGCTGATTCCTCCAGTCAGCAGTGAATCACACAAACCTGTTTTACTGTATCTTATGAATATGACCCTTAGGTCTGAAGTAATCCACTTGGGGCAGCTGTATAATGAGTCCTAGTGCAATGTGTGTGTAGCTGAATGAAAAACTTACCTGCCACAACAGTCAGATATAAGGTGGAGTTATGACGTCCTCTTCTGTTCTGGGCTTCACAGTAATAATTCCCACTGTGTTCAGGTCTGACATCAGTGATGGTGAAGATCTGTCCTGATGCTTTTGGTGAGTCTTCATTCTCCTTGTACCAGGTATAATTAGCTGCTGGGTTAGCATCACTGCTACATGTCAGATTCACTGAACTGCCCTCCACTATCTCACCAGAGGGACTCACTGACACAGAGGGAAGCTTTGGAGCATCTGGAGGAGATGTATCAAAATGAATGAACTATAAAATGAGGAAGGGTTGCATTAGTACAACATGTTGTATTGGAGCTGCTCAGTGAACTACAGCAGCAGACTGAATGTGAAGCAGACAGAGCTGAAGAAAGCAGACATGATCAGACAAATCTTTCCTGATATTTTTTAACAAGGTTGACAAGACCAACAGCTGTATGTTTATTTTTAAATGAACTGTTTGACTCACATTTCACATCAATAAAGATGTATTCAGATGTCCTCTTCCCCAGCTGGTTCTCAGCTGTACAGTAATACTCTCCAGAGTCAGAGGACTGGATGGAGCTGAAGACCAGCTGTGGTTCTTTACTGAGAGGTTGAATGTCTGGATTTACATTCTTCTTGTACCAGGTGTATTTAGCTGCTGGGTTAGCATCACTGCTACAGGTCAGAGTCACTGAACTGTCCAACATAATGTCCCCAGAGGGACTCACAGACACCAGAGGAATCTTACGTGCATCTGAAAGAGAAAATATTGACATGTTTTAATCTTATGATCCAATCATATTCATGCAGCTGTACAGTGCAGACATCATAACCTGACACTTATCACTGTTACTCTGCTGATTATGCTCATGCTCGTGGAATAAACTCACACACTGAAGGAGAGGAGAACGTCTCATGTCCTTTCAAAGCACAGAAATAGCTGTCGGCAGGATAAAAAAAGCCCCCCAAAAAAGGAGATGTTTGTTCTGTTATTATCCGTCCATTCTTGTACCAGATGTAGGAGGGACGATCATCTAGATGACAACTGCTGTGACACTTCATCTCTGCCCGAACACAGGTATGAACTTTGCAGGCTGTTGATCTGTTCACCTGCACCTGGATAGCTAGAAATGTAAAGAAAGAATAAAAATGTCATTTATCTTTATACATTCACAAAATATCACCACAAACATTCACAGTACTATTTCCAAGATTAACCATTTGAAGTTACATTAAGTCTTCCAATGAAAATGTTACCTGTGACATTCAAAGTGACTCCAGGTGAACCAGTAAATTTCCCTCCTGGTTGGTTTGTTATGAACCTGAACTTGTACTCAGCTGAGTCGCTCTCTCTCAGGTCTGTGATTCTCAGAGTGCAGTCGTTCTTATCACAGTGATACTGAACACGACCTGAATACTCTGAGTCTGTTCTCAGATCCACGGGTTCTTTATTACTCAATTTAGTGTTACATAAAACAGATGTAACACAGATTAGACCCCTTTAAGATAACAAATAGCATATTTCAAAATAATATTAAACACAATTATGAATCGTTGCGGGGGAGATCTTCTCATTGTTTTCAAAAATGGAAAAAAACATAACAAAACATGAGATTGCTGATGTGTTCATGAGGTTTTGTTGACTGTGCTGTACAGTGCAGCTGGATCTTCTTCAGTTTCCTGACCTCTGGTTCTGAGAGGGAAATTAAAAAAATGAATCAGGTGATTGTGAAGATATATTAAATTATACAAACAGTCATAATAAAGATGTAACAGGCAAATATAACAAATGAAAAACTGAAATAAAACTGTTGCTACTATGTTCCTGTGTGAAGAGCTGCTCACCTCGGGGCAGTACCGGCTCTGTTAAATGTGACAGCAGCGTACTGGACGACCTCTTGTTCCTCCATGTGTCTGTGGGGCTGAGCTGATCTGATGTTGGAGTAGAGAGGATCTGTCTGGTTGTTGGAGAAGTGCACGCTGGCGTACTGCTCCTCCGGCTGTGTCTGGAGGGTGACAGAAATGAGGAAAGTGTTGGTTTCTGTGATGAAGGATTGTTAAGAAACAACATGAAGTGCTTGACAGTCAGATGAGTTTTCTAGTTGCACTTTAAGATAGTGACTGTGGAAGTGTGGAACCAGGATAGAATAGTATAACTCTCCCTCCTCACCCTCTCTCTGTTGTCTGGTCTCTCCTCAGCCTCAGATCTTTGATTGGAGGCTCTCTTTTTCCTGGTTAGAAAAATTAATTAAAAACAGAAATGACTGAATTTTGAACAATGATTTAGTGAAACAGAACTGCTCACCTCATCCACAGGAAGACAGAGAGGATGATGATAAACAGGAAAACAGCAGTTGTTACCCCAGCAGCTAATGATTTTCCTGCTCCTGGAGAACAGCGATCAAAAGAAACCACTGACAGTTAATGAGGGTATTACAGCATGTTTGGGTCCAATGTTTTGGTCAATATATATGTAGCCTGGTGGTAAATCGGTTCAGATGTAATTTTCCACTTAGGTGAGGTATAGCTCTCAAAGTTGTTTGAATGTTAATACATGTGTTCTTTGTTGTTTTCATCTGAGTGTAAAATTGTTTCATTCTAATTAACATTTGAGACAAACTGTAAGTGTCACAGTCTCACTTGTTATTGCTGATTTTGGTCACAAGGTGGTAGCGTTGAGTAATATTACTGTCACTCTGTCAAATGCATCTTGGTCTTTCTTCCTGTTTTACGTTCAAACAACAGGAGATTTGCAGAGTGGACGGTGCTGTGACTCCGTCGTGTAAAGTAGTAGACACTACTGGAGTTCATGACCTGGGATTTTGCCACCAGCCGTCGACCACTGTGTTCTCAATTGCACAGCAAGGTAATGTTAATGTGCATAAAGCCACACCTTGCTATTGCACTTTGTTACTAGAGGAATGGTTCAGGTTTTAAATTAATTTTAACTCTGTTTGAAGGTAAACAACAGTGTGTTGAGTTGTGCAATCTACGGGGAGTTCCTTGTGGGTTTGGTGGGACTTGTTGAGGTGTGGGTGTTCTTTGCAGATATGCATTGTGCATTCATGGGTTGTTTTTGTGGATTTGTGGTTGTTGAGTGTGTTTTTGTCTGGGCCTATTTTGTGTTTTTTGTCAATGGTCATGGCCCACTGCCATGTTTAATTGTCATTTTTCTTTTACATAATTTTTTGTGTTAAGTCTGCAACAAGCTGTGAAAGCACATGAGCTACTCTCTAAAAAGACTCAGTAGCTTAAACACTCTGTTAAAATGACCTGTTGCAAACATGGTCAACAATAAAATTAAAGCTACAAGAACCACTGAAGTAATTGTGTCCTGTGTGGCATCTAATTCCACGGGCTACACATGTATATTCAGTTTTCTTCATTCTAAACTCAAACAGCTCTTTTCAGCTTAGAATATATTTTACATGAAAATCACTGAAAATCCAAGTTAAAGCTGTGCCTACGAGCATGATTTGTGACATCACAACTACTTTGGAAGCTGATCCTGGTCCAATATGCAACTTAAATAAATGTGATGTTGAAACTTGAAGCCTCCAGTGCACAAACACTGAGAATGGACTTTACAGTGAAGAAGGAGACATCTTGTATCCAGTGTTTTAAAATGAAAAAAATTTACATATTTATAGATTCTGGAAGTTTATTCAATGAGGAAGAAGAAGTAGATATCATTTTAAGAATTTCTAACTAGTAAGTTTTTTGTGGAATAAACATATTATACACAAATTATTATTCAAAGCAAAGTATTTTATATGTCTTAAAACATGTTTGGGGGGGATCTTTAACTAAATGTCTTAGTGATCCAGTACTGCCCTTTACCATCTTACTTTAATCTGTTACAAATGTGAAAAAAAATAAATACATTTTTACAAAACACTGGCGACAGTGTCAGCAGCTGTAGTGAGTAAACTCTCCTCTCTTCCTGCAGCTTCCTCAGCTCAGCTGGTGGTGTGTGATGCGTTGCTGAGTGAGTGATGGACCACAAATGGCCATTGGCCCAGTAGAGGGTGCTGTATGAAAATATGATTCCTCACATCATTCTTACAAGTTCATGTGTTTTCCTTTAAATTACATTGAAAATCAGTTTTTCAATGGAGTCTCCATATTCTCCCATAAAAGCAGGAGATTTAACTCCTCTAGAGTGTCTACAGTTTACCAAGACCTCCACTTGGTCTGTTGTGTCTGAATACTCTTGGTCACACTTTAACTTCCTCCTCTAAATGAAAAAATGCAGCGGCTCAATATTTAGACTCTTGGTCTCATAGAGTGAGGCAGCGCAGTGTGAAAAAATCTCACCTTGACTGCTTATATTCATGAACACAGCTCTCTCTCCACTAGTTAAATATAAAAAGCCTGCATCACTTCAGCCTAATCAGACATCACATAATCCTTTGAAATATAACTTATGAATAAGAAACACATTGACATGAAAATTCAGAGTTTTCTCTTGCTCAGATCTCTCTTCACCATGATTTGAATTGAGCTGATTCCTCCAGTCAGCAGTGCATCACACAAACCTGTTTTACTGTCTCTATGAGCTAATGAGTCCTAGTGCAGTGTGTGTGCGGCTGAATGAAAAACTTACCTGCCACAACAGTCAGACATAAGGTGGAGTTATGATGTCCTCTTCTGTTCTTGACTTCACAGTAATAATTCCCACTGTGTTCAGGTCTGACATCAGTGATGGTGAAGATCTGTCCTGATGCTTTTGGTGAGTCTTCATTCTCCTTGTACCAGGTATAATTAGCTGCTGGGTTAGCATCACTGCTACAGGTCAGAGTCACTGAACTGCCCTCCACTATCTCACCAGAGGGACTCACTGACACAGAGGGAAGCTTTGGAGGATCTGGAGGAGATGTATCAAAATGAATTACATATAAAATGAGGAAGGGTTGCATTAGTACAACATGTTGTATTGGAGCTGCTCAGTGAACTACAGCAGCAGACTGAATGTGAAGCAAGTAGAGCTGAAGAAAGCAGACATGATCAGACAAATCTTTCCTAGTATTTTTTAACAAGGTTGACAAGACCAACCGCTGTATGTTGCTTCTTAAATGACCTGTTTGACTCACATTTCACATCAATAAAAATGTATTCAGATGTCCTCTTCCCCAGCTGGTTCTCAGCTGTACAGTAATACTCTCCAGAGTCAGAGGACTGGATGGAGATGAAGACAAGCTGTGGTTCTTTACTGAGAGGTTGTAGGTCTGGATTTACATTCTTCTTGTACCAGGTGTAATTAGTTGCTGGGTTAGCATCACTGCTACAGTTCAGAGTCACTGAACTGCCCTCAATGATTTCACCAGAGAGACTCACTGACACAGAGGGAAACTTTGGGGCATCTGGAGGAGAAAACATAGTTGGACAACAGTTGAACAATTGACACAGTGTAAGAAGTAAATCTTAGATACTAAGTGCGTGGTGAAAGTTGATTCCCTCATATAAATCACCTGTCTGTTACCTTGGATACATTTTGACATTGTGTTAGTGACATATTTAGGTAAACTCACACACTGAAGGAGAGCGGTAATCCTCATGTCCTCTCAAAGCACAGGAGATGTTGTCACCAGGATTAAACTGCCCTGAATAAAGAGAAGTTTCCTCCTTCATAACTTTCTGTCCGTTCTTGAACCAGATGTAAGAAATATGACCTGCTGGACTGCAGCTGCTGAGACATTTCAGCTCTGCCTCGGTATAAGACTGATGGACTGTCATTGTCGTAATCTGCACCTGGAGAGCTGCATATGTGAAGAAGGACCCAAAATGTCATTAGTTACCAGTAAAATATACAAACATACAGTCAAAATAACCTTCATAGTTCTTGTGGGTGAAATGATTTGGGATCATCCAATCAAAAGTGTAAATGGGAGAAAGTACTCAATATAATCAAATCAATTTCATGTGCAACTCTTCAACAATAACTATTCACCACTTTCACTAGTCATCAGTGTTTGTGTTCATCAGTACCTGTGACAGTCAGAGTTGATCCAGGTAAACTACTCCTCCATTCAAATCTTCGTGTTTTGAATGTGAAGTGATACTGGGCTGAATCGTTCTCTCTCAGGTCAGAGATTCTCAGAGTGGAGCGTCCTCTCTCTGTTTCTAGGAGCTGAACACGACCTGCATACTGGGAGTCTTCACGAAGGTCCTCAGGCTGTGAGGAATTCTGCCACTGATGACTACGTTTAGGACTGAACCAGAATTTTGATGTGATAGATCCTAAAATGTGGTATGTGCAGGAAATGTCCACTGATGAGCCTCTGAAGGCACAGATGCTTCTGTCAGTGTAAGTCACTCTGTTGCAGTATGGACCATAGACACCTGAGAGATAGAATTCATTTAAAATAGCAGTTAGTCCTGAATCCTTAGTCGTGTGTGTGTGTAGGTGACAAAAAGAATTATTATTGATTATTAATATATATTATAGAATGACTTATTTGTGGTATCTATTCACAAAGATACAAAGTTAGTTGTGGTTTAACTTTTCAGGTTTTGAGACGCTGCCAACTCAACACAATGTAGGTCAACAGAATTTAGTTTGTGCATAAAAATCATGTTTCAAAATTGTTTTGGTTACTCTGAATCATCCACAGACATATCTGTCAACAATTTTCATTGGAACTACTTTCTACTCAAGATGTACTCTCTATAAAAACTGTCCACAACAAGGTCTGTAAATTATCCAAAGTAACAGGGACGATGTTTCTGATAAGACACATAGATAGATTGTTTTCAAATATTGGTTTTCAAAGCTTTAAGCACTACAAACAATATTTAATTCACTTTCTTTGTACTGGGATGGCAGCAGACTATTCCAGGATTGATATTTCAAAATTTAGGCACATGAAACTGTAACTATTCACATGATTAGAAAAGGAGCACGTCAGAAACTATGTTTTGTGTACTTTGAGTAAAGTGACTTTTTAAATATACAGTAAGCTCTTATTTTACATTTATGTCACAGTCAACACAATGAATAAGATAAGAGTTCAACATGTGTAAAATCTCATGGGGCTGTGGTTTGGTTTTGATCCACTTCTATGTCAATTTCTGAATCACATGCTGCCCCTTAATTACATGTAAATACAAGGTATAGTACAATAGGTTAAAGGCTCCACTAGATGTGGTTTTGTTAGTGAGAGACTGTGTTGTAAACTCACACACTGAAGGAGCAGGATGATGCTCAGATCCTTTTACAGCACAGGAAAAGCTGTCTGAGGAGGAAAGGAACTTTTTATAAGTAGAAGATGTTTCATCCTGAATTTTCTGTCCATTCTTGTACCAGATGAAGGAAGAACTATCAGGTAGACGACAACTGCTGTTACACTTCAGATAATCCTGGTAGTCTTTTGAGCGTTTCAGCACTTGTAGATTCGGATCTGCGAGGAAAAAAAAGGAATACACACACACACACACACACACACAGATATATATATGTATATATATATATATATATATATATATATATATATATACAAACATATATATATATATATATATATATACACACACACACACACACAATAATGTAAAGCCTTCAATTACAATCAGTATTAAATGACATTAAAATACATCTAAATGTCATTTATGTTCAGACACACACAGACATTCACAATACTATTTCTAAGATATTAACCATTTGAAGTTACATTAAGTCTTCCAATGAAAATGTTACCTGTGACAGTCAAAGTGACTCCAGGTGAACCAGTAAATCTCCCTCCTGGTTGGTTTGTTATGAACATGAACTTGTACTCAGCTGAGTCGCTCTCTCTCAGGTCTGTGATTCTCAGAGTGCAGTTGTTCTTATCACAGTGATGCTGAACACGACCTGAATACTCTGAGTCTGTTCTCAGATTCACAAATTCATCACCTTTAATAAACCAGAATGTTTCTTGAACTTCAGTATCATGGTCATTCACTCTGGATGGGTATCTGTAGGTGTAGTTTATGTCCACTGTTGATCTTTTTAAGGCACAGATCTGAGTAGAAGTGTAAGTCACTCCCCAGTCATTCTGACCCTGTACCACTGTAACACAGAGCACATCAGAAACCACAATCAGATTCAGAACAAGTTAAGAATCAGTGAATAAGACAAATTGGATCACGGCACCAATATGGCTTTATGTGTAGTTGTTGTCATTCAAAGCTCCTCATCGTGCATCAATCTAACTAGAACTGAACTGGAATACAATATTTTATCAGTTGTTTATCATATTTTATCATTTGTTACTGCTGAGTGTTTCAGCTTTAGTCCAAGTTGCTACTGTTGTTATCCTTGTTCATTGTAGTTTTAAAAAAGCTAAAGATCTGAAATGTGTCTCTTATGTGTTATCAAGCAAGTCCTTCAAACAGAAAATGAGTAAAAACATATTTAACTAACTTTTTTGGAGTAGAGCAGCAGATCAGTGGTACATCAATGTTGTTTTCACCTCATTAAAACTTGACAGACTTGTTCTGTATCATTCTTTCTCTCCATGTTTATTTACTTTTTAGCCTCTTTATAATTCCAGTATATGACTTTCATAACATAATTACTGAATCATGCCTGGGTGAAAACACTCATCGAATAGTCCAAAGATGTTTTTTCTTAGAATTAGATATCATGAATTTACAGTACAAAGATGCTGTTTACAGTTAATCTCTCTGTGCACTGAGACAGAACATCGTACAGTCTGAAGGTGCAATGAAGGAACAAGAATGTATTGAAGCTGTGAACATTAATGCAGTTTTACTGAACAGGAAAAGAAGAAGTAAATGAATCATTAGAGAGTCTGTGCTTGTCTTGGTTAGTTTCCTCTCTGTTAGTTTTTTGGTCAAGTTGCTGCTCAATTAAGTGTGAAAACCACAAAGAAATGCAGAACATGAAGTGAGGGAAACTATTGAAAGCAGCTAAAATAAAATGGATGACAAGTTTTAACAGGAAGGGGCAACTGTTATAACTGTAACATCTAAAACAGATGTCCAGCTCTACAGTACAGAGTGCAGAAATTACCAAACAGATTTTAAACATCATGACAAGATGAAATTCTCAGTGCATTGCTGTACCATCATAGAACTATGTATATATGCATATGCATGTATAAAAATATATGATTCTTACATGGAGAGAGGGTGGAAAAACCTTATTAGCTAGACACCCCCACCCCCACCAACAGCTTCATTCAACAGCTATATTTTACACAAGAATAAACAGAAGTGAATGTTTGGTGTTGTAAAGCTTAAAAGTTATTCATCATACTGCATCACACATACATCAAACCTAGAAAAGTGCTGATCTGGGATATTTTATATTTACTTTCTAAAAATTACTTCATGCTGCTCTGAATAAGTGTGCTAAATGTCCTAAAATGTAAATGTAGACATACATTACCTGACACAGAGAGAAGGAAGACAACAAATCCACTCACTGCTGCTGTTAAACTCATAGCTGCTCCTCTCATCTCTCTGTGAGGCTTCAGAGACAATAAAATACATCAAATAATGTACAAAACATATAATAGTAATAACTATTCCACTCACAACAGAGAAGGGTGTTGTCTGTTAAGGTGCTCGTCCTCTGTGATCTGTGACCAGATGTCAGATGTAAGACTAAAATTAAATGACCACATTTCCTTCCTCTTATTATGAAAATGCATGAGGTTCCAGTTGCCAGCAAAGGCAGAAGTGACAACCAAGTTTTACCGTTTTGCAAAGACTTAATACAATCTATGTTAGAGAGAATAAGAGATCAGTGTTCTAGGCTGTTAGTAATTTAAAGAGAGAAGAGAAATAATGAGATATTTTTATTATTTTACTCTTTTTAATTGTGGGCACAGTTTAAAAAACATGACACATGTGACGGATGCGCTGCACATGCTCAAATTTGTCCTTTTACCACATGTGAGGAAGTAGCACCTTGTGGCAGACACAGCCAATTTTAGAAAGAAAAAAAAATATTTTGAGGCAAGAAGGTATTTTTTTTTACTTCATTTATTTTTGATAGCATTGCCTACTTTGTAGATGAACTCATCAAACTTAAATCATGTTAATTATGTGTCTGTGTAGATATCTTTCATGCAAGTGGTTAGTGCTAATGTTTTATTTGTTAGCTGTAAGGTAAGCTAGTTCATGGCTACAAGAGTCTGGGTTAGTTGTAACAACATGTGAAAAAATGTTACAACCTACCCCAAGCAAAAAATTAATTGTATTTCTATGTTTACTTTGAATTTCAGTGTGCCTAGGTCATGTAAGAGAAAGACTGCCAAGGGTGTGCCTCTCAACATTTTGGAGTGCCATACATACTCCATACATACTGGGAACACACAGACACACTCACACAGACACACATTAATGTTCAATTGATGGACCTGGTGCACATTTACACGTTCTTTTCAGTTTTATTACTATTTTCAAATGTTAGTGTAACACACAGACACACATCCCGATTATGTTAAAAAATCATCAAAAATCATTTAAGTGTTGAATAAAAAGTTTTCAATATCTTAAGTTTTGTCATAATCCTTACTTCATAATGTTACATTTCACCCCAGGGTATGTTACAACTAACATGGACTATGGGGTCAGTTGTAACATTTCACTCCTTGTGTTTGGGACTAAACCATGCATGCATGTGTAAATCATATCACTAATTTTATTATATGAGTAGTTTGACGTCATTCACAATCTAAGATTCTGATTTACTGCAATCACTGTCACAATAAGTGACTCATCTCTCCAATTAGAACTGAGATCATTTTTTATTCAATAAAGAAAGAACAAGGACAAAAGTGATTACATGGTTTAGAAATTGTGATATAGAGCAAAAACAGGCTGTAATAATATGTATAAAGAAAGCAGAAAAACAGACAATTGTAATGTTACTGTAAGGCAGTAGAAATAATTCACAAGATGAATGTTAGAATATTGACAACAGATACTTGACTGACAATAAAACTGGTTGTAATAATGAAACTGGAAGACATACTGCAAATACAGAAAGAACAGTGGAAATGGTCTGTTATCAATGAAATATAACTCTTTACTAATATCTAGTGGCAGCAATAGGAAGTTACAAGTTGATCAGTAAAAGCTCTCTAATACTCCAGTGTGTTTTAAACATCTTACACATTACAATCTTACCACTTGTTAACTAACTGATACACTACTCCTGAGACATGTCCAAAGCTTCAAGTTATAATAATCTTTAGTATATCTCCTCTAACTCAATGTTAATAAATATTACATTGGCAAGTATACATAGCTCCACAAAATGACTCTGGTGACTCCAGTCGCACAAACACTACAAGTTTAAATTAGCAGGTTTTACAATGAAAGTTTTGTCACTGGGATCACCTTCACTACTTGCATCTTTAACAAACAGAAACAATAAATATGTTGAGGCTGTCTGGCACTGATGATAAATCCTACTGGCGGATCAGTTATGTTGTCAATCCAAATGCTGCTTACTGCTTTCTTCCATTGTTTCAAAGGATCCACAATGAAATGAATAAGTACAGGAGCTAGGTCTGAATGGGATTTTACTTCAGCAGTAAAATAACAAGCTAGCAAGTGGGAGTCAAGGCAGCATGACCTACATGAAGTTTGGTGGCTGTCAGGCTAAAACTGACCGACTGGTAAAGCTTTGAAAAACAAACCAGATAAAAACCCATTCAAGTCAATGAAGAAAAAAAGAAATAAAGAGAGGAAAAATGTTAAGGAGGTAGAACAAGTGCATATTTCCAAAGGCTGTATACAAGCACACATGATGGTGAACAAAGAAATGTCATGAATATTAAAATATATAGGTTTCAGGGCGGACCTCTCTGAGAATGCATTATAGAGACAGCTATATATTTTATAATTTAGCAATTTCAACTGACACTTTAACTTGTTATTTTACTGTTGAAGTAAAGGAATTTATGCCCAGTGAAGGTCGGACAGACTGAAGCATTGTGATTTAAAGGTGCAGTGTGCAGAGTTTAGTGGCATCTAGTGGAAAGGACTTTGCAGAAATGGAATATAATATTCATAAGTATGTAATCACCTGAAAATAAGAATTGTTGTGTTTCCGTTATCTTCGAATGAGCCCTTTATATCTGCACAGGGAGCGGGTCCCCTTCCACAGAGCCTGCCATGTTTCTACAGTAGCCCAGAATGGACAAACTGAACACTGGCTCTAGAGAGGGCCTTTCACGTTATTTACAAGTTTAGTGGCCACCATAGGTTCTCCTACATGCTTAGAAGGGGAGAGGAGGTGTATTCAGTTGCAATCTGCAACCTCACCACTAGATGCCACTAATTCCTACACACTGCTCCTTTAATAAATATTACAGTAGTAAGCAAGACAGTTTGAAGCAGTTCTTCTCATTGTTTTCAAAAATGCATAAAAACAAAACAAAACAAAAGCGTGAAATTGCTGATGTGTTCATGAGGTTTTGTTGACTGTGCTGTAAAGTGCAGCTGGATCTTCTTCAGTTTCCTGACCTCTGGTTCTGAGAGGGAAATTAAAAAAGTTAATCAGGTGATTGTGAAGATATTGTACTAAATTATACAAACAGTCATAATAAGGATGTAAAAGGCAAATATAACAAATGAAAAACTGAAATAAAACTGTTACTACTATGTTCCTGTGTGAAGAGCTGCTCACCTCGGGGCAGTACCGGCTCTGTTAAATGTGACAGCAGCGCACTGGACAACCTCTTGTTCCTCCATGTGTCTGTGGGGCTGAGCTGATCTGATGTTGGAGTAGAGAGGATCTGCCTGGTTGTTGGAGAAGTGCACGCTGGCGTACAGCTCTTCCGGCTGTGTCTGGAGGGTGATAGAAATGAGGAAAGTGTTGGTTTGTGTGATGAAGGATTGTTATGAAACAACATGAAGTGCTTGACAGTCAGATGAGTTTTCTAGTTGCACTTTAAGATGACTGTGGAAGTGTGGAACCAGGATAGAATAGTATAACTTTCCCTCCTCACCCTCTCTCTGTTGTCTGGTCTCTCCTCAGCCTCAGACCATTGATTGGAGGCTCTCTTTTTTCTGGTTAGAAGAATTAATTAAAAAACACAAATGACTGAATTTTGATCAATGATTTAGTGAAATAGAACTGCTCACCTCATCCACAGGAAGACAGAGAGGATGATGATAAACAGGAGAACAGCAGTTGTTACTCCAGCAGCTATTGATTTTCCTGCTCCTGGAGAACAGAGATGAAAAGAAAACACTGACAGTTAATAAGGGTATTACAGCATGTTTGAGTCCAACGTTTTGGTCAATATATATGTAGCCTGGTGGTAAAACGGTTCAGATTTAATTTTCCATTTAGGTGAGGTATAGCTCTCAAAGTTGTTTGAATGTTAATACATGTGTTCTTTGTTGTTTTCTTCTGAGTGTAAAATTGTTTCAGTCTTATTAACATTTGAGGCAAATTGTAAGTGTCACAGTCTCACTTGTTATTGCTGATTTTGGTCACAAGGTAGCAGCAATGAGTAATATTACTGTCACTCTGCCAAATGCATCTTGGTCTTTCTTCCTGTTTTACGTTCAAACAACAGGAGATTTGCAGGGTGGACGGTGCTGTGACTCCGTCGTGTAAATTAGTAGACACTACTGGAGTTCATGACCTGGAATTTTGGTTTGGTTTGGTTCAGGTTTTAAATTAATTTTAACACTGTTTGAAGGTAAACAACAGTGTGTTGAGTTGTGCAATCTCCAGGGAGTTCCGTGTGGGTTTGGTGGGACTTGTTGAGGTGTTAGTGTCCTTTGCAGGTGTGCTTTGTGCATCGGGTGTGTGCATGAGTTGTTTTTGTGGCTTTGTGGTTGTTGAGTGTGTTTTTGTCTGGTTCTTTTTTGTGTTTTTTGTCAATGGTCATGGCCCACTGCTGTGTTTTGTTTTTGTCATTTTTCTTTTACATAATTTTTTGTATTAAGTCTGCAACAAGCTGTGAAAGCACATGAGCTGCTCTCTAAAAGGACTCAGTAGCTTAAACACTCTGTTAAAATGACCTGTTGCAAACATGGTCAACAATAAAATTAAAGCTACAAGAACCCCTGAAGTAATTGTGTCCTGTGTGGCATCTAATTCTACGGGCTACACATGTATATTCAGTTCTCTTCATTCTAAACTCTAACAGCTCTTTTCAGCTTAGAATATATTTAACATGAAAATCACTGAAAATCTAAGTTAAAGCTGTGCCTATTAGCATGATCTGTGACATCACAACTACTTTGGAAGCTTATCCTGGTCCAATATGCAACTTACACAAGTGTGATGTGGAAACTTCTCCAGTGCACAAACATTGAGAATGGACTTTACAGTGAAGTAGGAGACATCTTGTATCCAGTGGTTCAACTTTTAAAATGAAAAATATTTACATATTTATAGATTCTGGAAGTTTATTCAATGAGGGAGAAGAAGTAGATATAATTTTAGGAATTTCTAACTAGTAAGTTTTCTGTGGAAAAAACATATTAGACACAAATAATTATTCAAAGCAAAGTATTTTTATAAGTCTTAAAACATGTTTGGAGGGGATCTTTAACTAAATGTCTTAGTGATCCAGTACTGCCCTTTACCATCTTACTTTAATCTGTGACAAATGTGGGAAAAAAGAAATATATTTTTACAAAACACTGGTGACAGTGTCAGCAGCTGCAGTGAGCAAACTCTCCTCTCTTCCTGCAGCTTCCTCAGCACAGCTGGTGGTGTGTGATGCATTACTGAGTGAGTGATGGACCACAAATGGCCATTGGCCCAGTAGAGGGTGCTGTTGTAAAAAAAATATGATTCCTCACATCTTTCTTACAAGTTCATGTGTTTTCCTTTAAATTACATTGAAAATCAGTTTTTCAATGGAGTCTCCATATTCTCCCATACAAGCTGGAGATTTAACTCCTCTAGAGTGTCCACAGTTTACCAAGACCTCCACTTGATCACACTTTAACTTCATCCTCTAAATGAAAAAATGCAGCAGCTCAATATTTAGACTCTTGGTCTCATAGAGTGAGGCAGCGCAGTGTGAAAAAATCTCACCTTGACTGCTTGTATTCATGAACACAGCTCTCTCTCCACTAGTTAAATATAAAAAGCCTGCATCATCACTTCAGCCTAATCAGAGGTCACATAATCCTTGGAAATATAATTTATGAATAAGAAACATTTTGACATGAAAATTCAGAGTTTTTTCTTGCTCAGATCTCTCTTTACTTTTTTAATTGAGCTGATTCCTCTAGTCAGCAGTGAATCACACAAACCTGTTTTACTGTCTCTTATGAAGACAGTCTAGATGACGACTATCCTCCCTGCATTACATCAGATGGTGTGTAATGAGTCCTGGTGCAGTGTGTGTGTAGCTGAAATCAAAAAACTTACCTGCCACAACAGTCAGATATAAGGTGGAGTTATGACGTCCTCTTCTATTCTGGGCTTCACAGTAATAATTCCCGCTGTGTTGAGGTCTGACATGAGTGATGGTGAAGATCTGTCCTGATGCTTTTGGTGAGTCTTCATTCTCCTTGTACCAGGTATAATTAGCTGCTGGGTTAGCATCACTGCTACAGGTCAGAGTCACTGAACTGCCCTCCACTATCTCACCAGAGGGACTCACTGACACAGAGGGAAGCTTTGGAGCATCTGGAGGAGATGTATCAAAATGAATTAACTATAAAATGAGGAAGGGTTGCATTAGTACAACATGTTGTATTGGAGCTGCTCAGTGAACTACAGCAGCAGACTGAATGTGAAGCAGGCAGAGCTGAAGAAAACAGACATGATCAGACAAATCTTTTCCACTTTTTTTAACAAGGTTGACAAGACCAACAGCTGTATGTTGCTTTTTAAATGAACTGTTTGACTCACATTTCACATCAATAAAGATGTATTCAGATGTCCTCTTCCCCAGCTGGTTCTCAGCTGTACAGTAATACTCTCCAGAGTCAGAGGACTGGATGGAGCTGAAGACAAGCTGTGGTTCTTTACTGAGAGGTTGAAGGTCTGGATTTACATTCTTCTTGTACCAGGTGTAATTAGTTGCTGGGTTAGCATCACTGCTACAGTTCAGAGTCACAGAACTGTCCAACATAATGTCCCCAGAGGGACTCACAGACACCAGAGGAATCTTGTGTGCATCTGAAGGAGAAAATATTGACATGTTTTAATATTATGATCCAATCATAATCATGCAGCTGTACAGTGCAGACATCATAACCTGACACTTATAACTGTTACTCTGCTGATTATGCTCATGCTCGTGGAATAAACTCACACACTGAAGGAGAGGAGAACGTCTCATGTCCTTTCAAAGCACAGGAATAGCTGTCGGCAGGATAAAAAAAGCCCCAAAAAAAAAGGAGATGTTTGTTCTGTTATTATCCGTCCATTCTTGTTCCAGATGTAGGAGGGACGATCATCTAGATGACAACTGCTGTGACACTTCATCTCTGCCCGAACACAGGTATGAACTTTGCAGGCTGTTGATCTGTTCACCTGCACCTGGATAGCTAGAAATGTAAAGAAAGAATAAAAATGTCATTTATCTTTATACATGCACAAAATATCACCACAAACATTCACAGTACTATTTCCAAGATTAACCATTTGAAGTTACATTAAGTCTTCCAATGAAAATGTTACCTGTGACATTCAAAGTGACTCCAGGTGAACCAGTAAATTTCCCTCTTGGTTGGTTTGTTATGAACCTGAACTTGTACTCAGCTGAGTCGCTCTCTCTCAGGTCTGTGATTGTCAGAGTGCAGTCGTTCTTATCACAGTGACACTGAACACGACCTGAATACTCTGAGTCTGTTCTCAGATCCACGGGTTCTTTATTACTCAATTTAGTATACCAGAATGTTCTCTCAACTTCATTATCATGGTCATTTACTCTGGATGGGTATTTGTAGGTGCAGATTATGTCCACTGTTGATCCTTTTAAGGCACAGATCTGAGTAGAAGTGTAAGTCACTCCCCAGTCATTCTGACCCTGTACCACTGTAACACAGAGCACATCAGAAACCACAATCAGATTCATAACAAGTTAAGAATCAGTGAATAAGACAAATTGGATCACGGCACCAACATGACGTTATGTGTAGTTGTTGTCATCCAAAGCTCCTCATTGTGCATCAATCTAACTAGAACTTAACTGGAATACAGTATTTTATCATTTGTTACTGCTGAGTGTTTCAGCTTTAGTCCAAGTTTCTACTGTTGTTATCCTTGTTCATTGTAGTTTTAAAAAAGCTAAATGCCTGAAATGTGTCTCTTATATGTTATCAAACAAGTCCTTCAAACAGAAAATGAGTAAAAACATATTTAACTAACTTTTTTGGAGTAGAGCAGCAGATCAGTGGTACATCAATGTTGTTTTCACCTCATTAAAACTTGACAGACTTGTTCTGTATCATTCTTTCTCTCCATGTTTATTTACTTTTTAGGCACTTTATAATTCCAGTGTATGACTTTCATGATATTATTTCTGAATTCTACCTGTGTGAGCACAGGCATAGAAAAGTCCAAAGATATTCATACATACTTTGAATTTACAGTATAAAGAAACAGTTTTAGAAGCTGTTTACAGTTAATCTCTCTGTGCACTGAGACAGAACATCGTACAGTCTGAAGGTGCAGTGAAAAAACAAAAATGTATTGAACCTGTGAACATTAATGCAGTTTTACTGAACAGAAAAAGAAGAAGAAAATGAATCGTTAGAGAGTCTTTGATTGTCTTGGTTAGTTTCCTCTCTGTTAGTTCTTTGGTCAAGTTGCTGCTCAATTAAGTGTGAAAACCACAAAGAAATGCAGAACATGACGTGAGGGAAACTTTTGAAAGTGGCTAAAATAAGATGTGTGACAAGTTTTAACAGGAGGGGCCAACTATTATACCTGTAGCAGCTAAAACAGTTGTCCAGCTCTACAGTACAGAGTGCAGAAATTACCAAACAGATTTAAAACATCATGACAAGATAAAATTCTCAGTGCATTGCTGTACCATCATAGAACTATGTACATATGCATATGCATGTATAAAAATATATGATTCTTACAATCCATGGAGGGAGGGTGGACAAAACTTATTAGCTAGACACCCTCACCCCCACCACCCATGACACAGACACAGCTGAACATCTTGATATATTATTATTAAAGTGTTCAGCAGTAAATACTGTTATTATTTTTGTTGTGTTCATTCAACAGCTATATTTTACACAGGAATAAACAGAAGTGAATGTTTGGTGTTGTAGAGTTTAAAAGTTATTCATCATACTGCATCACACATACATCAAACCTAGAAAAGTGCTGATCTGGGATATTTTATATTTACTTTCTCAAAATGACTTCATGCTGCTCTGAATAAGTGTGCTAAATGTCCTAAAATGTAAATGTAGATATACAGTACCTGACACAGAGAGAAGGAAGACAACAAATCCACTCACTGCTGCTGTTAAACTCATAGCTGCTCCTCTCATCTCTCTGTGAGGCTTCAGAGACAATAAAATACATCAAATAATGTACAAAACATGTAATAGTCATATCAGTAAACTATTCTACTCACAACAGAGAAGGACGTTGTCTGTTAAGATGCTCGTCCTCTGTGATCTGTGAGCAGTAGTCAGATATCAGGATGTTAAATGACTTGATTTCCTTCCTCTTTCTTAGTATTATAAATATGCATGAGGAGAAATTAGACAGTAAACATATATGTTAAAAGCATATTTTACTGTTGTCCAAAGACTTGATGTAATCTATGTTAGAAAGAATAAGATACCAGTGTTCTGGCCTGTTAGTAATTTAAAGAGAAAAGAGAAATAATGATATATTTTTATTATTTTACTCTTTTTATGTGTGGGCGCAGTTCAGTGTCTAAAGAAGAAAACATGACACGTGACGAATGTGTGACATTTAGTCTGATGCATCTCCTCATACTTGTAGTGCATGTTAATACACTGAATACACTACCATGAGTTCAAAGAGATGTACTGCATCAGTATGAGATGAAAGAAGTCACATGATGAGTACAGTGTTTATTATAAGTATTAAGAAAGTAAAAAGTGCAGTATGACAAAAAAATAAAAAAATAAAACAAAATCAGTGATACAGAAATCTATTTGTGAAGATTCTGATTTACTGCAATCACTGTCATAATAAGTGACTCATCTCTCCAATTAGAACTGAGGACATTTTATTTAAGACAAAACAACAAAGAGCAAGGAGAAATGTGATTACATGGTTTAGAAATTGTGATATAGAACAAAAACAGGCTGTAATAATATGTATAAAGAAAGCAGAAAAACAGACAATTGCAATGTTACTGTAAGGCAGTAGAAATTATTAACAAGATGAATGTTAGAATATTGACAACAAATACTTGACTGACAATAAAACTGGTTGTAATAATGAAAATGGAAGACATATTGTAAATACAGAAAGAACAGTGGAAATGGTCTGTTATCAATGAAATATTACTCTTTACTATCATCTAGTGGCAGCAATATGAAACTACAAGTTGATCAGTAAAATCTCTCTAATACTCCAGTGTGTTTTTTTAAATATCTTAAACATTACAGTCTTACCACTTGTTAACTAACTGATACACTACTCCTGAGATATGTCCAAAGCTGCAAGTTATAATAATCTTTAGTATATCTCCTCTAACCCAATGTTAATAAATATTACACTGGCAGGAATCCACAGCTCCACTAAATGACTCCAGTGACTCCAGTCGCACAAATACTACAAGTTTAAATTAGCAGGTTTTACAATGAAAGTTTTGTCACTGGGATCAGCTTCACTACTTACATCTTTCCAGAGTGTGTAAGGTTAGTATACATGTGAGAGTAAAGAAACAATAAATATGTTGAGGCTGTCTGGCATTGATGATAAATCCTACTGGCAGATCAATTATGTTGTCAATCCAAATGCTGCTTACTGCTTTCTGCCATTGTTTCAAAGGATCCACAATGAAATTAATAAGTACAGGAGCTAGGTCTGAATGGGATTTTACTTCAGCAGTAAAATAACAAGATAAACTGTCAATTCAAATCGCTCTAAAATATATATTTGTCTCTATGATGCATTCTTAGAGAGGTCCACTCTGAGAAATGAAGTTTTAAAATCCAATGGTTACCTGCTTAAAATTAAAAAAAAAAAAAAAAAAAAAAGTCTGGACACCTGAATATGTGACAGGTGTGTTGGAGGAAGGTGCAACTTGAAAACAATGAGGAGAACTCTGACACACTCTCTCGCTTCTTGCTGGAATATTTATTAAATCATGTTTCAGACAGGTCTGAGCTGCACCTTCCTTTAATGCACCTGTCACATATTCAGGTGTGTAGAGATTTTTTTCAATTTTCTTTTTCATTTTTTAACATTTTTCTTTCAGCAGGTGTAGCACCCCAACACTCTATACTATGTCTAAGATGCTGTAAGTGACTTTAGACTGGAATGATGGTTGTTTGGGTTCAGTCTATTTAAAAGGTAGCTACCACAGAGGTTTACTTGTTTTGGGTGAAACTTATAATAGCCTACTAATAAACAAAGAAACTGTCAAACTTGGCATTAGGTCTATTCACTTTTATCATGCTGTATTTTAAATAACTGACCACAGACAAGACTTTAGAAGGACTGATTGCTTCTTGAATGTACAAATATTTACCTTTTTAGGTGAAATTATACAAAAACAGAAGTAACACAGATTAGACTCCTTTAAGACAACAAATAGCATATTTCAAAATTATACTAAACACAATTATGAATCGTTGTGTGACAGTGTGGGGGAGTTCTTCTCATTGTTTTCAAAAATAAAAATTCAAAGATTAATAACAAAACATGAGATTGCTGATGTGTTCATGAGGTTTTGTTGACTGTGCTGTACAGTGCAGCTGGGTCTTCTTCAGTTTCCTGACCTCTGGTTCTGAGAGGGAAATTAAAAAAATGAATCAGGTGATTGTGAAAATATATTAAATTATACAAACAGTCATAATAAAGATGTAACAGGCAAATATAAAAAATGAAAAACTGAAAGAAAACGGTCGCTACTATGTTCCTGTGTGAAGAGCTGCTCACCTCGGGGCAGTACCGGCTCTGTTAAATGTGACAGCAGCGTACTGGACGACCTCTTGTTCCTCCATGTGTCTGTGGGGCTGAGCTAATCTGATGTTGGAGTAGAGAGGATCTGTCTGGTTGTTGGAGAAGTGCACGCTGGCGTACTGCTCCTCCGGCTGTGTCTGGAGGGTGACAGAAATGAGGAAAGTGTTGGTTTCTGTGATGAAGGATTGTTAAGAAACAATATGAAGTGTTTGACAGTCAGATGAGTTTTCTAGTTGCACTTTATGATAGTGACTGTGGAAGTGTGGAACCAGGATAGAATAGTATAACTCTCCCTCCTCACCCTCTCTCTGTTGTCTGGTCTCTCCTCAGCCTCAGACCTTTGATTGGAGGCTCTCTTTTTTCTGGTTAAAAAAATTAATTAAAAACAGAAATGACTGAATTTTGAACAATGATTTAGTGAAACAGAACTTCTTACTTCATCCACAGGAAGACAGAGAGGATGATGATAAACAGGAAAACAGCAGTTGTTACTCCAGCAGCTAATGATTTTCCTGCTCCTGGAGAACAGCGATCAAAAGAAAACACTGACAGTTAATGAGGGTATTACAGCATGTTTGAGTCCAACGTTTTGGTCAATATATATGTAGCCTGGTGGTAAAACGGTTCAGATGTAATTTTCCACTTAGGTGAGGTATAGCTCTCAAAGTTGTTTGAATGTTAATACATGTGTTCTTTGTTGTTTTCTTCTGAGTGTAAAATTGTTTCAGCCTAATTAACATTTGAGGCAAATTGTAAGTGTCACAGTCTCACTTGTTATTGCTGATTTTGGTCACAAGGTGACAGCATTGAGTAATATTACTGTCACTCTGCCAAATGCATCCTGGTCTTTTTTCCTGTTTTACGTTCAAACAACAGGAGATATGCAGAGTGGACGGTGCTGTGACTCCGTCGTGTAAAGTAGTAGACACTAGTGGAGTTCATGACCTGGGATTTTGCTACCAGCCATCGGCCACTGTGTTCTCAATTGCATAGTAAGGTAATGTTAATGTGCATGAAGCCACACCTTGCTATTGCACATTGTTACTAGAGGAATGGTTCAGGTTTTAAATGAATTTTAACTCTGTTTGAAGGTAAACTGCAGTGTGTTGAGTTGTGCAATCTCTGGGGAGTTCCGTGTGGGTTTGGTGGGACTTGTTGAGGTGTGGGTATCCTTTGCAGGTGTGCTCTGTGGATTCATGGGTTGTTTTTGTGGATTTGTGGTTGTTGAGTGTGTTTTTGTCTGGGCCTATTTTGTGTTTTTTGTCGATGGTCATGGCCCACTGCCATGTTTGTTTGTCATTTTTCTTTTACATAATTTTTTGTGTTAAGTCTGCAACAAGCTGTGAAAGCACATGAGCTGCTTTCTAAAATGACTCAGTAGCTTAAACACTTTGTTAAAATGACCTTTTGCAAACATGGTCAACAATAAAATTAAAGCTACAAGAACCACTGAAGTAATTGTGTCTTGTGTGGCATCTAATTCCACGGGCTACACATGTATATTCAGTTCTCTTCATTCTAAACTCTAACAGCTCTTTTCAGCTTAGAATATATTTAACATGAAAATCACTGAAAATCTAAGTTAAAGCTGTGCCTACGAGCATGATTTGTGACATCACAACTACTTTGGAAGCTTATCCTGGTCCAATATGCAACTTACACAAGTGTGATGTGGAAACTTGAAGCCTCCAGTGCACAAACACTGAGAATGGACTTTACAGTGAAGTAGGAGACATCTTGTGTCCAGTGGTTCAACTTTTAAAATGAAAAATATTTACATATTTATAGATTCTGGAAGTTTATTCAATGAGGGAGAAGAAGTAGATATAATTTTAGGAATTTCTAACTAGTAAGTTTTCTGTGGAAAAAACATATTAGACACAAATTATTATTCAAAGCAAAGTATTTTATATGTCTTAAAACATGTTTGGAGGGGATCTTTAACTAAATGTCTTAGTGATCCAGTACAGCCCTTTACCATCTTACTTTAATCTGTGACAAATGTGAAAAAAAAGAAATACATTTTTACAAAACACTGGCGACAGTGTCAGCAGCTGTAGTGAGCAAACTCTCCTCTCTTCCTGCAGCTTCCTCAGCTCAGCTGGAAGTGTGTGATGCATTGCTGAGTGAGTGATGGACCACAAATGGCCATTGGCCCAGTAGAGGGTGCTGTTGTAAAAAATATAATTCCTCACATCATTCTTACAAGTTCATGTGTTTCCCTTTAAATTACATTGAAAATCAGTTTTTCAATGGAGTCTCCATATTCTCCCATACAAGCAGGAGATTTAACTCCTCCAGAGTGTCTACAGTTTACCAAGACCTCCACTTGGTCTGTTGTGTCTGAATACTCTTGGTCACACTTTAACTTCATCCTCTAAATGAAAAAATGCAGCAGCTCAATATTTAGACTCTTATGAATAAGAAACACATTGACATGAAAATTCACAGTTTTCTCTTGCTCAGATCTCTCTTCACCATGATTTGAATTGAGCTGATTCCTCCAGTCAGCAGTGAATCACACAAACCTGTTTTACTGTCTCTTATGAATACCACCCTTAGATCTGAAGTAATCCACTTGGGGCAGCTGTATAGCTAATGAGTCCTAGTACAGTGTGTGTGTGTGTGTGTAGCTGAATGAAAAATTACCTGCAACAGTCAGATGTAAGGTGGAGTTATGACATCCTCTTCTGTTCTGGGCTTCACAGTAATAATTCCCACTGTGTTCAGGTCTGACATCAGTGATGGTGAAGATCTGTCCTGATGCTTTTGGTGAGTCTTCATTCTCCTTGTACCAGGTATAATTAGCTGCTGGGTTAGCATCACTGCTACAGGTCAGAGTCACTGAACTGCCCTCCACTATCTCACCAGAGGGACTCACTGACACAGCGGGAAGCTTTGGAGCATCTGGAGGAGATGTATCAAAATGAATTAAATATAAAATGAGGAAGGGTTGCATTAGTACAACATGTTGTATTGGAGCTGCTCAGTGAACTACAGCAGCAGACTGAATGTGAAGCAGGCAGAGCTGAAGAAAGCAGACATGATCAGACAAATCTTTCCTAGTATTTTTTTAACAAGGTTGACAAGACCAACAGCTGTATGTTTCTTTTTAAATAAGCTGCTTCACTCACATTTCACATCAATAAAGATGTATTCAGATGTCCTCTTCCCCAGCTGGTTCTCAGCTGTACAGTAATACTCTCCAGAGTCAGAGGACTGGATGGAGCTGAAGACAAGCTGTGGTTCTTCACTGAGAGGTTGAAGGTCTGGATTTACATTCTTCTTGTGCCAGGTGTATTTAGCTGCTGGGTTAGCATCACTGCTACAGTTCAGAGTCACTGAACTGCCCTCAGTGATTTCACCAGAGAGACGTACTGACACAGAGGGAACCTTTGGAGCATCTGGAGGAGAAAACATAGTTGGACAACAGTTGAACAACTGATAAAATGTAAGAAGCAAATCTTGGATAGAAAGTGTGTGGTGAAAGTTGATTCCCTCATATACAAATCAACTGTCTTTTACCTTGAATACATTTTGACATTGTGTTAGTGACATATTTAGGTAAACTCACACACTGAAGGAGAGCGGTAATCCTCATGTCCTTTCAAAGCACAGGAGACGTTGTCACCAGGATTAAACTGCCCTGAATAAAGAGAAGTTTCCTCCTTCATAACTTTCTGTCCGTTCTTGAACCAGATGTAAGAAATACCACCTGCTGGACTGCAGCTGCTGTGACATTTCAGCTCTGCCTCGGTATAAGACTGATGGACTGTTATTGTGATCACCTGCACCTGGAGAGCTGCATATGTGAGGAAGGACACAAAATGTCATTTGTTACCAGTAAAATACACAAACATACAGTCAAAATAACCTTTGTAGTTCTGGTGGGTGAAATAATTTGGAATCATCCAATCAAATGTGTAAATGGGAGAAAATACTCAATATAATCAAATCAATTTTATGTGAAACACTTCCATAATAACTATTCACCACTATCACTAGTCATCAATTTGTGTTCATCAGTACCTGTGACAGTCAGAGTTGTTCCAGGTAAACTACTCCTCCATTCAAAGCTTTGTGTTCTGAATGTGAAGTGATACTGGGCTGAATCGCTCTCTCTCAGGTCAGAGATTCTCAGAGTGGAGCGTCCTCTCTCTGTTTCAAGGATCTGAATATGATCTGCAGGCTGTGAGGGATACCCCCACGAAAGACTACGTTCATGACTGAACCAGAATGTTGATGTGATAGATTCATAACTGCTGTATGAGCAGGAAATGTCCACTGATGAGCCTCTGAAGGCACAGATGCTTCCATCAGTGTAAATGACTCTGTTGCTTGATTGAGCATAGAAACCTGAAAGATAGAATTAATTTAAAACAGCACAGTCCTGAATCCTTAGTCGTGAGTGTATGCGTCCGAAAAAAACATATTTTCTCTCTTATTTGTGGTATCCATCCATCAAGATAGTTGTGTTTTAACCCTTCAGGTTTTGAGACACCGCCACATCAACACAATGAAGGTGAACAGAATTTAGTTTGTGTATAAAAATCATTTTTGAAAGGTGTTTTGGTTACTCTGAATCATCCACAGACATATCTGTCAACAATTTTCATTGGAACTACTTTCTACTCAAGATGTACTCTCTATAAAAACTGTCCACAACAAAGTCTGTAGATTATCCAAAGTAACAGGGACGATGTTTCTGGTAAGACACAGACAGATTGTTTTTCAAATATACGTTTTCAAAGCTTTAAGCAGTACAAATAATATTTAATTCACTTTCTTTGTATTGAGATGGCAGCAGACTATTCCAGGATTGATATCTCAAAATTTAGGCACATGAAACTGTAACTATTCACATGATTAGAAAGGGAGCAAGTTAGAAAATATGATTTTTGTATTTTGAGTGAACTGACTTTTTAAATGTACAGTAAGCTCTTATTTTACATTAATGTCACAGTCAACACAGTGAATAAGATAAGAATGTAACATGTGTAAAACCTCATTGGGTTGTGGTTTGGTTTTGATCCACTTCTATGTCAATTTCTGAATCACATGCTGCCCCTGAATTACATGTAAATACAAGGTATAGTACAATAGGATAAAGGCTCCACTAGATGTGGTTAGTTTAGTGAGAGAATGTGTTGTAAACTCACACACTGAAGGAGCAGGATGATGCTCAAATCCTTTTACAGCACAGGAAAAGCTGTCTGAGGAGGAAAGGAACTTTTTATAAGTAGAAGATGTTTCATCCTGAATTTTCTGTCCATTCTTGTACCAGATGAAGGAAGAACGATCAGGTAGATGACATCTGCTGTGACACACTGCCCAGGTAGAATGCGAGTAGTATGTTGATCGGATCACCTGCACCTGGAGATCTGTATATGTGAAGAAAGAATAGAAGTCTAATTTATGTTCAGACACACACAAACATTACACACACTCACAGTGATATTTCCAAGACATTAACCATTTAAATATAAGTTAAATCTGCCAGTGAAAATGTTACCTGTGACAGTCAAAGTGACTCCAGGTGAACCAGTAAATCTCCCTCCTGGTCGGTTTGTTGTGAACATGAACTTGTACTCAGCTGAGTCGCTCTCTCTCAGGTCTGTGATTCTCAGAGTGCAGTCGTTCTTATCACAGTGATACTGAACACGACCTGCGTACTCCGAGTCTGTTCTCAGATCCACATATTCATCACCTTTAATAAACCAGAATGTTTCTTGAACTGTAGTATCATGGTCATTTACTCTGGATGGGTATCTGTGGGTGCAGTTTATGTCCACTGTTGATCCTTTTAAGGCACAGATCTGAGTAGAAGTGTAAGTCACTCCCCAGTCATTCTGACCCTGTACCACTGTAACACAGAGCACATCAGAAACCACAATCAGATTCATAACAAGTTAAGAATCAGTGAATAAGACAAAGTTGATCATGGCACCAATATTATTTTATTTGCAGTTGTTGTCATTCAAAGCTCCTCATCGTGCATCAATCTAACTAGAACTGAACTGGAATACAGTATTTTATCATTTGTTACTGCTGAGTGTTTCAGCTTTAGTCCAAGTGTCTACTGTTGTTATCCTTGTTCATTGTAGTTTTAAAAAAGCTAAACGCCTGAAATGTGTCTCTTATATGTTATCAAACAAGTCCTTCAAACAGAAAATGAATAAAAACATATTTAACTAACTTTTTTGGAGTGGAGCAGCAGATCAGTGGTACATCAATGTTGTTTTCACCTCATTAAAACTTGACAGACTTGTTCTGTATCATTCTTTTTCTCCATGTTTATTTACTTTTCAGGCACTTTATAATTCTAGTATATGCCTTTCATGATATTATTTCGGAATCATGTCTGGGTTAAAACACGCATCAAAGTCCAAATACAAAGTTTTTTTCTTAGAATTACGTATGAATTTACAGTACAAAGATGCTGTTTACAGTTAATCTTTCTTTGCACTGAGACAGAGCATCATACAATCTCAAGGTTCAGTGAAGGAACAAGAATGTATTGAACCTGTGAACATTAATGCAGTTTTACTGAACAGGAAAGGAAGAAGAAAATGAATCATTAGAGAGTCTGTGCTTGTCTTGGTTAGTTTCCTCTCTGTTAGTTCTTTGGTAAAGTTGCTGCTCAATTAAGTGTGAAAACCACAAAGAAATTCAGAACATGAAGTGTGGGAAACTTTTGAAAGCGGCTAAAATAAAATAGGTGTGACAAGTTTTAACAGGAAGTGACAACTGTTATAATTGTAACAGCTAAAACAGTTGTCCAGCTCTACAGTACAGAGTGCAGAAATTACCAAACCGATTTTAAACATCAAGACAAGATAATATTCTCAGTGCATTGCTGTACCATCATAGAACTATGTATATATGCATATGCATGTATAAAAATACATGATTCTTACAATCCATGGAGGGAGGGTGGACAAAACTTATTAGCTAGACACCCCCACCACCCATGACACAGACACAGCTGAACATCTTAATATAATATTATTAAAGTGTTCAGCAGTAAATATTGATGTTATTTTTACCATCTGGTCTTCATTCAACAGCTATATTTTACACGGGAATAAACAGAAGTGAATATTTGGTGTTGTAGAGTTTAAAAGTTATTCATCATACTGCATCACACATACATCAAACCTAGAAAAGTGCTGATCTGGGATATTTTATATTTACTTTCTTAAAATCACTTCATGCTTCTCTGAATAAGTGTGTTAAATGTCCTACAATGTAAATGTAGATATACAGTACCTGACACAGAAAGAAGGAAGACAACAAATCCACTCACTGCTGCTGTTAAACTCGTAGCTGCTCCTCTCATTTCTCTGTGAGGCTTCAGAGACAATAAAACACATCAGATAATGTACAAAACATGTAATAGTCATATCAGTAAACTATTCTACTCACAACAGAGAAGGACGTTGTCTGTTAAGATGCTCGTCCTCTGTGATCTGTGAGCAGAAGTCAGATATCAGGAAGGTAAATGACTTGATTTCCTTCCTCTTTCTTATTATTATGAATATTCATGAGGAGCCACATGACAGTAAACACATAAGTTAAAAACAAGTTTTACTGTTAATATAATCTATGTTAGAGAGTATTAGTAATTGCAGCTGCAAATTTACTCTTACTAGTTTTCACTTTTTATGATTGAGTTGCATCTTAATTTGTTTACCCTTGACATTAAATTCATCAAACATTACAGTTAGAGGTTCAGTGTCAGAGGCGTTGATTGTTCACATTGATGACCTTGTTGTACAGTTGTTGAACATACCCCCACAGTCGAGGTGTCTAAGTATGAAAATGATTCAGTCAGTGATCTACAGTTGTCACTAACAAATATGGACTATTATACTGAAAATACTTCATGCAAAACCATCTTCAGGCATGTGATGCAACTATCATGATTTGTCATTTCTCACTGTTTTGTTTGTGTGAGAGAGAAATACACAGAAAAAGAGAAGTGTCTAGTGGTATTTCTTATTAACTTTGTGGTATTATGTTAATTACTCTTTCATAACAAAGTCAAGATGTTGTGATATGTAGCACAACAAGCTAGTAAAACTCTGTAAATGCAAACACATTGCAGTCTCTCCAGAGACTGTAAATGTTATTGCTGTCATCAGTCATTGGATCTGTTTCTAAACAAACTACAGTAATCGTTGCTTTTGGGGGAAAGAAAACATGTCACCCAGTGCAACAGTGTGGCTCACTGAAATATAGAAAATCACCACCCTTATCCTTCAATGCAGACAGGAGGAAGACCTCAGTGATGAAGCCTGACTCTGCAACACTGAAGCTTCACCACTAGAGGACAGTGAAACATCAGAGATACTGAATCACAACCCTGAAACAACATTTAACCATCCATCACTGATTGTTTAGACACATTTAAATTTACTTTTAGTCGTTGCTCTTAATCTGTTTATTCTTGACATTAAACTCAGCAGCAGCAAGATAAATCCCCCCATGGAGTCTAGAGACTGGTGGTGGTGGCTGATCTCACATGACAATTAAGTTCTCCTTCAATACAAACTGTGTCTGTGCATCTTCATTTTAGCAACATCCCAAATCATAATAAACTATTAAAATGTGACAAGTTTCATCCAAAATAGAGGGAAAGTGAGAAATAAGTCAGAAAAAAAGAACAGATTTAAATTTTATTTGTCTTCAAAGCTAGAAAATAAATTCATAAAATGAAAAATAAACATAAAAACAATTTATTTAAAGCTGAAATTTTCTGCACACTGTCGCCCTCTGCAGCAGTGAGAGGGAACTGAAATCATGTTTCCAACTACAGAGTTGTTGTGGAAGCTGTCTGTTTATTGTGAATCAGCCACTGCAATATCTGGATAATGTGACATTCAGCAAATTGTGATAGAACTGAGATCATGTTTGATGTGTGTAAATATACAGTATACTGCACAAGAAGATAATCAGGATTCTTCAAAAGCGATTAATTACATTATTTATACATTTAAAATAACAGTTTGCAAAACAGCTCTAATCCTTAATATCTGTAATATAACGAACTCTACAGAGAAAAAAATAAGCTTGCATTAGTTCAGACAGAACAATCAGTAAATTATAAGTCATTTGAGTCACACACACCACCTGACATTCAACTGATTCAACTGATCTAAACAATCAGTTGAACAATCAATATAACTCTTTACTAACATCTAGTGGCAGCAATAGGAAATTACAAGTAGATTAGCAAAAACTCTGTGATGTGCTGATTTATTTTAGGTTCATTGTGGAGGCTGCTGTTTTTTTTTTTTTTGGTACTGTTGAACTGTATTGCATAATACTGAGGTGGAGTGTGGTGTATCAAATAATGGGTCCACCCTCTTTCATATAAATAGGATGGACAAAATATTAACCATTTCAACCAAGAGGGATTTTTTTTTTCAAATTTGAAGGTCGACAGATTTTTAGAAGTTAATAGATTAACAAATTCACAGTTCAGTCTAAGCATGTGTTACATGCAGGGAGTACAATATTAATAGCAATTCATAGTATTATATTGTTACCGGTTTGAAAAGTTAAAACATACTTAAAGGAGTAGTATGACATTTTGGGGAAACACACTTATTGGCTTTCTTGCTAAGAGTTAGAAGAAAAGATCGATACCACTCGCATGTCTGCACATGAAATATGAAACTACTGTCAGTAGCTGATTATCTAAGCTTAGCATTAAGACTGTAAGCTATTAGAACAACTTTTTAGCAAGGTTCAGTGGCTTCCACACTTTGAGGCTGCTAATCAACCAGCGATGACTCACTGCACCTGGCCAGGAAACAGAATGGCACATACTGTAAGCCCCTGTGAAAACCACAACTTCTCATTTTTACACTTCAGTTTTTGTAAGATGCTTAAGATGAAGCAATATGTACTATGTCTATTTTTCCTTCTACTACTTCTTCTGTTGGGAACCACTCGGCTAGTCTAGCAACCATAACATCCTAATTGGTGTTGTGTCAAAACATGTTATTAACATACCATACATAATACTTTTAACACAAATGTCTATACGTTTTAGAAATATTATCACCATATTAACACCTATTCATTAGGCCTAAGGAGTCAGAGGACAAAAATGGAAAATATTTATTTTCTCCACCTCTGATAAAAAACATTTTATTTCAAATAAAAAAAGTACAGAACAGAGTGAGAAAAAATTAAATAAATGGTGTAACAAATACAAATATATAAAGAACATAACAAGATAGAATCATAATAATCATAATAATCATAATAATAGGTATACAAAATGTAAGAATTGTTATGGTAATGTAGTAGAAATAACTGGAAACAAAACCAATTCGGAAAGTGAAACTGGTTAAAAAAAAAAAAAGAAAAAAAAAGAAGTGTGGAAATAGAATGTGGTAGCATAGTGTATACACAGAAAAGAGAAAAAAAATTACTCAGACCTTGGAAATTGTTTTATATCTTAAAATCTATCTTTAAATTTCTTTAAAAGTTACAAGCTTACCACTTAGCATCTGATACAGTAGTGCAGAGATATGTCTGAAGCCGCATGTTGGTGTGTCTACATTAAACCCATGTTAAAGGTACCCTGTTGAGTCTTCAACCACTAGTAGCATTATGGAGCAATGTTTTTACAATCCTCATTTTGTTTGTGTCGTGCACACTAAAGCCAGCAAGACAACATGCTCACAATAACAATGCTAACATGCAGATGTTTAGCAGGTGTAATGTATGCCATGTTCACCATATTATTTTAGTGTTAGCATGCTAAGAATTGCTAATTAGCGCTAACCTAGTAAAGTACAACTGTGGCTGATGGAAATATTGTTAGTTTTGTAGGTATTTGGTTATAAACCAAAGTATTGGACAGATTCAAATTTTGACCTGATGGTGTATGGGCTCAAAATAGAGTCAAATGTACTGTAGCTGTGTATCACAAGAGCTGAAAATTTTGTATGAATACATTCAAATGTGTGAATGTGTAAAAAAAGTTTTGAACAAATGAATTTAAATGATTGAATCTGTAAAAATACCTGAACAAATAGATTTAATTTTTGAACCTCTAAGGAGATCTGTAGCGGTGCATGACATTTTGTGAAAAAATGAAAAAGATTTGCACAAATAAAAAAATGTGTGAGTGCATAAAGAAGAAAAGGTTTGCAGTTACGCATCTATCTGTTTGTGGGTGAAAAAAGTTAACATAAAACTCAATTGTATGTGTGAATCCCAAGTTTACAGCTACAAATCAAATCTATGAGTACAAATCAAACCTACAAATACTTTTGCCCCACATTTGACGCTTCCTCCTGAATAGCCAGTGGGGATGCTCTGAAATGCTGGGAGAATGCCCACTAAAAGCACACCCCAATTGAACGGCCTCTGAAATTAACAACACTTGTGCTGAAATCCCTTATAAAAATAAACAATTTAAAATAGGCCTTGTTTGTAGTTGTAGGACAAGCAACACGGATGATATGTATAAGATGAAGTATTGTTAGAAGTCACTATTTAATTCGGCACCTAGATTGTAGATAAATGTGAACTTATTTCACTAAAAACGTAACTTAAGTGACTGGTTAACAAGTGATCCATAACCAATCATCATTATGTTAAATTGCTGTATTTTTCAATGGAGTTTGGTGCACTTAATGTAACACACTTCTCTGCTGAAAAGTCCTTTGCAGCTTCATTTTGGCCATCATCTTTGGAGCAAAAGCCTCTCACACCATGCTTTTTGGTGAAGTGCTGCCCAGCAAATGCTCTCCCTCTGCCTCGGGACTTCCCATCCAAACAATTGGAGCTGAAGCTGAAGCCTGAGGATCAGAAGCTGCTCGGTTGGGGTGTGCTTTCAGTGCCTTCAGCCTACATTCCCCATTGAATCTGTGACTTATTTCCCCGTTTCAAAGCATCCCCATTGGCTGATCAGGAGTAGTTTGCACACATTCAGATATGGTGATACGCAGCTACAATACATTTGACCCTACTTTGAGCCCATAATCGTGGTGCTAGGGAAAAACATTTCGGATCATTAAAGTCAATATAGTTCTTTCTGAGAGGACCATGAATGTTATTTCATGGCAATCCATTCAGTAGTTGTTGAGACATTTCACTCAAAACCACAATTATCAACTTCATGATGGTGATAAAGAAAAAGTCAAGCAAGTCATTGGGATTCATTGTCTGGTAAAAATAAATGTATGTACCAAATTTCATGCGAAACAACCCTGTAGATATTGAGATATTTCTCTAGATGAGTGAAAACTCTGAAGTGCTGATACTGAAAAGTCAGGGAATCATCAACGTCATTAGAATTCATCCATATCCTGGGAATCTGCTGATATTTATACCAAATGTTATGACAATCCATCCAACAGTTGTCAAGACATGTTACTAAAAACCAAGTATGTCAACTAGAGTTGAAGTCAGGGGATCACCAAAGTTAGTGGGATTCATCCTGTGGGGACCATAAGTTGCTGTTCCAACAGGACCAACAAACCGACCAACCGACTGACATTGCCATCTCCAAAGCTATGCCACTAGCATAGCTAAAAATCAATTGATTACCTGCTTTAAAATTAAAAAAGGGCAGACTAGAGATTCCTGTTGTGTTCATCAGGTTTTGTTGACTGTGCTGTACAGTGCAGCCGGGTCTTCCTCTGTTTCCTGACCTCTGGTACTGAGAAAAAAAAAAATCAAATGATCCTGGAGATGGTATAAAATAATAGTGATAGAAAGAATGTAAACAAAACAAGCAAATTCAACAGCAATAAAATGTTAAAATAAAAAAAAGGTTCCTGTGTGAAGAGCTGCTCACCTTGGGGCACTGTTAAATTTGACAGCAGCGTACTCAACACCCTCTTCTTCTTCTTCATGTCTTTGGAGTCGAGCTGGTCTGATGTTGGAGTAAACAGGATCTGCCTGATTGTTGGAGAACTTGACACTGGCATAGTGAATGTCATCCTGCTCCTCTGGCTGCCTCTCAGTGGGTGGGCGCTGCAAAGACAAATTTACTTTTACATGCGTAGTTATGTCTAGCTTTGGTAGAACATTATTTGTACACCTTCTTGATTTATTGACAAATCCATTTTCTCCATTTATTTCTTGTGCCTGTTGAGGTGGGGGCAGACTAAGCAAGACACCCAAGACATCCTTTCCTGTAGCCATGTGCTCCAGCTCCTCCTGGTGGATCTTGATGAGGTGATCTCAACCAGCATGTTCTGAGTCTGTTACAAAGCCTTCTCCCAGTTGTGTATGTAAGACATCTACAGGGAAACATCGAGGAGGCATCTTAACCAGGTGCCCAAACCTCTACAGCTCATTTCGATACAATATAGCAATTGTTTTCTCTTAACACCTTCCAGGTATCAGAGCTAAGTCAACTTATACTTAAGGGTGAGCCCACAAACTCTTTAGCCTCTTTCACACACAATTCCCTGTAAATTACTGGGATAACCGTTCAGGCACTGCCAGTGATTTTCACTATTCACACATGCAGCTACATTCAGGAAAATTTCCATCTTGTGCCTTTTCACACATGCCATGGCAATGCCAGAATAGATGGGGCAAAGGACAGCCCGGCAGATGGCGGTCATACAACACTTATGGATGCCAAATGTCATGAAACTCAACAGAAGAAAAAGATGTGGCAAGGCTGGAGGTACGTGTACGCGGCAGAAGACGTCTCTTTATTATTTTCAGGAACATTGTGGGTGAGGAACTGTTTTGTCCGGTGCCAATGTTCTTGAAATGTTTTCAATATTCAAGACGTTTGTGAGACAAATCACCCGTGAAAGCATTGGCAAGACAACCATAAATAAGTCACAGATTCAAATATGTCATCAGCAGAGTCTTGTGATTGTTTCGCTCGCTCCACGTGAAAGCGTCTTTCACTAGACGGCTGTAACCCTTTATGTGCTTGTCCCTGCAATGTTACTGCTTTCATTCACAACACAACCATACTATACTGGCATTTTCCCTGAAATGTTACTAGGTCTTGAAGTGGAAAATTGGCAGTACAGATTTCCCTGAATGTTGATCCCTGCTCCCATTCACACATGATACCATGCATGAGTGAAACAAAAAGCTTGGCGAGAGTTTTGCCTTCAGACTCTGATCTTCTGATCAACCTGTCGCCTATGCTCCCTTTTACCATGACTCAAGAATAAGACCTTAAGATAACAGCATTTCTTTGCTTGGAGCAGCAACTCATTCCCAACCAGAAGGGGGCAATCCATGGGTTTTCCCTAGACTACCTTAGCCTCAGATTTGGAGGTGTCAACCATCCAACCGGCTGCTTTATATTCTGCTGCAAACCAATCTAAAGTGTGCTGTAGGTCTCAGGCTGATGTAGCCAATAGTTGACTTCTCAAAAGTAAATCTTTTGTACCCGCTAGGTGTAGGTTTCCTGGGGAAGCTGAGCTATGTGCACCCTAATAATTAGAGGACATTCTCTGGTCCCTTTTTATAGAAGATGGGAACTGCCATCCCCGTTTGCTAGTCCATAGGCACTGTCCTCCCCGTGACATTGCAATACCGAGACAAGATTGATGCTCTGTTGGTGAACCACATTCACCCTTGATACTTCTTCAAGAGTTTTTGATTTCCTCAATGACCCTCAACAGAGAGATGGGCAAGTTCTCTACCTCTGCCTCCTCCAAAGAGAGCATGTTAGTCAGGTTCAGGAGTTCCTCAGTGTTCTTTTCACATAACTAAATTTATTCCTGTATGATCCCCTTAAGGTCTTACATTGTGCACGACAACTTCAGAAAGGTTCTGTCAAACCATAACATGACAAGCTAAACCAAAAGTCTTTTCAATGGCTTCTCCAATTTTCTCCTCCACTGGAGTGTTTGTATATGACAAAAAAAGCTGCAGTTCTTCTGGCCTGCTGCTGATTCAGAGGTCCCTCGGGCGACCTAATTCAAATAGGTGTCACTGGAACATTTCAAGAAAGCTGGATACTACGAATCGTCAGCAGGGAAATTGTGAGTATCTCCACACACCCCCAAAAGCCTTTGACCCAGACAGCTCTGGAAAAGGGGGCATGATTCATGAGTTTGGTTCCAGAGCTGGTGTAGTACATAGAGCCCAACTATATCACACTAGACACACTACATACTAGTTCAAGCTCCTTTCTCACAAGAGTTATTACATCACCAGGAAACTAAGCTGTGATTCTACTGGAATCATGGTTAGTCGTGTCACATTGTAATGGATTGAGCTAAGTTTGAATGATGAACACTGAACTTGACAAGCAACCACGACCAACAAGGCCTAAGCAACAGCACCTCAAGTAATGATACAGATCAAATAGATGTTCCTGTTTCACCAACAAGAGACAAAATGGCAAGTAAAGAAATATAAGGTATTGAACAAATACCCTGTTCAAAATACAAAGTTCTGGATGTACCAGGAATCTAATCATGACCAAGTGATGTAGAGGATTGAAGAGTGACTAATGGCAATGAGGACATGAACTGCTTCACAACTTGACTGAGTTTTCATGTTGTACTTTATGATACTGAGTGATTAAGCAATCTGAACAGAACTGATGAACCAAAGCAGGGTTTCACTGGATTTTTCACTGAATTGCTTAATTCTCTTTACTCACCTGTTCTCTGTTCTCATCTCTCTCTCCGGGCTCCGATAATTGCTTACAGGGCCTCTTTTTACTGGTTAGGGGAATTAATTAAGAAGACAAATTATTTCATAATTCAGTTGCCAAACTGTACTTAATAAGCAATGCTTTAGTTAAAAAAATCAACTTACTTTATCAATAGGAAGACAAAGAGTAGTATGATAGCCAGAAGAAGAGCAGTGGTTGTTCCAATGATAACTGATTTCCATGCTCCTGGGTAATGGTGATAAAATACAACACTGATATAACAAAAAAAAAGATCTTTTGAGATAGTGTAATAATAATGGTCCTCCTAGGAGACAAACGACATTGTTCTGTGGGATCCCCAAGCTATCTTAGGCCAGCTGGGAGATTGAACCCTTTCACTACATCCAGGGTCTATCCCATGGCCTTCTGCCAGGTAGATGTGCTACAACTGGTAGTATGGCACATTTCCTCTAAATGAAAACATACAGTAGCTCAATATCAAAATTCTCCATAAGTCCATGTTTCTCTCAGCCACTACTGAATACAAATGGCTCTATATCTGTGGTGACTACAACCAGCTCAAGCAGAGCTCCAACAGTTTGTTACTTTCCTGACCTTGAAATTTGCTTTACCAAATAAGTAACTGAAGCATTTTTGCACATAGAATCAATGCACCTGCATGAACTAAAATAGCCAGTTAGCATTTCCTTTAGTCCCACAGTTTCATACTTGGTAAACACTAAGGCCTCTTACAGAAAATATTTTATTTAGTGCAACTTGGGTCTTATTTTTGTAGTTATTGCCTTTGTTTTTGTGGCACATGAGAACAATGTATTCATCAAGTTACTTGCAATTATCTGGGTAAACAGGGACATCACTACACAAAATCTGACAGGACAAAAGCAGTCAGGCAATCAAACAGCTAGAAAAAAGCAAACAGTTAAGTAGGATGAGCTTAAACTTTATTTGGAAGTAAAAGAAAGAAAGAAAGTGGACAAACCGGAAATGTTGGTAAAAATCTTCTCATTAGTGTGTGCAGTCAAATACAGCAAGTAGCTAAAAGTGAAACCAGGAAGTCTGTCTGTAAACTGTGTGCATGTCTATAAATGACAGTGTGAGTAACTATTGCACTGTAAGCTTCTGTTTTTTCTTGCAAATAAGTTTGGCTTTTTCTGGATGTTTGACTGCTTGTGTTTCTATATATATATATATATATATATATATATATATATATATATATATAATTATTATTATTATTACTATTATTATTTTTAGTTATGTTACCAAGTTCTGAAATCTCAGCAATTAAAGACAGCAATCTTTTATTTTTCATAACCATTTTTGTCCCAGTCCCAGTCATTGCAAAAACCTTTGGTGCAGACTATCATTCACTCCCTCTGATATACACATAGAATCACCAGCTGCTTCTTCTCACCTGAAACTGTAGAGTTTCACATGGATGGTTTAACTTGCAAAGGGCTTCATTGAATTGCCACCACAAAATCCCCCCACCTTCATTTCATCATAGGGTGGATTATGACCGATGATGTGTACATGTGTGAGTGAACTGAAAAAAATGTACCTGCTACAACAGTCAGATATAAGGTGGAGTTACGATGTCCTCTTTTGTTCTGTGTGTCACAGTAATAATTTCCACTGTGTTCAGGTCTGACATCAGTGATGGTGAAGATCTGTCCTGATGCTTTTGGTGAGTCTTCATTCTCCTTGTACCAGGTATAATTGGCTGTTGGGTTAGCATCACTGCTACAGGTCAGATTCACTGAACTGCCCTCCACTATCTCACCAGAGAAACTCACTGACACAGAGGGAAGCTTTGGAGCATCTGGGAGGCAATATGTATAGAGACCAAACAAATCAATATTTTTCTTCGGGTTCATTTTTATGCATACAAAAACCAGCAGGAGGGGACGAAAGAAAAAGCAGCCAAGTTAGAATCTACCTTTCAGTCTTCCTACTTTAGAACATGATATTGTTTCTATCAGCCTAAACTCAGATGGCAGATAAATCATAATGTACTGTTAAACCCCACTTTGTGTGTCAGAGATTTTATTTGTTTTGTACTCACACTGGACATCAATGAATAGAGATGAAGAGTTGATCTGTCCATAATGATTCTCAGACTTGCAGTGGTATGACCCTCTGTCTTCAGGGCTGATGGAGGTGAAATGATAAATTCCTTCTGGTCCTTGAGGCAGTGTTTGGTTCTCCTTGTACCAGGTGTATTTAGCAGCTGGGTTAGCATCACTGCTACAGGTCAGAGTCACTGAACTGCCCTCCACTATCTCACCAGAGGGACTCACTGACACAGAAGAGGTCTTTGTAGCATCTATAAAAGATAACACAGATTATTTTAAAGTGATGATTACTAAAGTGGCACAGGATTTTAAAAATGGCATCATGCATGTGGCAGCATCTGGAAACTTGAAAGTGGTCTGGTGAATGGATGAATAGTGGATATTGTATTAATGTTTTGCTGTCTCCTGTTGCTCTGCATGGCTTGTGAACTATCTTTTGAGTGCTTATTTTTTTGTTATTGTCTGTCTGTAATTTTTAACCATCACTTTATTAGTTTCAGGACATCTCACCATGTGACTGAAGTTGAAAATTAGCCAGCTGGCTAACACAGAAATGTTGATTAATGTGTGTTGTCCTTATAAATAAATGAAGAATCCCAAAGTCTGAATCGAATTGAACAGATGGAACCTGAAGAAAACACATGTGATCTGCAAAATGTTTTTGGTTAAAAAAGTGCAAAGATGTTTACCAGTGTAAGCATTTTTTTGCTTTTTAAATAAGCAGTTTTACTCACATTTCACATCAATAAAGATGTATTCAGATGTCCTCTTCCCCAGCTGGTTCTCAGTTGTACAGTAATACTCTCCAGAGTCAGAGGACTGGATGGAGCTGAAGACAAGCTGTGATTCTTTACTGAGAGGTTCAAGGTCTGGCTTTACATTCTCCTTGTACCAGGTGTATTTAGCTGCTGGGTTAGCATCACTGCTACAGGTCAGAGTCACTGAACTGTCCTCCATTATATCATCAGAGGGACTCATTGACACAGAGGGAAGCTTTGGAGGATCTGTAAGAGATGATATGAACACATATTAACTTTAATATGAGAATATTATCATAAAACAAAGTCTGTTTCATTTGCTGATAATATATACTCTAAAGACAATAATGGAGGCAGGATTAAATAAAAGAAAGTAGAGTACATTTTCAATTCACTGTTTAATGTTTTATTATTGCCACTGACCTGTCTCAAGTACTCACTGACTTTAATACCAGCAGTTTTGGACTCCTGCTGATGGGGGCAGATTGCTAATTACTAATCTTTAATCAGTTGTCCTTTTCTACATTTGTTTCTCTCTCTCCCTCTCTCTCCCACTGTGTGTGTGTGTGTGTGTGTGTGTGTGTGTGTATTCAGGTACCTCTACCTGCCTCACTGTCACACATCTTGTTTTGTTCTATAAATCTTGCTGTCTCTACAAACATTCTGAAGATCACATTGCTTGTATTGTGTGTCCTGCAGTTGACTACACTTACACACCGTAGCACAAGCCAGCATGTCATTAAAAAACAAACAAACAATTGACATGTTTTGGTCTGAGTAAAATAGTTATGTTGATAAAAGTACAACGTATAAATGAAAAAGTGCAAGCGGTAAAACTGGGTCTGGCTTGTTGTAGACTATTTGGGTCAAAGTTTTCACTTGATGTGTTAGTGGAACACTGTAGAGAAAACTCACACACTGAAGGAGAGCGGAAAGATTCATATCCTGATAGAGCACAAGAATACTCGTCCTCAGGATTAATTCGATCTGGATGAAAATAAACTTTGTTTCCCTCGATTAGCTGGCCATTCTTGTACCAGATGTAGGAAGGATCAACAGGCAGCTGACAATTGCTGTGACATGTCAGCTCTGTCCAGGTGGGATTCTGGTTGGAGAAAGATTTCTTAACATGCACTTGGAAGTCTGGATCTGTGAACAACAAACAGAAATGTCATTTCAGAATTAACTGTCAACATACAGCACATACAAGCAAATATCCACATGTTCACAGTAACATTTCCTAAATGATCTGAAACATCTGAAACTAACTGATCACAACGTCAAGGAATCAACCATTTATAGCAAATGGTTATAAAGTTAGATTTGATGGAAAAGAACCTGCTCTTTGAGGGAGCTCTCAGAGAATCCAAGCAGTAATGAAGAGTCTGCTAACTAACCTTAATAATCACATAGATGAATACTAGATTTGAGAGAAATAAAGAATACCAAAAGCAAAGCACATAATGAGGAGACTGGGGCAGCAGATGGTGTCAGCATTAGCATGTAAGCAAAGTAATAGTAAGAAGTGTCGGGTCACAATGGAAGCACTGTCCACTTCTATCAATATGATGACCATTATTAGTCAGCTGGTAGCCAAGCAGCTGGTAAAGCTCTGTGCTCTGCCTGAACTAATGTTTTGCTCCATTTAAAATGAAAATGTTACCTGTGACAGTCAAAGTGACTCCAGGTGAACCAAAATATTTCCCTTCTGGGTCGTTTGTTATGAACCTGAACTTGTACTCAGCTGAGTCGCTCTCTCTCAGGTCTGTGATTCTCAGAGTGCAGTCCTTCTTATCACACTGATACTGAACACGACCTGAATACTCTTTTTTCAGATCCACAAACACACCATTACTCTCTTTAGTGAACCAGAATGTTTCCTTAACTACAGTAGAAGTGCCCTTTATTCTGGATGGGTATCTGTAAGTGCAGTTTATCTTCACTGTTGATCTTTTGAAGGCACAGATCTGAGTAGAGGTGTAAGTCACTCCCCAGTCATTCTGACCCTGTACCACTGTAACACAGAGCACATCAGAAACCACAATCAGATTCAAAACAACATCAGGGGAAAGATTTATTTTCACTTATTATTGTGTTTCAGATTGCATACCTGGAAAGGAAACTAGGAAACAAGTATACAAACATTTAGTTTGCTTAACATCAGTTTTAAAGAAAAAAACAGGTGAAAGTTGTTGAGATGGTTTAAAGACAGATTAATGTTTGATCATTGCTGTTTCTCTCTCAGTAGTGTTTTGAAGGTAAATCTATACAGTAAAAGAGAGACAAGACACAGTAGACAGTTTAGTTAAAACAGAAAAGTATGAAGTAAAGTGACTCTCTATCATATGTAAGTGTCAAATATTGATTTAAGTCTTGAATCTATTTAAAAATAAGTGAAGCATCATTTCAAATCTAAAAACAATCCACGATTCAAGTCCTGTTTGTTAAAAACAAAAACAAAACAAAACATTTGTGTGTACACAAATGTGAACAATTGAACATAAATGTGCATATTGGTCAACCAACAAAAATGTCCCAACCATTATAAAACCAATCCTATGCCTCATGGCTGCAGAGTTTTAAGGATAGACCATGTATCACTTTACAGGTCAAATATAAACATGGTGATCTGAGAATGAATGATTTCTTCCTCTCTGAAACTCACTTCATGCTGCTCTGAATAAGTTACAATGTACCTACAATGTGAATGTAGACATACAGTACCTGACACAGAGAGAAGGAAGACAACAAATCCACTCGCTGTTGCTGTTAAACTCATAGCTGCTCCTCTCATCTCTCTGACTTCAGAGATAATAAAACATGTCTGCAGGTAAATAATAATCCCAAGAAGAAAAAAGACTTCAATGTAGAAGGACGTTGTCTTCATAAGATCACTTCTCTCTGTGGTCTGCAGGCAGAAGACAGAAGTCAAGCTGTTAAAAATAAACTCAACTTCCTTCCTCTTTACATCATTAACATGCAAAATGAGCCAGATGCCAGTAGATGAAACTTAAGAAGTAATGATGTGTTGTTTGCAAACTCTGAACTTCTTTTTATAATCTATTTAAGGAATGTAAGACTAATTTCATGTAAATAAAGAGTTTTTAATGTCGTCCTGACGTTATGTGTGGGCACAAGTTCTGTGTCTGAAAAAAAAAGACATTTATTAACATACGAAAAGACTGCAAATTCATTCATTAAACTATTTAAGAGTCTTAGAAAACACTGATTAATCAGGCCAAACAGCAGGAGAAAGGAGAAAGGATTTGTCTTTTGAGTCTAATTACTTTGTTGTGTTTTATTTTATTTATGCAAAACAAAACAACAAAGAATAAGGACGAATGTAATTACATGGTTTTGAAAGTGTGATATAGAACAAAAACAGGCTGTAATAATATGTATAAAGAAAGCAGAAAAAACAGACAATTGTAATGTTACTGTAAGGAGTAGAAATAATTCACAAGATGAATATTGACAACAAATACTTGACTGACAATGAAACTGGTTGTAATAATGAAACTGGAAAACAACTGCAAATACAGAAAGGACAGTGGAAATGGTCTGTTATCAATGAAATATAACTCTTTACTATCATCTAGTGGCAACAATAGGAAACTACAAGTTGATCAGTAAAAGCTCTCTAATACTCCAGTGTATTTTTTAAATATCTTAAACACTACAGTCTTACCACTTGTTAACTAACTGATACACTACTCCTGAGATATGTCCAAAGCTGCAAGTTATAATAATCTTCAGTATATCTCCTCTAACCCAACGTTAATAAATATTACACTGGCAAGTATCCACAGCTCCACAAAATGACTCCGGTGATTCCAGTCGGACAAATACTACAAGTTTAAATTAGCAGGTTTTACAATGAAAGTTTTGTCACTGGGATCACCTTCACTACTTACATCTTTAACAAACAGAAACAATAAATATGTTGAGGCTGTCTGGCACTGATGATAAATCCTACTGGCAGATCAATTATGTTGTCAATCCAAATGCTGCTTACTGCTTTCTTCCATTGTTTCAAAGGATCCACAATGAAATTAATAAGTATGGGAGCTAGGTCTGAATGGGATTTTACTTCAGCAGTAAAATAACAAGATAAACTGTCAATTTAAATTGCTCTAAAATATATATTTGTCTCTATGATGCATTCTTGGAGAGGTCCATCCTGAGAAATATAGTTTCAAAACCCAATGGTTACCTGCTGAAATAAAAAAAATAAATAAATAAAATGAAAAGTTAATTTGAAAAAATAAATATCTGCACACCTGAATATGTGACAGGTGTGTTGGAGGAAGGTGCAACTTGAAAACAATGAGGAGAACTCTGACACACTGTCTCGCTTGTTGCTGGAATATTTATTAAATCATGTTTCAGACAGGTCTGAGCTGCACTTTCCTTTAATGCACCTGTCACATATTCAGGTGTGTAGAGATTTTTTTCAATTTTCTTTTTCATTTTTTAACATTTTTCTTTCAGCAGGTGTAGCACCCCAACACTCTATACTATGTCTAAGATGCTGTAAGTGACTTTAGACTGGAATGATGGTTGTTTGGGTTCAGTCTATTTAAAAGGTAGCTACCACAGAGGTTTACTTGTTTTGGGTGAAACTTATAATAGCCTAATAATAAACAAATAAACTGTCAAACTTGGCATTAGGTCTATTCACTTTTATCATGCTGTATTTTAAATAACTAACCACAGACAAGACTTTAGAAGGACTGACTGCTTTTTGAATGTGCAAATATTTACCCTTTTAGGTGAAATTATACAAAAACACAAATAACACAGTTTAGACCCCTTTAAAATAACAAATAGTATATTTCTAAATTATATTAAACGAAATTATGAAGAATTGTGTGACAGTGTGGGGGAGATCTTCTCATTGTTTTCAAAAATGGAAAAAAACAAAACAAGACATGAGATTGCTGGTGTGTTCATGAGGTTTTGTTGACTGTGCTGTACAGTGCTGCTGGATCTTCTTCAGTTTCCTGACCTCTGGTTCTGAGAGGGAAATTAAAAAAATAATCAGGTGATTCTGAAGATGTTGTATTAAATTATACAAACAGTCAAAACAGTCATAATAAAGATGCAGCAGGCAAATATAACAAATGAAAAACTGAAATAAAACTGTTACTACTATGTTCCTGTGTGAAGAGCTGCTCACCTCGGGGCAGTACTGGCTCTGTTAAATGTGACAGCAGCGTACTGGACAACCTCTTGTCCCTCCATGTGTCTGTCGGGCTGAGCTGATCTGATGTTGGAGTAGAGAGGATCTGTCTGGTTGTTGGAGAAGTGCACACTGGCATACTGAAGGTTATCTTGCTCCTCCGGCTGTGTCTGGAGGGTGATAGAAATGAGGAAAGTGTTGGTTTTTGTGATGAAGGATTGTTAAGAAACAACATGAGTGTTTGACAGTCAGATGAGTTTTCTAGTTGCACTTTAAGATAGTGACTGTGGAAGTGTGGAACCAGGATAGAATAGTATAACTCTCCCTCCTCACCCTCTCTCTGTTGTCTGGTCTCTCCTCAGCCTCAGACCTTTGATTGGAGGCTCTCTTTTTCCTGGTTAGAAAAAATAATTAAAAACAGAAATGACTGAACTTTGAAGAATGATTTAATGAAACAGAACTGCTCACCTCATCCACAGGAAGACAGAGAGGATGATGATAAACAGGAGAACAGCAGTTGTTACTCCAGCAGCTATTGATTTTCCTGCTCCTGGAGAACAGCGATGAAAAGAAAACACTGACAGTTAATTAAGGTATTACAGCACGTTTAGGTCCAACGTTTTGGTCAATATATATGTAGCCTGGTGGTAAATTGGTTCAGATGTAATTTTCCACTTAGGTGAGGTATAGCTCTCAAAGTTGTTTGAATGTTAATACATGTGTTCTTTGTTGTTTTCTTCTGAGTTTAAAATTGTTTCAGTCTAATTAACATTTGAGGCAAATTGTAAGTGTCACAGTCTCACTTGTTATTGCTGATTTTGGTCACAAGGTGGCAGCGTTGAGTAATATTACTGTCACTCTGCCAAATGCATCTTGGTCTTTCTTCCTGTTTTACGTTCAAACAACAGGAGATTTGCAGAGTGGGCGGTGCTGTGACTCCGTCGTGTAAAGTAGTAGACACTAGTGGAGTTCATGACCTGGGATTTTGCCACCAGCCGTCGGCCACTGTGTTCTCAATTGCACAGCAAGGTAATGTTAGTGTGCATAAAGCCACACCTTGCTATTGCACATTGTTACTAGAGGAATGGTTCAGGTTTTAAATGAATTTTAACTCCGTTTGAAGGTAAACAACAGTGTGTTGAGTTGTGCAATCTCCGGGGAGTTCCGTGTGGGTTTGGTGGGACTTGTTGAGGTGTGGGTGTTCTTTGCAGGTGTGCTCTGTGCATTCATGAGTTATTTTTGTGGATTTGTGGTTGTTTAGTGTGTTTTTGTCTGGTTCTATTTTGTGTTTTTTGTCAATGGTCATGGCCCACTGCCATGTTTATTTGTCATTTTTCTTTTACATAATTTTTTGTATTAAGTCTGCAACAAGCTTTGAAAGCACATGAGCTGCTTTCTAAAAGGACTCAGTAGCTTAAACACTCTGTTAAAATGACCTGCTGCAAACATGGTCAACAATAAAATTAAAGCTACAAGAACCACTGAAGTAATTGTGTCCTGTGTGGCATCTAATTCCACGGGCTACACATGTATATTCAGTTCTCTTCATTCTAAACTCTAACAGCTCTTTTCAGCTTAGAATATATTTAACACGAAAATCACTGAAAATCTAAGTTAAAGCTGTGCCTACGAGCATGATTTGTGACGTCACAACTACTTTGGAAGCTTATCCTGGTCCAATATGCATTGGATTAGCAAATAAACTCTCAAAATGAAAAGTATTTACATATTTATAGATTCAAGTTTACTCAACGAGGGAGAAGAAGCAGATGTCATTCTTAGAGTTTCTAACTAGGTAATAGTAGTTTTTTGTGGAAAAAACATCTTAGACCCAAATTATTATTTATTATTATTCAAAGAAAAGTATTTTATATGTCTTAAAACATGTTTGGAGGGGATCTTTAACAAAATGTCTATGTGATCCAGTACTGGCCTTTACCATCTTACTTTAATGTGTGACAAATGATGAAAAAAATTAAATACATTTCAAAAAAAATTGGTGACAGTGTCAGCAGCTGTAGTGAGCAAACTCTCCTCTCTTCCTGCAGCTTCCTCAGCGCAGCTGGTGGTGTGTGATGCTTTGCTGAGTGAGTGATGGACCACAAATGGCCATTGGCCCAGTAGAGGGTGCTGTTGTAAAAAATATAATTCCTCACATCATTCTTACAATTTAATGTTTTTTTTTTCCTTTAAATTACATTGAAAAACATTATTTCAGTATAATCTCCATATTCTCCCAGACCAGCTGGAGATTTAACTCCTCCAGTGTGTCCATGCTTTGCCAAGACCTCCACTTGGTCTGTTGTGTCTGAATACTCTTGGTCACACATTAACTTCCTCCTCTAAATGAAAAAATGCAGCAGCTCAATATTTAGACTCTTGGTCTCATAGAGTGAGGCAGTGCAGTGTGAAGAAATCTCACCTTGACTGCTTGTATTCATGAACACAGCTCTCTCTCCACTAGTTAAATATAAAAAGTCTGCATCACTTCAGCCTAATCAGAGGTCACATAATCTTTTGAAATATAACTTGTTAACAAGAAACACATTGACATGAAAATTCAGATCATTTCCTTGCTCAGATCCCTCTTCACCATGATTTGAATTGAGCTGATTCCTCCAGTCAGCAGTGAATCACACAAACCTGTTTTACTGTATCTTATGAATATGACTCTTAGGTCTGAAGTAATCCACTTGGGGCAGCTGTATAGCTAATGAGTCCTAGTGCAATGTGTGTGTAGCTGAATGAAAAACCAACCTGCCACAACAGTCAGATATAAGGTGGAGTTATGACGTCCTCTTCTGTTCTGGGCTTCACAGTAATAATTCCCACTGTGTTCAGGTCTGACATCAGTGATGGTGAAGATCTGTCCTGATGCTTTTGGTGAGTCTTCATTCTCCTTGTACCAGGTATAATTAGCTGCTGGGTTAGCATCACTGCTACAGGTCAGATTCACTGAACTGCCCTCCACTATCTCACCAAAGGGACTCACTGACACAGCGGGAACCTTTGGAGCATCTGGAGGAGATGTATCAAAATGAATTAACTATAAAATGAGGAAGGGTTGCATTAGTACACCATGTTGTATTGGAGCTGCTCAGTGAACTACAGCAGCTTTTTAAATGAACTGTTTGACTCACATTTCACATCAATAAAGATGTATTCAGATGTCCTCTTCCCCAGCTGGTTCTCAGCTATACAGTAATACTCTCCAGAGTCAGCGGACTGGATGGAGCTGAAGACAAGCTGTGGTTCTTTACTGAGAGGTTGAAGGTCTGGATTTACATTCTTCTTGTACCAGGTGTATTTAGCTGCTGGGTTAGCATCACTGCTACAGGTCAGAGTCACAGAACTGTCCAAGATAATGTCCCCAGAGGGGCTCACAGACACCAGAGGAATCTTACGTGCATCTGAAGGAGAAAATATTGACATGTTTTAATCTTATGATCCAATCATAGTCATGCAGCTGTACAGTGCAGACATCATAACCTGACACTTATCACTGTTACTCTGCTGATTATGCTCATGCTCGTGGAATAAACTCACACACTGAAGGAGAGGAGAACGTCTCATGTCCTTTCAAAGCACAGGAATAGCTGTCTGCAGGATAAAAAAAGCCCAAATAATAAGGAGACGTTTGTTCTGTTATTATCTGTCCATTCTTGTACCAGATGTAGGAGGGACGATCATCTAGATGACAAGTGCTGTGACACTTCAGCTCTGCCCGAACACAGGTATGAACTTTGCAGGCTGTTGATCTGATCACCTGCACCTGGATATCTAGATATGTGAAGAAATAGAAATATCATTTATCTTTATACATGCACAAAATATAAACACAAACATTCACAGTACTATTTTCAAGATATTAACCATTTGAAGTTACATTAAGTTTTCCAATGAAAATGTTACCTGTGACAGTCAAAGTGACTCCAGGTGAACCAGTAAAACTCCCTCCTGGTTGGTTTGTTATGAACCTGAACTTGTACTCAGCTGAGTCGCTCTCTCTCAGGTCTGTGATTCTCAGACTGCAGTCGTTCTTATCACAGTGATACTGAACACGACCTGCGTACTCTGAGTCTGTTCTCAGATCCACATATTCATTATTACTCAATTTAGTAAACCAGAATGTTCTCGCAACTTCAGTATCATGGTCATTTACTCTGGATGGGTATCTGTAGGTGCAATTTATGTTCACTGTTGATCCTTTTAAGGCACAGATCTGAGTAGAAGTGTAAGTCACTCCCCAGTCATTCTGACTCTGTACCACTGTAACACAGAGCACATCAGAAACCACAATCAGATTCATAACATCAGTTGATAATGAGTTAATCAGCTACTAAGACAAGCTGTGTATCATAGTGCTAACATGTTTTTGGGGGCTAGATAATCTGGACCAGCTTCAAAATATGATTGTCTGCTGTCACCTGTCACAGAAGTTTCTTATCATGCATATAACTGAGCTGAAGTATTGCGCCTTATCAGGTATTTATCATATTGTATAATTTTATGCTGGGACATCAGAATATTTGTTTCTAAATTTTTGATTTGGTCCATTAATTCTGGAGGTTTTTATTGTTGTACTCTTTGTCTAAGAACTCAAAGAAAAAACATATTCAATTTTCTGAAGGAAACAATTTTGAGAGTCTGTTCCTTCAAATCCATGAGAGAAAGAATGAATAATAGTTTATATTTGTGTTGATGATTGTAAATGTGAAGCAGGCAGAGCTAAGAGAGTCTGATCAGCAAAATATTTCACTGGTTAATGAAGCCTGAAAAAAGTTGTCATCACCTACGTGATGCTTTTTTAACATAGACTGTGTTTCACTCACATTTCACATTCATCACAGTGTATTTAGACGTCTTCCTGCCCAGCCCATTCTCAGGTGTACAGTAATAATATCCAGAGTCAGAGGACTTGATGGAGCTGAAGACAAGCTGTTGGCCTCCTGAGATAACTTCAGAATGCATATATGTACTCTTGTACCAGGTGTATTTTGCTGCTGGATTAGCATCACTGTTACAGGTCAAAGTCACTGAACTGCCCTCCTTAATTTCACCAGAGGGACTCACTGACACAGAGGAGGTTTTTGGTGCATCTGTAGCAGAAAACAGCACGTTTAACATTTCATCCCCAGTTGAGGTTAAGTTTTCACAGTGGAACATATTGAAATGGTTTATATTTCATCAAACACATTACAAACTACATGTCCTGCTTCCTTGTGTATGAGTTTAAAATCTTCAAGTGACAGTAAACACGCTGAAGGAGAAAGGGAGAGCAGTAATCCTCATCTACTTTAAGAACTTTCCTTCATAACTGCCGCTAGTATGTGTGTGTGTGTGTGTGTGTGTGTGTGTGTGTGTGTGTGTGTGTGTGTGTGTGTGTGTGTGTGTGTGTGTGTGTGTGTGTATTTAAGTGTTGTGTGAAATATATTGTTAAGACTGGAGTGATGGCTCTAATTGACTATTGATGGAAGAGGTGGGTCAATATAATTATTGAACAAAAGAAAAATCAGAGCGAAATTTGTAATTTTCACAGAGGGACTGAAGACACAATGAATCTAGTTGTCAAAACCTTGAAACAAGAGATTTTGTCTAATAGGCTGGATGAAATGTTAAAATAAAAAACTGTTTCTCTGCAGTAACACAGGGCAGGTTGTATTGTTGTTGGGATACTGACAGCAGTAGAGCTCAATGAGAAAAACATGGATCCAATAAGAAGTGAGGCAGTGGGGACCTTCATGTTAGAAATACATGAATTCATTGTACAGTACTTTAGATAAAAGGCTCCACAAGATGCTGTTATGTTAGTGAAAGACTGTGAAGAAAACTCACAAACTGGAAGAGAGGGGAAATCTTCATGTCCTTCAACAGCACAGGAATAGCTGTCTGCAGGATATAAGTAGTCTGAATAATAAGAAGATGTTTCTCTCCTGATTTCCTGTCCATTCTTGTACCAGATGTAGGAAGCATGGTTAGGTAGACGACAACTGCTGTGACACTTCAGCTCTGCCCAGGTAGAATACTGATAGACTGTTGATCTGATCACCTGCACCTGGAGATCTGTATATGTGAAGAAAGAACAGAAATGTAATTCATGTTCAGACACACACAAACATTCACAGTACTATTTCCAAGATATTAACCATTTGAAGTTACATTAAGTCTTCCAATGAAAATGTTACCTGTGACAGTCAAAGTGACTCCAGGTGAACCAGTAAATCTCCCTCCTGGTTGGTTTGTTATGAACATGAACTTGTACTCAGCTGAGTCGCTCTCTCTCAGGTCTGTGATTCTCAGACTGCAGTCGTTCTTATCACAGTGATACTGAACACGACCTGAATACTCTGAGTCTGTTCTCAGATCCACAGGTTCATTATTACTCAATTTAGTGAACCAGCATGTTCTCTCAACTTCAATATTTTTGTCATTTATTCTGGATGGGTATCTGTAGGTGCAGCTTATGTTCACTGTTGATCCTTTTAAGGCACAGATCTGAGTAGAAGTGTAAGTCACTCTCCAGTCATTCTGACCCTGTACCACTGTAACACAGAGCACATCAGAAACCACAATCAGATTCATGACAACTTAAGAATCAGTGAATAAGACAAAGTGGATCATGGCACAAATATGATTTTATTTGTAGTCGTTATCATTCAAAGCTCCTCATCGTGCATCAATCTAACTAGAACTGAACTGGAATACAATATTTTATCAGTTGTTTATCATATTTTATCATTTGTTACTGCTGAGTGTTTCAGCTTTAGTCCATTCATTCTGCAAGTTTTTACTGTTGTTCTGCTTGTTTGTTGTAGTTTTAAAAAAGCTAAACACCTGAAATGTGTGTCTTGCGTATTATCAAAAATGTCCTTCAGACATGAATGATTAAAAACATAAAATATATTTAACTAAGTTTTTTGGAGTAGAGCAGCAGATCAGTGGTACATCAAAGTTGTTTTCACCTCATTAAAACTCATATTGGTTCTGTATTGGTTCCCCATGTTCATTTACTATTTAGGCACATTGCAACTCTATTATATGACTTTCATTATGTTATTTATTAATCATATCTGGGTGAATACTTTTATACATACTTTTAATTTACAGTACAAAGAAACAGTTTTAGATGCTGTTTACAGTTAATCTCTCTGTGCACTGAGACAGAACATCGTACAGTCTGAATGTGCAGTGAAGGAACAAGAATGTATTGAACCTGTGAACATTAATGCAGTTTTACTGAACAGGAAAAGAAGAAGAGAATGAATCATTAGAGAGTCTGTGCTTGTCTTGGTTAATTTCCTCTCTGTTAGTTCTTTGATAAAGTTGCTGCTCAGTTGTATGAAAACCACAAAGAAATGCAGAACATGAAATGAGGGAAACTTTTGAAAGCAGCTAAAATAAAATAGCTGACAATAAGTTTTCATAGGGAGGAGCAACTGTTATAACTGTAACAGCTAAAACAGTTGTCCAGCTCTACAGTGCAGAGTGCAGAAATTACCAAACAGATTTTAAACATCATGACAAGATGAAATTCTCAGTGCATTGCTGTACCATCATAGAACTATGTATATATGCATATGCATGTATAAAAATATATTATTCTTACAGTCCATGGAGGGAGGGTGGACAAACCTTATTAGCCAGGCCCCACCCCCACCACCCATGACACAGACACAGCTGAACATCTTAATATAATATTATTAAAGTGTTCAGCAGTGAATACTGTTATTATTTCTTTGTCTTCATTCAACAGCTATATTTTACACAGGAATAAACAGAAGTCAATGTTTGATGTTGTAGAGTTTAAAAGTTATTCATCATACTGCATCACACATACATCAAACCTAGAAAAGTGCTGATCTGGGATATTTTATATTTACTTTCTTAAAATGTCTTCATGCTGCTCTGAATAAGTGTGTTAAATGTCCTACAATGTAAATGTAGATATACAGTACCTGACACAGAGAGAAGGAAGACAACAAATCCACTCGCTGCTGCTGTTAAACTCATAGCTGCTCTTCTCATCTGTCTGTGAGGCTTCAGAGACAATAAAATACATCAAATAATGTAAACAACATGTAATAGTCATATCAGTAAACTATTCTAAGTACAACAGAGAAGGACGTTGTCTGTTAAAATGCTCGTCCTCTGTGATCTGTGAGCAGAAGTCAGATATCAGGACAGTAAATGACTTGATTTCCTTCCTCTTTCTTATTATTATGAATATTCATGAGGAACCACATGACAGTAAACACATAAGTTAAAAACAAGTTTTACTGTTAATATAATCTATGTTAGAGAGAATAAGAGACCAGTGTTTGGGCCTGTTAGTAATTTAAAGAGAGAAGAGAAACAATGAGACATTTTTATCATCTTCCTCTTTTTAAGTGTGCGCACATTTCGTCATCTAAAAAACAAACATGACGTGTGTCTGATGTATGACAGTTGGTTTGATGCATCTCCTCACACTTCTAGTGCATGTTAAGATATTGAATACACCACCATGAGTTCAAAGAGATGTACTGCAAATTTACTTTCAGTAGTTTTCACTTTTTATGATTGAGTTGCATCTTAATTTGTTTACCCTTGACATTAAATTCATCAAACATTTCAGTTAGAGGCTCAGTTTCAGAAGTGTTGAATGTTGACATTGGTGACCTTGTTGTACAGTTGTTGAACAAACACTCACAGTCAATGTGTCTAAGTATGTTAATGATTCAGTCAGTGATCTACAGTTGTCACTAACAAATATGGACTGTTATACTGAAAATGCTTCATACAAAACCATCTTCAGGCATGTGGTGCAACTATCATGATTTGTCATTTCTCACTGTTTTGTTTGTGTGAGAGAGAAATACACAGAAAAAGAGAAGTGTCTAGTGGTATTTCTTATTAACTTTGTGGTATTATGTTAATTACTTTTTCATAACAAAGTCAAGATGTTGTGATATGTAGCACAACAAGCTAGTAAAACTCTGTAAATGCAAACACAAAGCAGTCTCTCCAGAGACTGTAAATGTTATTGCTGTCATTAGTCATTGGATCCGTTTCTAAACAAACTACAGTAATCGTTGCTTTTGGTGAAAGAAAACATGTCACCCAGTGCAACAGTGTGGCTCACTGAAATATAGAAAATCACCACCCTTATCCTTCAATGCAGACAGGAGGAAGACCTCAGTGATGAAGCCTGACTCTGCAACACTGAAGCTTCACCACTAGAGGACAGTGAAACATCAGAGATACTGAAGCTTATTGGACTCACACACTGAAGGAGAGCGGTAATCCTCATGTCCTTTCAAAGCACAGGAGACATTGTCACCAGGATTAAACTGCCCTGAATAAAGAGAAGTTTCCTCCTTCATAACTTTCTGTCTGTTCTTGAACCAGATGTAAGAAATACCACCTGCTGGACTGCAGCTGCTGAGACATTTCAGCTCTGCCTCGGTATAAGACTGATGGACTGTTATTGTGATCACCTGCACCTGGAGAGCTGCATATGTGAGGAAGGACACAAAATGTCATTAGTTACCGGTAAAATACACAAACATACAGTCAAAATATCCTTTGTAGTTCTGGTGGGTGAAATAATTTGGGATCATCCAATCAAATGTGTAAATGGGAGAAAATACTCAATATAATCAAATCAATTTTATGTGAAACACTTCAATAATAACTATTCACCACTATCACTATTTATCAATTTGTGTTCATCAGTACCTGTGACAGTCAGAGTTGATCCAGGTAAACTACTCCCCCATTCAAATCTTTGTGTTTTGAATGTGAAGTGATACTGGGCTGAATCGCTCTCTCTCAGGTCAGAGATTCTCAGAGTGGTGTGTCCTCTCTCTGTTTCTAGGAGCTGAACCCGACCTGCATACTGGGAGTCTTCACTAAGGTCCTCAGGCTATGAGGAATTCTGCCACTGATGACGACGTTCATGACTGAACCAGAATGTTGATGTGATAGATTCATAACTGCTGTATGTGCAGGAAATGTCCACTGATGAGCCTCTGGAAGCACAGATGCTTCTGTCAATGTAAGTCACTCTGTTGCAGTATTGAGCATAGAAACCTGAAAGATAGAATTAATTTAAAACAGCACAGTTAGTCCTGAATCCTTAGTTGTTAGTGTATGCGTCACGTCAGGTTTTGAGACACCGCCACATCAACACAATGAAGGTGAACAGAATTTAGTTTGTATATAAAAATCATGTTTGAAAGGTGTTTTGGTTACTTTGAATCATCCACAGACATATCTGTCAACAATTTTCATTGGAATTACTTTCTACTCAAGATGTATTCTCTATAAAAACTGTCCACAACAAAGTCTGTAGATTATCCAAAGTAATAGGGACGATGTTTCTGGTAAGACACATAGACAGATTGTTTTTCAAATATATGTTTTCAAAGCTTTAAGCAGTACAAATAATATTTAATTCACTTTCTTTTTATTGGGATGGCAGCAGACTATTCTAGGATTGATATCTCAAAATTTAGGCAGATGAAACTGCAACTACTCACATGGTTAGAAAGGGAGTGAGTCAGAAAATATGTTTTTCGTATTTTGAGTGAACTGACTTATTAAATGTACAGTAAGCTCTTGAATGTAGCATATCTGTAAAGAATGTAACATATCTAAAATCTCATGGGGCTGTGGTTTGTTTTTGATCCACTTCTATGTCAATTTTTGAATTACATGTAAATACAAGGTATAGTACAATAGGTTAAAGGCTCCACTAGATGTGGTTAGTTTAGTGAGAGACTGTGTTGTAAACTCACACACTGAAGGAGCAGGATGATGCTCAAATCCTTTTACAGCGCAGGAAAAGCTGTCTGATGAGTAAAAGTACACGTTATAAGTAGAAGGTGTTTCATCCGAAATTTTCTGTCCATTCTTGTACCATATGAAGGAAGAACGATCAGGTAGATGACATCTGCTGTGACACTTCAGCTCTGTCCAGGTAGAATGCGAGTAGTATGTTGATCGGATCACCTGCACCTGGAGATCTGTATATGTGAAGAAAGAATAGACGTCTAATTTATGTTCAGACACACACAGTGATATTTCCAAGACATTAACCATTTAAATCTAAGTTAAATCTGTCAATGAAAATGTTACCTGTGACAGTCAAAGTGACTCCAGGTGAACCAGTAAATCTTCCTCCTGGTTGGTTTGTTATGAACTTGTACTGAGCTGAGTCGCTCTCTCTCAGGTCTGTGATTCTCAGAGTGCAGTCGTTCTTATCACAGTGATACTGAACACGACCTGAATACTCTGAGTCTGTTCTCAGACTCAGAGTATTCTGAGTCGAGGGTTCCAAACACATCATGCTTTGTTGACACCCTACCACCCTCAGGCCATAGATTGCCCTGAGGGTGGTCCAGTAAGGTGCAGTCCTGGATTTGTTATGACAAGCTGCTCAACAGTTCATGGATGAGGCTTAAACTTGTAAAAGAAAGAGAGGGGCCGAATAATAATGTGGACGAATGAGAGATGTACAAGATGTGGCATAGATTTGCTATCAGCTCTTTATCAACATCTAGTGGCAGCACTCTCAAACTACAACTAGATTAGAAAATGCATGTTCTCCAATGTTCTTTTAAATAAAAGGCTCTACATTGGGATTTCACTTTTCACATATTTCACAAATTGCACCACCTGTTTGATAACTGATACAGTGTTCCAGAGATAAGTCCGAAGCTGCACAATGTTACAATGTACAAGTATGTCTCCCCTGACAAAAATTAATAAATATTATGCTGACAAGAAACCACACCTCCATCAAGACTGTCTCAAGTGAGGTGCCGCCATACTGCTCCTCCAAGACGTAAAAGATTTATATAGCCTATAAGGTTGGGATAAGTCTGAGGGTATGCAATAGAGTCACCTCGGTTAGATGGTGTAAGTAAAATGTCATTAGCATAAAGATTAGCTCATAAATCATATGCAAAAAACATGGATACTGGTTATGTTGTGATTGCCCCTGATTAAGATATCAGATATTCTGTATTCTTCTTCCTTGTAGAACAAATGGAATAAAGCGTTCCATGTGTTCTACAAGCTTCTACATTATCCACAATGCAACTACACCATCACCAGTTTGGTTGGGGATTCAGGTCTGTTTTGCTAGTAGCAGCTAATGTAGCCTTGAGCTGCTAGCCTCAAGCAGAGATGAGGAGCAGGCTACAGAGGTCTGGTAATCCGCTTCTTTTAACTTTTCACCACCAGATTTATTTTCATTGTCAAATTTATAGTCTTCAGCCCCAACTGATGCTGACTCAAGTGACATCACTTGCGGCAATTTATCAGATGTCACACAGCTCCAAAGAGGCAACTTTCCTCACACATGCAGTAGTACATAGTCCTGTAAACAGACTAAAATTGGTGGAGTTCCCCTTCAATGTATGAAATGAATACCACCCATTTCATCCTATCAGCATTCAGTGATATTAATCATTTTGTCATTTTGTTTCTCAAAGTCAAAGTTTTGTCTGACCAACAGTCCAAAAACCGAAGATATTCAGTTTACTATTATGTATAACAATATTATTATTATTATTATTATTATTATTATTATTATTATTATTATTATTATTAATAATAATAATAATAATAATAATAATAATAATAATAATAATAATAATAATAATAATAATAATACACTTTATTTATATAGCAAAATTCATGCATAAAATGCAACACAAAGTGCTGTTAGTACATAAAATCAGATAATCATAGCATTTACGATAAAACAAGGTGAATAAAAAAACAAGATAAAATTAAATTTAAATGACAGGATAAGACAAGATAAAACAACTGTGAGGTAAAAACACTTCAGGAGAAAGCAATGGTAAAAAGATGTGTCTTAAGATTTCATTTGAAAGCGTCAACAGATTTAGGGCTCCTTAAATCTGGGTGATTTTCTTTGTTATGACAAAGAAAAGCATTAAATTGTCACATTTGAGAAGCTGAAACCAGTAATGTTTGGGCAAGTTTACTTACTTGCTTATCTGAAATGATTATTCAATTATCAAAATAGTTGCAGATTAATTTTCTGTCAATCAACAAATAAATTCATCTAATAATCATTGCATTTCTAGAGATTATATAGAAAATGTCTGCTTGATTTGCATGAATTACAAAAGGGATCAGACTGAGAGGGAGGAAACTATTCATCTGCAGACACTCTGGCTTCAATTCCAGGTAGTGGTTGCTGTGGCTTGATTGTGCAGTCCAGCAAATGCAGTTGTTGATGTTCCACTGCACCAACAAATGATATTAGGGCTCCTGTTATGGCACCAAGTGACTAAGATTCATCAGGTAAAAACATATTACACATATGCACTAAGTCATGAGTACTTTACACATGGCTGACCTTTGGTGAAAAAAACAAACTCTGAATACTGTTGCATGTTCTATTGAAATGTGTGTATTTACATTAGAGATCTATTGTCCACATACAGTATATCTCTATTCCTGGACAGGTCTGTTCTGAGAAACCACAACTGATTAAATACAAATAAAGAAAAAATTCTCCATGTTATTTGGGGGTTTTGTTGATTGCGATATACAACGCAGCAGTTTCCTGGCTTCTGTTTCTGTGAGGGGGAAAAACAAATGAGAACGCTCTAAAGATATGTTATTAAATGCCAAAACTAATACAGCAGTTATTACAAAACTCATCTCAAACTCTTCTATCAAATATGCAACTAGATATGTAAATATAAACTAAAATTTTAAACTCTCTTGATACAACACTTGAATGCTCATATATTGAGTTAGCGGTGTACTCCAGTGTAAGAGATGGGAGACAAAATCTCTGTTTTCTACGTGAATATGCATTATACAGTTTAGCCAAAATGAATATAACACTTGACTTATTCCCTCTGTGTGGTAAAATCCCTCCACTGCAGCTCAGCAAAGATACACTGTCTGGCGAAACACACAGAGGGAATATTCTATTAAAAACAGTATGACTCTATAGGATACCCCCTTCATTTGGCTGAGTATGACCAATATTAACTTCAGCTGAAGTTTGAAATGTAATTTTCATCCACAACGACTGTAGATTTTCACAGCATGGCCACTGCAGTACACAGGTTGATTTCCCAATATCTAACCAACTTGCATCTCTTTTATCTGTAATGCAAATTGTCAATAACCTGAACTAGTAGATGTGAAGATTTTTGATGGCAAAATGGGGGAAGTCTGAATTTAAAGGCTTTGCTAACACTGACTTTCTATCCTCAAAGGTACCAAATGTGGCCATCAGTGGCAGAAATAAAAATCAAGATAGAATACTAACACATCATCAGCATATAAGAAATTCATTATAAATGTTGTTTTTAACTATTTGTTTGATAGACATCATTGTGTTTCGCTTGTGGCAATCGTTTAATGATCAACGTTAAGTGGTGACAAAAAGCATGTCCCTTTCTCAAGGTCAAAATGATGACATACAAATGAGACAATTGACCAGAATCATCCTCACAAAATACAGCAGTTTAATCCACCTGATAAAGTTCTGGCCAAATCCAAATTTGTCCACATTTTTGAACAGAAAAGGTCAAGACACTCTATCAAACACCAACTGAGGATACTGTTCCTTTGTAAAAAGGTGCTTACCTTGGGGCTGCATTGCCACTGTTCATTTTCACACACTCAATGCCTCTTCTTCCTCCTTGTGTCTTCGGGGCTGAGCTGGGCTGATATTGGAGCAGAGAGTATCTGCCTGTTCCTTGGACAAATCAACAGTGGTACAGAGAAGGGCATCCTGCTGCTCGGCTGATTGTGTCTGTAGACACTGGAAAGATAAGATCACTTGTTCAGTTTGACAAACTGAGTTCAATGCTTCTTTGACTTAAAGTGACAGTAGGTAGGTTATTTAGCTTCATGATATCAGTCCAACTATTGTCAATTATCTTTCTTAGTTGCATCTGTGCCAAGTGATTTTTTCCCTGTATTGACTATCACTGCAGGGTGAAGCAAAATCAAACTTTTGGCTCTCAGAAGAACAGTATGAATCAGATTCTGGTAACCTATTAAACCTGTCCAGTTCAAAACTACATACTATATTGTTATTTACTAAGGATATTTCTGCATGTGTTTTATCTCTGTAAGTCAAACTCAAAGGACTTAGAAAATTTGCTCTCCAAGTGCTGAGACTGTCTTTACAGTAAGAACTGAATTGTGGAACCATATTTTGTACTAGGACTGATCTTCCTCACCTGTGCACTGTTGCCCAATGTCTCTGCAGGTTTAGACGGTTGCTTAGAGGCTCTGGTTTGGAAAATAAGTGAAAAAAAAAAAGGACAAATAAATTAATTGATAAATTGACTGATTGAAATGATTTGAAATGCTTTTCAAAGATGTATCAGTTAAGAAAGATGTACTTCTCACCTAATGCATAGTGCAACCAAGATGAGTAGGACAAGTAAAACAGCAGCGATTGTTCCAACAGCTATTAACTTCCATGCTCCTAGGAAATGGAAATCAAAAGATAACACTGACATTTAATTTGAGTGTCAAAGGTTTTTTGGGCTCACTGGCCCCATAAAAGTCATGAAAGAGAACTCCCAGATTCAAGAGTACTAAAATCTGATGTCAGTTCAATGGGGAAGTAGATGTTAGTTTGCAAATAGAGCATTCAGAGCAGGGTGAAGGCCTGGCTTTTGACTTGAAGTTTTGACTATGTTTAACATAGACATCTGGTGTAATAACAGTGTATAAATGATTTAAAATCACAAAAAGCATGTTATTTACTATTTAAGAGGAGTGTCCTCAGGCACCACCTTGATGGAGGAGAGATAGCCGAAAACATTTAATGAACAAAGCATGGTCCACTGGAGAAGAATTATGTGATGTGTGTTAATTTTGGAATCCCTCATTGCACAGAATAACTATGTGTATGCAAAAGTACAGGTCAAGGTTGAGTCCCCCCATCACATCAGATGCAGTGGAAAAACCAACCTGCCACAGTCAGATGTATGGTGATGCTTTGACGTCCTCTGATGTTCTGGACTTCACAGTAATAATTCCCACTGTGTTCAGATCTGACATCAGTGATGGTGAAGATCTGTCCTGATGCTTTTGGTGAGGCTTCATTCTCTTTGTACCAGGTGTAATTAGCTGCTGGGTTAGCATCACTGCTACAGGTCAGGGTCACTGAACTGCCCTCCACTATCTCACCAGAGGGACTCACTGACACAGAAGGAAGCTTTGGAGCATCTGGTGAACAAGATGTATCAACAAACATTCATTAATATTAACATGCAGGACAGTATGATATATTGTATGTCGAGTCAATGTGTTTGCTTTTAACATGGCTTTGTTTAAACTTTAAATGGGAGTATCTTTGTTTAATTTCACTGAAAATGCACCACAGACAGAATATTTAAAAAGTCTAAGTAAGTAAGCTATTAAAGGGCATATATTTCCTTGTGATGTAGCTCAGTCAGAGCTCACATTTTGGATTGGGAGCCTCATAGATTATTACCACAAAAACTACCATGTTGACTTAAAGTGTTTGATTTACACTTTACTACTTACACAGGACATCTATGAACAGAGACAAAGAGTTGATCCATCCATATTGATTCTCAGACTTGCAGTAGTACATCCCTCTATCCTCAGAGCTGATGGAGATGAAATTATAACTTCCTTCTGGTCCATGAAACAGTGTTTGGTTTTCCTTGTACCAGGCGTAATTAGCTGCTGGGTTAGCATCACTGCTACAGGTCAGGGTCACTGAACTGCCCTCCACTATCTGACCAGAGGGACTCACTGACACAGAAGGAAGCTTTGGAGCATCTGGTGAACAAGATGTATCAACAAACATTCATTAATATTAACATGCAGGACAGTATGATATATTGTATGTCGAGTCAATGTGTTTGCTTTTAACATGGCTTTGTTTAAACTTTAAATGGGAGTATCTTTGTTTAATTTCACTGAAAATGCACCACAGACGGAATATTTAAAAAGTCTAAGTAAGTAAGCTATTAAAGGGCATATATTTCCTTGTGATGTAGTTCAGTCAGAGCTCACATTTTGGATTGGGAGCCTCATAGATTATTACCACAAAAACTACCATGTTGACTTAAAGTGTTTGATTTACACTTTACTACTTACACAGGACATCTATGAACAGAGACAAAGAGTTGATCCATCCATATTGATTCTCAGACTTGCAGTAGTACATCCCTCTATCCTCAGATCTGATGGAGATGAAATTATAACTTCCTTCTGGTACATGAAACAGTGTTTGGTTTTCCTTGTACCAGGCGTAATTAGCTGCTGGGTTAGCATCACTGCTACAGGTCAGGGTCACTGAACTGCCCTCCACTATCTGACCAGAGGGACTCACTGACACAGAAGGAAGCTTTGGAGCATCTGGTGAACAAGATGTATCAACAAACATTCATTAATATTAACATGTAGGACAGTATGATATATTGTATGTCGAGTCAATGTGTTTGCTTTTAACATGGCTTTGTTTAAACTTTAAATGGGAGTATCTTTGTTTAATTTCACTGAAAATGCACCACAGACGGAATATTTAAAAAGTCTAAGTAAGTAAGCTATTAAAGGGCATATATTTCCTTGTGATGTAGCTCAGTCAGAGCTCACATTTTGGATTGGGAGCCTCATAGATTATTACCACAAAAACTACCATGTTGACTTAAAGTGTTTGATTTACACTTTACTACTTACACAGGACATCTATGAAGAGAGATGAAGAGTTGATCCATCCATATTGATTCTCAGACTTGCAGTAGTAGATCCCTCTGTCCTCAGAGCTGATGGAGATGAAATTATAACTTCCTTCTGGTCCATGAAACAGTGTTTGGTTTTCCTTGTACCAGGCGTAATTAGCTGTTGGGTTAGCATCACTGCTACAGGTCAGAGTCACTGAACTGCCCTCCACTATCTGACCAGAGGGACTCACTGACACAGAAGGAAGCTTTGGAGCATCTGGTGAACAAGATGTATCAACAAACATTCATTAATATTAACATGCAGGACAGTATGATATATTGTATGTCGAGTCAATGTGTTTGCTTTTAACATGGCTTTGTTTAAACTTTAAATGGGAGTATCTTTGTTTAATTTCACTGAAAATGCACCACAGACGGAATATTTAAAAAGTCTAAGTAAGTAAGCTATTAAAGGGCATATATTTCCTTGTGATGTAGCTCAGTCAGAGCTCACATTTTGGATTGGGAGCCTCATAGATTATTACCACAAAAACTACCATGTTGACTTAAAGTGTTTGATTTACACTTTACTACTTACACAGGACATCTATGAAGAGAGATGAAGAGTTGATCCATCCATATTGATTCTCAGACTTGCAGTAGTAGATCCCTCTGTCCTCAGAGCTGATGGAGATGAAATTATAACTTCCTTCTGGTCCATGAAACAGTGTTTGGTTTTCCTTGTACCAGGCGTAATTAGCTGTTGGGTTAGCATCACTGCTACAGGTCAGAGTCACTGAACTGCCCTCCACTATCTGACCAGAGGGACTCACTGACACAGAAGGAAGCTTTGGAGCATCTGGTGAACAAGATGTATCAACAAACATTCATTAATATTAACATGCAGGACAGTATGATATATTGTATGTCGAGTCAATGTGTTTGCTTTTAACATGGCTTTGTTTAAACTTTAAATGGGAGTATCTTTGTTTAATTTCACTGAAAATGCACCACAGACGGAATATTTAAAAAGTCTAAGTAAGTAAGCTATTAAAGGGCATATATTTCCTTGTGATGTAGTTCAGTCAGAGCTCAGGAGAGTGTCTAGGACATTTTGGATTAGGGGCCTCATAGATTATTATCACAAAAAGTACCATGTTGACTTAAAGTGTTTGATTTACACTTTACTACTTACACAAGACATCTATGAAGAGAGATGAAGAGTTGATCCATCCATATTGATTCTCAGACTTGCAGTAGTACATCCCTCTGTCCTCAGAGCTGATGGAGATGAAATTATAACTTCCTTCTGGTCCATGAAACAGTGTTTGGTTTTCCTTGTACCAGGCGTAATTAGCTGCTGGGTTAGCATCACTGCTACAGTTCAGAGTCACTGATCTGCCCTCCACTATCTGACCAGAGGGACTCACTGACACAGAGGGAAGCTTTGGAGCATCTAGAGAAGATTTGGTAATATAAATTAACTATAAAATGAGGATGTGTTGCTTTACTGCCACATATCATCATAAATATATGGTACTAGTTAATGTTAATAAACATGTGACAGCAGTGGGCATCAGGGAAAACTGGGATACCAACTGTGAATAAAACTCCCCTCTCAAAAATACTGGAGATATTCAGTAACCTGCCATGGCAACATTAGCAAGTATATCTTTGTTTAATTTAAAATAAACTGTTTCACTCACATTTGACATCAATAAAGATGTATTCAGATGTCCTCTTCCCCAGCTGGTTCTCAGTTGTACAGTAATACTCTCCAGAGTCAGAGGACTGGATGGAGCTGAAGACAAGCTGTGGTTCTTTACTGAGAGGTTGAAGGTCTGGATTTATATTCTTCTTGTACCAGGTGTAATTAGCTGCTGGGTTAGCATCACTGCTACAGTTCAGAGTCACTGAACTGCCCTCAATGATTTCATCAGACGGAGTCACCAACACTGAAGGAACTATTGGAGCATCTGGAGGCAAAAACATTGTTATTTATTTATTTTTTTTAAATGACAACACGTTTTCACAGTGGAACTGAATTTACATATACAGAGGTTGAATAATTGATAAAATGTAAGAAGCAATATTAGATATAAAGTGGGTAAAGGAGGCTTATTCTCTCATGTTAGAAACTATATTGTCTCTTGGTACTTTAGTTAAAAAATGACATTTAGTTAGAGACAGTGAAGTAAACTCACACAGTGTAGGAGAGCGGTAATCCTCGTATCCTTTTAAAGCACAGGAGATGTTGTCTGCAGGATAAAACTGGCCTGTATAAGTTTCTCCCAGAAATTTCTGTCCATTCTTGAACCAAACGTAGGAAAGAGAACCAGCTGGACTGCAGCTGCTGAGACATTTCAGCTCTGCCTCAGAATGAGACTGATGGACTGTTATTCTGGTCACCTGCACCTTGACAGCTGGATGTGAGGAAGTACACAAAATGTCATTGCTTCCAGAAAAAAACAAAACCTAAATAACTGTTTCAGTAATCATAATCATATAGTCACCAACAGTTTCATGTGAATTTCTTCTACAATAAAGTATTAATTACTTTCACCTTTCTAGGCTGAAATATCTCAACAAATATGGATTGCCATGAAATTTTGTACAAACATTGAACAACATGTTCTTCAGAGGATGAATCCTACTGACTTATGCTGAGACTTTTCATCTGGTGCCACCATGAGATTGACATTTGTGGTTTTAAGTAAAATGTCTCGTAGTCATTCCCATCAGCCTCAGCTGAGTAAATGTGGTGAACATGGTAAACATTATACCTGTTAAAGCATATTGCTGGTGATTTTCTATATATTTCTTATTGTCGACAAATCTCATGTGCAGAGCCAAATCTAATCATGGTGAACGAACATGTCACCCAGCACAACGGTGTGGCTCATTGACATGTTTTTAATAGTTTTTGGACAACAACAGAGGTCTATGCTACAGAGGAATAAGATATATTAGGCTTTCGATACACATACAATACTTTTAAGTGGGATCAATTCAGTGTTGGCTCTGCACATGAGATTTGTTGACAGTAAGAAAAACATAAAAAGTTGCCAAACTTATTCTTTAAAATCAGCATGTTAATGCTGACATTGTGAGCATGTACTTATGCATTCATATACCTAAATACACAGTGTTGTTCTGTACTTAAAACTGTAGTTTTAATACACTGTACTGTTTGTATGTCATTCCAAGTTCATCAGTACCTGTGACAGTCAGAGTTGTTCCAGGTAAACTACTCCTCCATTCAAAGCTTGGTGTTTTGAATGTGAAGTGATACTGGGCTGAATCGCTTTCTCTCAGGTCAGAGATTTTCAGAGTGGAGCGTCCTCTCTCTGTTTCAAGGACCCGAACACGACCTGCATACTGGGAGTCTTCACTAAGGTCCTCAGGCTGTGAGGGATTCTGCCACTGATGACTACGTTCAGGACTGAACCAGAATTTTGATTCAACATTATTGTTATAACTCTTGTACATGGAAGAAAAGTCCACCGATGATCCTTGGAAGGCACAGATGTTTCTGTTGGTGTAAGTCACTCTGTTGCAAGTTTGACCACTGACACCTGAAAGATCAAATAAGTTTAAAACATCATCGTAAGCACTGAATCTTTTGTCTGTGTGTTTTTTGGGAGGGGGATATACTTATGCCACAGACTGCATTACTGTAGATTAGTGGTTCCAAAGCTTTTTTGCCTTTAACTCCCTTAATACAAAGCTTTGTCTATTTGTGACCCCTCATCACAGAGTGCAGATCTATGAGTATGAGCTGAGCAGTTAAAAGAGTTGTTTTGCTTTCTCCGACTGTTTAGTTTGAATAATTTTCAGAGGTAAAATTCTCCATTATCTTCACAAAAGAAAAAAGCAGAAATTAGAGAAAATCAAAATCAAAATAAATATAATTTTACATATAACATAATTGTGTATTTCCTTAATAAATAATAATATTTATTTTATAATCTCACAACCCCATATTTTTTATCTTGTTACTTTTTTGTGGGGGTCCTGACCTCCACAGTGGGAACCACTGTGTTAAATACTCAGGAGACTATATTATATTCATAAAATCAAAGAGATAAATCATAGCAAAAGCTTTTCCTCCTTTATGGTGAAACATTTTAATAGACTCAAAGTTTTCTTCAGATCAGCAGTACTGTTGGTAGGAGACCAAGTAAATGATTCTGGTTCAATGACACTGACATGCTTACTAACAACCTCTAGGGGAGAAATAAGCTAACTAACCAGATTAAACAATGAATGAGTAATTTTCCCATCTGGCACATCATAACTCCCAAATGGAAGATTGAATATATAAACCTCATGTCTCTAATCATCTGACTGTCTTCAAACTTTGCAAAAGATCACTCTTGAGTAGCTGCCAGTAATTATCAGTCATGGTACAATGCAACAGTTTACAGGCTCCACCAGATGGCAGCATGTTAGTGGAAGACTGTGGAGTGAACTCACACTCTAAAGGAGAGTTGAAATCCTCATATCCTTTCACAGCACAGGAAAAGCTGTCTGCAGAATTATTAATGGATTCTGCATAAGAAGGAGATGTGTCTTCCTTTATTTTCTGTCCATTCTTGTACCAGATGAAGACAGAATGATCAAGTAGAGGACAGCTGCTGAGACACGTCAACTCTGCCTGAGAAGAAGACAAGTTTTGATTTGGTCCGCTCACCTGCACCTGGAGATCTGATGGTATGTAAAGAAAGAACAGAAATGTCATATTAGATTAAACTGTCAGCATACACGTAATACATACACATTAACAGTTGTGTTAATAACACTTTGAACATTTTTGGGGTATAAAATTTAAATTTTCATATTAAAATGTTACCTGTGACAGTCAAAGTGACTCCAGGTGGACCATAAATTTTTTCAACGTTTGTTACAAGCCTGAACTTGTACACAGCTGAGTCGCTCTCTCTCAGGTCTGTGATTCTCAGAGTGCAGTCGTTTTTATCACAGTGATCCTGCACACGACCTGTGAACTTTGAGTCTGTTGTCACATCCACTTCCCATTTAATAAACCAGAATGTTTTCTCAACCGTGGTATTAATGTTATTTATTGTGGATGGGTATGTGTAGTTGCAGTTTATGTCCACTGTTGATCCTTTTAAGGCACAGATCTGAGTGGAAGTGTAAGTCACTTCCAAGTCAGTCTGACCCTGTATCACTGTAACACAGAGCACATCAGAAACCACAATCAGAATTATAGCAACAAAGGACAGAGTTGACTATTTTGTTGGAAGTGCTTCATTTCTAAATCTGCTCAAGAAGTCGTCTACATTTCTCAAATAAAAGCTTGTTTCATCCCACTTTAGTCAGTAAGACAATCAAAATCTCAGTACCCACACATTATCACAAAACAAATTCAAAACACATTAACACAAAAGTCACATGTTAACACATCATCGTCTGGCTAGAACCCCTTTTTGTTTATCTGTGGATGTCCAGTATACAGTAGGTTCAATATCTGGACACTTGTTTAGAGAACATTTTGGATGTGTGTGTGTGTAATAGAAAAGGTAAAATATAATGAATGAACCACTTTTGGACATATACAGACATGCAAGAAAGGTTCAAAACATTTTCAGCACCTATCTGGACTTTTGTCCAACAAATTTCAGGTTTGGTTTGTACATCTGGCCTTGGCTTCCTTTGGATGCCTGGACAGGTGGACATTTTTCTGGAACTGTCTTTTAGGTTTACACATGCCCAGAAAAGGTGTAATGTTTAAATGTCTGAATAGGATTCACATGAATTTATATTTCAGTCTACTGAAGTGCATCAGAGCATAACTTTCAGTGACAGTAACTTTAACAGTGCAGCATGGAGAGAAAATGTTGTCAGCAGAGACATTAAAATGCTGTGTTTTGGTCAGAGTGTCACATGCACTTGACAAGACTTTTTAATTCTGGGGCATTTGATTTTCACCTCCATTACACTTACTGTCTTAACCTGTACAAAAGTTCAATTTCCAATGCAAAGCAATGCATGTGTGGATTAAAAACAACTGTGTGTTAAAAGTGTGACAGTACAGAAAACTAGGAGTTAAACTCAAGATGTCTGTGAAGGGTTTTAAAGGTACGCATCATATCACCTTTGTTAAATACCGTACAAAATAAATGTAGATATACAGTACCTGGCAAAGAGAGAAGGAAGACAACAAATCCAACGGCTGCTGCTGTTAAACTCATAGCTGCTCCTCTTGTGTCTCTGTCTGGCTTCAGATGTAATGAACCAACAAATTAATACTGGGCACAACTCCTATCAATAAACTATTCTACATAGAACATAGAAAGATGTTGTCTTGTCTGTTCCTCATGTGGTCTGTAAGGAGATGACAGAAATCAGACTGTTTTTATTGGGCACGCATGTCCAACTTCCTTCCTCTTTACATCATTATTCATGATGCCTGTAAATACGTAAGTTAGATAAAGGAAATGACCGGTTTGTTGTTTTGCAAAATATATATGAACTTCATATTATAATCTATAAGTTAAAGAGTCAGACTTGATATGTGGCCAGGTCAAAAACAAACAAACAACAAAAAAACACTGACACAAAAGATCAAAATTTAAAGAAACAAGAAAATTTAGGACATTTTTAATCTCGCCATTTTTTGTAAGTGTCCATATTATCTCAACTGTCTGCCAGAGGTGCACAAATTAACAAAGCTCCTACATGCAAAATTTTCTAGTGTGTATTGAGGCAATGAAAACAACCTTTACATCTACATGATTTTAAAATGATGCACTGCATTAGAAGGAGTCATCTTTTTTTTTTATCAATGTTTGTCGTCAGTATTTTAAAATAAAAACAGGTGCAAAAAATGGATGAAAAATCTGTGGAACAAAAGCCAGTGTGTAAAATAAAATACAATTTGCAGCAAAAGTACTCTGTAGTTTAACTATTTGGTTTTGCAATGCTTAGAGCAGGAGTACAGCTGTAGTCAGACGTGTGTTTTTTTCTGTTATAACTTTATTAATTTATTTATTTACTAATTTATAATTTACTATTACCGTGTAAATCATTTTGAATTGCTTTTGGTTGGGATTGTGCTCTAACAAAATGAAATAGACTTAATTGTTGACCAGAGTAGAAAATTTTCTTGTGTCTGCGCCTAAACATAAAAGCATCAAAAGATCACGTAACATATAAAAGAAGTATAGAGCACAAGATAGTCATTATCATCAGCCATCATTCGGGGTTAAGTATGATTTGTCCTCCTGAGGTTTGTGGGTCTTGACATGGCTGAAGAGACCAATCCTAGAACCACAGACTTTTTGACAGTATGGGCATAGATGCATGGTGCTGCTGGTGGTTGGAGGTGGATGGGACTGCTTGGTGGAAAGTCTCTCCTTGAATGTTTAAAATCTATTTGTGAGAAATTTAAGAAAACAAAAGAACACAGATACACTTTGTTGGCCATACTGAATGCTTTTAAATGCATGTTTATTTTGTCCCTTATTAAAGTTTATGAACAATGAGGGGAAGCCAGTATAACTTTGTTCAGTGGACCACCAAGATATTTAGTGTGAGCATGACCAGCACTGACATTGCAATGAATTGGTAACCTGAACAATAGACTGCAATTCTCCACTTAGCAGTTTCAAAAGAGAGAAGAGTGTGTCATGTCTTCTGGTTTCTAGCGTAAAATGATGACAGATAAAGACTTATCTTCATCATTTGCATCAAAACCATCTTCAGACATGTGGTGCAACTATCATGTTTTGTCACTTCTCACTGTTTTGTGTGTGTGGGAAAGAATACACAGAAAAAGAGAGGTGTTTAGTGGTATTTCTTATCTACTATGTGGTACTGTAATGTGGTAATGTAAATTTCTCTTTCATAACAAAGTCAAGATGTTGTGATATGTAGCATAACAAGCTACTAAACTCAGTAAATGCAAACACATTGCAGTCTCTCCAGAGACTGTAAATGTTATTGCTGTCATTAGTCATTCTGTTTTAACCTATTCATTTATTTACGAATTTCTAACTTACTGCCACCATGTAAATAATTTTGAATTGCGTTTGTTTAGGACTGTGCTCTAACCAAATGAAATAGACTTAATTGTCGACCGGAGTAGAAAATTGTGTGTGGCTGTGCCTAAACATAAAAGCATCAAAAGACCATGTCATATATAAAAGAAGCATAGAGTACAATAAAGTCATCATCATCAGCCATCATTTGGGGTTGAGTATGATTCGTCCTCCTGAGGTTTGTGGGTCTTGACATGACTGAGGAGGCTAATCCTAGAACCACAGACTTCATGACAGTGTGGGCATAGATGCATGGTGCTGCTGGTAGTTGGAGGTGGATGGTGGCGAGTCTCTCCTTTCTTTGTTGCAACCAAGCCGCCAGATTAAAACGTTGGCATTGAACGTTTCTGCAAACCACAGAAACGTTGATTATCTACATTTCAACACGTGTAATACGTAGCATATTGTCATTTCAACAAAACGTATCATCTCAACATTTCTACAAAGCGCATATTAACATTTCTATCCGTTGAATAATGATGTTTTATGGTGTGACAATGCTGTGGTTAAGGTCTGGTTAGGTTTAGGCACAAAGACCACTTGGTTAGGGTTAAAGAAAGATCTTGGTTTAGGTTAAAATAAAATAAAAAATAATATAAATGTCCCGATGTCTCACTTAAAATACCCGGTTTTCTCACCAGAAAAACGGCTGCAAATGTCCTGACGTCTCGCTAAAAAAACTTTTGTCGGTTGAAACGGGAAGCGGCTCGAACCGTGCTCTCTGCTGATTCCCAACTTTCAACTTTCCAAGAAAAATACTAACCATCCACCAACCCCACCTCCTCCAAATAGGAAAGTCAGCTCATATGGATTGCATGTAAAGTACATCACCTTACAAATGTTGAGATGATACATATTTTGGAAATGTTGAAATTATACGTTTTGTTGAAATGTTAATATGCTACGTATTACACGTGTTGAAACATAGATATTCATCATTTCTGTGGTTTGCAGAAACTTACAATTCCAACAATTTATTCTGGTGACCAGGCTTTGTTGCCACTTGTCTCTGGCAGTCTGTCAGAGATCTTTCTCATGAAGTGCAGCTCTTGCAAGGACTCTGTTTCTCCATATTATTGTTTTGTGCAATTTCTTCCCAATTTGTGGTGTCATTGTGCAACTTTTTGAGGTCTTGATCTTGTTGATATCCTTGTACGTCCTCTTACGTTCTTACTACATGACTGTTGCATCTGAGTTGGTGTTTAATGATGGCAGTGGCAAGTCTCTCTCAATACAGGAGAGTGGGAAGAACAATACATAATAGATAAAATAATTAAAACATACTGAGGAGCAAGATTCTTGACTCAGTTTTTTTGTGTAAAATGCTGATTGGACTTGGAATAAAGTCTTTGAAGTGTAAACATGAACTTACCAACTGTGGTCATCAGTCACTCATTAATAGAAGCTGCAGTCTGCATTAACTGTAATGAACCAGTTAATGTTTCTAGACAGAGAGCAAACTTTTTATCAGTGGAGCTTTTCAGTCTTTAATTGAACAACTGCAGTCCTTTTTTGATTGACTGTGACTTTAAATGTTTTAAAATGTGTGCTTTCATTCACAAAATCAGCAATATGTCACACTGGGGCAAATATTCATATAATGAATGTTTACTATTTATTTGTGAGAATTTTAAGAAAACAAAAGAACACAGATGTGCTTTGTTGTCCATACTGAATGTTTTTAAATTCACATTTATTTTGTCCCTTATTAACGTTTATGGACGATGAGGGGAAACCAGTACAACTTTGTTCAGTGGACCACCAAGACATTTAGCGTGAGCACAACCAGTACTGACATTGCATTGAATTGGTAACCTGAACTGTAGACTTGAATTCACCACTTAGGAGTTTCAAAAGAGAGAAGAGTGCATCATGTCTTCTGGTTTCTAGCGTAAAATGATGACAGATAAAGACTTATCTTGCATCAAAACATACTTCAGACATGTGGTGCAACTATCATGTTTTGTCACTTCTCACTGTTTTGTGTGTGTGAGAGAGAAATACACAGGAAAAGAGAAGTGTCTAGTGGTATTTCTTATTTACTTCGTGGTACAATGTAAATTTCTCTTTCATAACAAAGTCAAGATGTAGTGATATGTAGCACAACAAGCTAGTAAAGCTCTGTAAATGCAAACTCATTGCAGTCTCTCCAGAGACTGTAAATGTTATTGCTGTCATTAGTCATTGGAGCCGTTTCTAAACAAATTATAGTAATAGGAACATGTCAACCAGTGCAACAGTGTGGCTCACTGAAATATAGAAAATCACCACCTTTGTCCTTTAAAGCAGACAGGAGGGAGACCTCAGTGCTGAAGCACACAAAACTGAGGCTTCACCACTAGAGGACAGTGAAACATCAGAGATACTGAATCACAACAATGAGGCCTGTTGATTTTGTCCCCCATGAACAGGAGGAATGATTACAGCGAGCAACACCTGTTTCAATGTTCATATGGGCACTTGACTGTTGTTTTAAGACAGACTTGAAAAAATGTGAACCTGTCCTTTAAAGCTGAACCTTTCTGCACACTGTCGCCCTCTGCAGCAGTGAAAGGGAACTGAAATTAAGTTTCCAATTATTAAATTATTAAATTATTAAATTACAGTTTTTGTGGAAACTGGCTGTTTATTCACCCGCAGCGATATCTGGGTAATTTGACATTCAGCAAAGTGTGATTGAACCAAGATTATGTTTGAATTTGATGTGTGAAAGTATACAGTTTACTGCATATGGTGTGAATGTGATGCTTCCAGCTTGATGTCTCTATTCAGAACAGACTTAATGAGCTTTGTGAGCCAAGACAGGTGCAAACCAGGAAGCCAATCAGGATTCTTCAAAAGCGATTTATTATGTATACATTTAAAATGACATTTGCATAACAGCTCTAATCATATATCCATAATATAGAAAAAGGACAAAGGAGTAAAGTACAATAATATAACCTGCATTACCTCAGACAGAACACTTAATATACATAAACACAATTGAGTCACACACACCTACTGCTACTGAAAACTGAACATGAAAACGTCCACATCATCCTCTACAGCCTCTCTCTCCACTGTCATATTTCACTGTTGTACTACTTTCTGCTTCCATCAGGTGAGTCCAGCCACTGGTTCAACTGCATCAGAATAAAATCACATTGGTGAGGTATTTGTCAGCCAGTGTTTTCCTTTCAGGAGGCTCCAACCTGACTGGACTTTACTCCAGGGTTTCGTAGATCTCTGTGTCTTCTGTCTGTGCTGCAGTGACGACCTGCAAGTCTGAGACGTTCTCATACACAGGAGAAGAGTTCTACTGATGGGGAGAGATGTCACAGTATAATTAGATTTTATCAAAGATGTATTAGATTGAAATACAATCTAAATACAATAGAAATTGTGTTCAGGTAAAATGGTTTCTACTCTGCAAGTTGTATGAATTCACTTTAAAGCTTCATGCTGACAATAAAATGTGTTCAAGTGTATTTATAAGCCAAGTGATCATAACTCTATTATAGTGTAAGTTCTGTCAATAAGGTCTCTCTCTCACCTCTATAGTCTCTACAGGTTCATTCACTTCAGTTGTGGAGCTCGGAGTTTTCTTCTTCCTGGATTGGATACAACAAAAACAGCAAATTCAAAATGTAACAAAGAGAAAATCATAACTCTGAAACCAAAGGTCGTTTGAAGGAGAAAATAAAAAAGCACTGATTAAACCAATGGCTTTTTATTATTTTACCTCATCCATAGACCCAAGAGAAGCAGAAGAATCAGCAGTGGGACCACCAGAATCAACCAGATGAGATGCATCATATTTTTTGATTTCCCTAGAAATATTAATAGATATGAGATATAAATCACTAGGAGCATTAGACGGATAAATCAGTTTTCCAGTTTATACTGTTTGTTAATCAGTCAGTCAGTGTCATCTATGATATGATGATGGTTTCTTTATTAACACAGTTACAGAAAAACAGTCTGGTAATCCTGAGAGGAAATTGTACGTTCTTTGCACCAATCGTGCTTTGCTACATATTAACTACATATTATTAGGTACATATTAAAATGAATTAACTTTAAAATGAGGAAGGGTTGTATTAGTACATGTTGTATTGGAGCTACTCGGTGAGCTACAGCAGCTCAGCTGTATTTCACTGCTCCAACAGCTTTGGAGCATCTAGAGGAGATGTGGTAATATAAATTAAGAATAAAATAAAGATGTGTTGCCTTACTGCTACATATTATGTTAAATATATGGTACTAGTTAATATTAATGACTGTGTTACAGCAGTGGGCAGCAGGGAAAGTTGGATCTAAAGAGCTTATCGTAAAAAAAGTGGTTTAAAACTTAATTAAAGTCAATATATGACAGTTTCTATCAGATAACCACAACACCAATGTATTATCTTTTTTGCGTGTACTCTTTGGTAGATGCCATTGTGACAGACATATACAGCAGGCTGAAGGCCTGGCTTTTGACTTCAAGTTTTGAGTATGTCTTACATAGACATCCGGAATTATAATAGTTTATAAATGATTAAAAATCACAAAAAGCATATTATGTCCCCTTATTTAAGAGGAGTGTCCTCAGGCACCACCCTGATGAAGGAGAGATGGCCAAAAACATTTGATGAAAAAAGTATGGTCTACTGGAGAAGAATTATGCATTGTGTGTTTATTTTAGAATCCCTCATTGCACAGAATAAATATGTGTATGCAAATGTACAGGTCAAGGTTGAGTCCCCCCATCACATCAGATGCAGTGGAAAAACCAACCTGCCACAGTCAGATGTATGGTGACGCTTTGACATCCTCTGGTGTTCTGGACTTCACAAGAATAATTCCCACTGTGTTCAGGTCTGACATCAGTGATGGTGAAGATCTGTCCTGATGCTTTTGGTGAGTCTTCATTCTCCTTGTACCAGGTATAATTAGTTGCTGGGTTAGCATCACTGCGACAGGTCAGAGTCACTGAACTGCCCTCCACTATCTCACCAGAGGGACTCACTGACACAGAGGGAAGCTTTGGAGCATCTAGAGGAGACGTGGTGATATAAATTAACTATGAAATGAGGATGTTCTGCTTTAATGCCACATATGGTACCAGGTAATATCAATGACTGTGTGACAGCAGTGGGCATCAGGGAAAATTTGGATGCCAATTGTGAATAAAACTCCCTTCTCAAAAAATTCTGAAGATATTCAGTAACCTGCCATAGAAACATTAACAAGTATATCTCTGTTTGATTTAAAATAATCTGTTTCACTCACATTCCACATTAATAAAGATGTATTCAGATGTCCTCTTCCCCAGCTGGTTCTCAGCTGTACAGTAATACTCTCTAGAGTCAGAGGACTGGATGGAGCTAAAGACAAACTGTGGTTCTTTACTGAGAGGTTAAAGGTCTGGATTTACATTCTTCTTGTACATTATTAATATGCATGATGTCTGTAAATACGTGAGTTAGATTAAGGAAATGACCAGTTTGTCATTTTGCAAATTACATATGAACTTCATATTATGAGCCCTAAATTAAAGAGTCAGAATTGTTATGTGGCCTGGTCAAAAAAAAAAAAAAAAACCCACTGACACAAAGGATCAAAATTTAAAGGAAAAAGAGAAAATTTAAGACATTTTTAATCTCTCGGTTTTTCTTAAGTGTCTGTATTATCTGTGACATGCAACATTTTCTAGTGTCTGTTGAGGCAATGAAAATGACCTTTACACCAATATGATTTTAAAATGACGCACTGCATTAGAAGGAGATGAAAAAGTCACATGCTAGATTTTGAGGAGAAAAGACTATCAATGTTTGTTTTGTTTTTATCAATGTTTGTCGTCAGTATTTTAAAATAGAAATAGGTGCGAAAAATGGATGAAAAATCTGTGGCAGAAAAGCCAGTGTGTAAATTAAAATACAATTTGCAGCAAAAGTACTCTGTAGTTTAACTGTTTGGTTTTGCAATGCTTAGAGCAGGAGTACAGATGTAATCAGATATGTTTTTTTCTGTTATAACTTATTTATTTAGTAATTTTAACTTACTGCTACCATCTAAATCATTTTGAATTGCTTTTGTTTAGGATTGTGCTCTAATAAAATGAAATAGAAAATAAAATTTCTTGCATCTGCGCCTAAACATAAAAGCAACAAAAGACCACAAAACATATAAAAGAAGAATAGAGTACAATATAGTCATCATGATCAGCCATCATTCGGGGTTGAGTATAATTCGACCTCCTGAAGTGTCCCATTTGTGGGTCTTGACATGGCTTAAGAGGCCAATACTAGAACCACAGACTTTATGACAGTGCGGGCACAGATGCATGGTGCTGCTGGTGGTTGGAGGTGGATGGGACTGCTTGGTGGAGAGTCTCTCCTTTCTTTGATGCCACTCATCTCTGGCAGTCTGTCAGAAATCTTTCTCATGTAGTGCAGCTCTTGCCAGGACTCTGTTTCTCCATATTGTTCTGTTTTGTGCAATTTCCTCCCAATTTGTGCTGTCAATGTACAACTTTTTAAGGTTGATCTTCAATACAAACTGTGTCTGTGAATCTTCATTTTAGCAACATCCTTAATCATAATAAACTATTATACTGTGACAAGTTTCATCCTAAAATACAGGGAACATGAGAAAGAAGTCAGCACAAAGGAACAGATTTCAATTTTGTCTTCATAGCTGGTAAATAAAATCATATTCTGAAAAACAAACATTAAAAACAATTTGTTTACAGCTGAAACTTTATACACGCTGTCGCCCTCTGCAGCAGTGAGAGGGAACTGAAATCATGTTTCCAACTACAGAGTTGTTTTGGAAGCTGTCTGTTTATTGTGAATCAGCCACTGCAATATCTGGATAATGTGACATTCAACAAAGTGTGATAGAACTGAGATTATGTTTCATGTGTGTAAATATACAGTATACTGCACAAGAAGCTAATCAGGATTCTACAAAAGTGATTAATTACAGTATTTATACATTTAAAATTACAATTTGCAAAATAGCTCTAATCTCTCTCTAATATAACTAACTCTACAGAGAAAAACAATAAGCTTGCATTAGTTCAGACAGTCAGTGCATTATAAGTCAATTGAGTCACACACACCACCTGACATTCAACTGATCTAAACAATCAATCATGTTTGACACGTCGACATGATTCAGTTCAAGCTGCCATCAGCACATTCTTCTCAAACCTTCTGCTACATGCTGTTACTGACTGTCTGTGCTGCTCACTTCTACCCGCTGCTGCTGCTGAAAACTGAACATGAAAACGTCCACATCATCCTCTACAGCCTCTCTCTCCACTGTCATATTTCACTGTTGTACTACTTTCTGCTCCCATCAGGTGAGTCCAGCCTCTGGTTCAACTGCATCAGAACAAAATCACATGACATTTAGATGAAGTACTTCTCATAACTGCAACTATGAATCTGATTTTGGCCTCTTTTTTTCATGATGCTCCAGCCTGACTGGACTTTACTTCACATCTTTTTATCAGATGTTAAAAATGAAGTTTTACAACTTTTATGTTTTCAGAATTAGACCTGGGTAAACTCAGACAGGAAGAAATCTAAATATAAGATATTCCTTAGTTATACTGATTTACAGTGAAAAGGAATGTTGGGAAGTGTAAATGTCCTTTCCACAGTTAATTTGCATTTACTATGTTTACTAAGGCAGGATTTCATACAGTTTGAATGTGCAGCGAAAGAACAGGTATTCACCAAACCATGTGAAAATAAATTAAGATTTACGTATCAGTGTAGAGAGTGTAACAAGATAAGATAGGCTAGGCTAGGCTAGGCTAGGCTAGTATAGGATAGGATAGTATAAGATAAGATATTGTAAGATAAGATATTGTAAGATAAGATAAGATAAGATAAGATAAGATAAGATAAAAGATTGGACTTTTCTTTTTTGTTTGTTTCCGCATGTTCACTATGTTCTTCACTCATCAGTGAAGAAAGTGTCCAGGAGCCTTTGATGTCTTATGCTGAGAATATTAATTGAACACTTGGCCAAATGGAGAACAAAAACCTTATCAATCACAGTTGAATGTGCATGACACTGTCTTTAATATTCTGATGAGGCAGTCTAATGTGGTCACTTTTTAAACCCCTACAGATCATATCATAAACACTATACACCCAGAAATGGTCAAACCCAATGCATGTACTGTATGCAAAGTTAGTCTATTGGCTCATTAGTTTCTAGTCATTCAGATCAAGGAAATATCAAACTGATTCCCTTGTGCCTCACTGAGGACATTTTTGGCTTTTAAATTTGCGACTTTTTGATCATTTTAGCTTTGTTAATGCATACCGCATAAAATTTGAACAGGGCGTAGATTTTTTGGTCCAATTTCGGGAGTTCAACCTCATTTCCTCTAATAAGTCTATAATAAACTGTGTAATCAAAATAAAGACACTCAGCTGTTTAAGAACAAAAATGTCCCAATTGAAAATCATTAAAACCTTAATTTTTGATCCCATGACCATTACAGCATAAAATCATGCATTATATTGTATAAGGCTTTTATTCTAGAGCTCTGGCTTCAAAATTGTAGTTTTTACTCTTTTCCAGCAGATTGAGCTATTTTCTGATGTTTGCCCTATGGAGCAAATAAATGCCATTTCCTGGTATCCACTAGGGGCTTTGCTGCTGTATTATGGAGCACATGTAGCAAATGTATACAACTAAAATTATATGTGTGTGTTGATATGGATGTCAGCGAGTGGTGCATGTGTTTGTGTGTGTGTGTGTGCAGATATAGTTGTGGGCGTGCACGTGTGCGTGTGTGTGTGTGTGTGTGTGTGTGTGTGTGTGTGTGTGTGTGTGTGTGTGTGTGTGCGTGTGGCATTTAAAGGGTTAAAATTATGAAAGTGAATGTATATTTGCTGGTAATGATCAGGACTGATGTTGGTTAAAATTATTTGTTTATATTAGTTTTAGGAAGGGGATGTTTTTGTCCTCTAAGGTCCACCATTTCATCCTATCAGTATTCAGTGATATTGTTCCTGTCAGATGCTTGATACAGCTCTCATTTTTGGGGCAGAAAAAACCCCGATTATTTTCATTATCAATGAATCTGCTGGTTATTTTCTTAATTAATCATTTTGTCATTTTGTTTCTCAAAAGTCAAAGTTTTGTCCAAAAACCAAAGATATTCAGTTTGACCCTAACCCTATCATATATAACAATAATAATGATAAAGTTTATTCATACAGCAAAGTTCATGCATAAAATGCAACACATTTGCTTAATATAAAAGCAGAAAAGCATAGCATTTATGTTAAAACAATAAAAACAAGGTAAATATAAAACAAGACGGAATTAAATTAAAACTAAGGATAAGACAAGATAAAACAACTGTGGGGCAAAAACACTTCAGGAGAAAGCAATGGTAAAAGATGTGTCCTAAGATTTAGTTTGAAAGTGACAACAGAGCTCCTTAAATCTGGGTTCCTTTGTCATAACAAGCATTAAGTTTTCACATTTGAGAAGCTGAAACCAGTAGATTTTGGGCAAGTTTGCTTTAAAAATGACTGAAATGATTATTCAATTATCAAAATAGTTGCAGATATATTATTTGTCATTCAACTAATAAATTAATCTAATAATCGTTGCAACTCTAGAGATTATATATAGAAAATGTCCCTGCTTGATTTGCATGAATTACAAAAGGAGTCCTAATCATTATAGAACAGACTGAGAGGGAGGAAACTATTCATCTGCAGACACTCTGGCTTCAATTCCAGGTAGTGGTTACTCTGGCTTGATTGTGCAGTCCAGCAAATGCAGTTGTTGATGTTCCACTACACCAATAAATGATATTAGGGCTCCTGTTATGGCATCAAGCGACTAACATTCATCAGGTGGCTTAAAAACATGTTACACGTATGCATTAAGTCATGACTATTTTACACACAAACTCTGAATACTGTTGTATGTTCTATTCAAATGTGTATATTTACATTAGAGATATAAATGTATTGTCCACATACAGTATATCTCTATTCCTGGACAGGTCTGTTCTGAGAAACAAAAACTGGTTTAATACAAATAAAGAAAAAATTCTCCATGTTATTTGGGGGTTTTGTTGACAGCGCTATACAACGCAGCTGGATCCTCCACAGTTTCCTGACTTCTGTTTCTGTGAGGGGGGAAAAAACAAATGAGAACAATCTAAAGATATGTTATAAAATGACAAAGTTAGTACAACAGTTATTATAAAACTCAACTCAAACTCTTTATCAAACACGCAACTAAAAATGTAAATAGACTAAAATTTTAACCTCTCTTAATACAACACTCAAATGCTCATACATTGAGTTAGTGGTCACTGTGGTCATTCCTCTTCTTCATACCAGCTGTGAAATGATACCTCTGTAGAGCAACACCAGTGTAAGAGATGTGAGACAAAACCTACAGTCTGTTTACCACCTGAATATACATTATACAGTTTAGCCAAAATGTATTCAAGACTTGACTTGGCTAATTCGCTCTGTGTGGTAAAATCCCTCCACTGCAGCTCAGCAAAGATACATTGTCTGGCAAAACCCACAGTGGAAATGTCCTACTAAAAACAGTATAATTCTAACTATAATAATATATAATAATTATTATATAATAATATAATTCTAATCATTTTTCATCCACAAGAACTGTAGATTCACCATGACCATTGCAGTACACAGGCTGATTTCTCAATATAAAACCACTTTGTATCTGTTTTATCTGTACTCCAGATTGTCAATAACCTTAACTGACAAGATGTGAAGATTTTTTGATGGCAAAAGGGGGGAAGTCTAAAAAAGAAATAGCAGCTATGGCAACATGTTCAGCATTGTATTTGCAATGCAATAGTGTAAGAGGCAGCACAGCCCAACCAGATAGCAAAATTACTGTGGGTTCCACTCCTGTTTGCCAGATCCGCGCAATAAGAAAGCCATAGCAATACCGCATGTCAACCAAGAACAAACCAAACAAACAAGAACTGGCCCACATTCCTAATGTTCATATGGTCCACATCCTGCATGGAATGGTGGCATTTTGGCAATGCACTCCTGTTTGCCAGCAACAGAACTAGCAACATTGTTTTTGCAGTCACCACAGTCAACATGGTTTGCTAATTCCAGTACCTGTGGATAAAGCATTTATGTGTCACTGGAAAGACAGCTGCCTTAAGCTGTGCAGCCCCCAACAAGGTGCTATCAGTTAATCAGTTCAATTGGGTACATGTGGGGTTCAACCCTAATTGCACCAAACGAGGCAGTGGAAACCAGTTCTTAGACTAGAGGTGGGGACTGTGGCTGGACGGTTAGGACAATGATCCCTGGACTAACATAGAACAGTAAATTCCATGTTTATAAGAGGAGGAGGCCAGGGCAAACTTTGCTGTAAAAACATAATCTTCTGGGAGCATTTCCAGAGAATCTTACCTTCCCAGTTGTAAACATTATCGGTGTGTATGCACCTACACTGAGCTTCACCTCTAAAATTTTATGATTAATTTAGAACCACAGTGAATCATATATCATATCATATCATATCATATCACATCCAGATTAGCCAGTTCTGAGTGTGCCGTATCTTGGCCAAAACTGGCCCAGATATGTTTTAAGATGACACCCATGACCACATTGGCTGCATCATTTATTGCCACCTCAGGCTCACTTCTAGATTAGCCAGTACTAATTGTGCCGCATCTTTACCTATAGTGGCCCAATACTGTTCAACCATATTTGGGCCATATTCACCATTTCAAATATGGGCCATTCTAGGCTCACACCCAGATTAGCCAGTGCTTACTGTGTCGTATATTTGCCAGAACTGGCCCAGATATGTTTAAGATAAATGGGCCACATTTGCTGCATCATATGTGGGCCACTTCAGGCTCACATTCAGATAAGTGTTGCCCCCCTGGCCTGGTGGGTGTCAGGAGGGGTGTGTTCATACACCCTGCAGCTTTATGTAAAAACAAAGAGGCAGAAAATTTTAGCTTGCGTTCAGCTCGACTGCAGGATTTATTCTGCAGTGTTTGCCTCTACAGGGTTTTAGGTTCCTCCCAAGCTAAGCACCCTCTAGCGTCCTGTTTAAGCATCACACCGGCATGGTAACAAGTGGAGTACAATGAAATTTGCAATTTAATCACTATTTGACACAATAAAATAAAATAAAAAATATAGGGGTGTCTATTTTTCAGCACATTTAACTTATTATCTTTGAAATGAACAGTACCATAGTCCCAATGACTTTTTAACATCTTTTATGCCATTTTTTAAATTCCTGTATATACATTTTTAATCCTTTACACTCTGCATATTTATGTCTGGTATACACAACATTTTTAACCCTTTACATAAGCCAGCATCAATTGTGCCACATCGTTACCTAAAGTGGCCCGATAATGTTCAGCAATATCTGGGCCATATTTACTATTTCAAATGTGGGCCACATTGGGCTCACACTATGACAGCCAGTGCTGACTGTGCCATTCATTGCCAAAAGTGGGCCAAATTTGTTGTATAGTATTTAGGCCATATTTGCCATATCATATGTCGGCCAATTTAGATTCACATCAAGTCAAGCCAGTGCTTACTGTGCTGTATGTTTGTCAGAACTGGCCTTGGTTTGTTTTAAGATAACCGGACCACATGTGCTGCACCATATGTGGGCCACTTTTGGTTTACACCCACATTAATTATTGTCAGCTGTGCCAGATCTTTGCCAAAGGTGGCCCACATGTGTTTTGTGATATTTGGGCCATATTCACTATGTATCACATGGGCGACTTTAGGGTCACATCCAGTTTACACATCGCAGACAGCACCGCATCTTTGCCCAAAATGGCCCACATTTGTTTTGGGATATTTGGGCCATATTTGTTATTTTACATGTAGACACTTCAGGCTTACATTAGCATTACAGCTTTAATCTCAGGTGTGATACTGTATGTGAATTTAAAGGCTTCAGTTTTGCTAACATTGGCTTTCTACCCTAAAAGGTACCAAATGTGGCCATCAGTTGCAGAAATAATAAACCATGATAGATATATAACACAGCATTAACCGTAATCCTACCAACTGGGGTACCTGCAGACCCCAGAGGTGTTCTTTTTGTCATATCTCACAAGTGCTTTATTCTATCATTCCATTTTTTATGGCTTTGTCAATCAATTTGTTCCCAATGACTAATCATTGTTTTCTGTTTCTGTTTTAATTAGTGCTTTTTAAAAATACCAACATATTGGGGTTCTGGGGGATCCCAGTCAAAAGCACCCAATTCCACCTATGCAGTTTTAATAGATGGAACTATTTATTGGGTTTATGTTTGCCATGGGTCCTAATTTCACACCCTATTAGGGGTGAGTGGGGGCACTCTGTCAGTCATTTTGACGGAGACAGACACAGATGCAACAGACACAGATTTCCTCATGTGCTCTGTTGATGCCCCTAAATTTTCATTTTATACAATAAGCAAATTAACTGTTACTTTCCTAAAATAATAATAATCTGTTCTCTTTCAGATGGCATTTAATACATAACTAATCATGTTATGAGAAGAAATAAGTTTTGAAATAAATTTTGCTATGTTGGTTGTTTCTTACAGTAGTTTATTCTGAGGGTCCCAAGGAACCCCCATTGATGTTAAATATGTTGGTATGATGAGGGTTAAAGGAATTCTTTATAAATGTTGTCTTTAACTATTTCTATGATATGTACATCATTGTGTTTCACTTGTGTCAATCGTTTAATGATCAACATTAAGTGGTAAAAAAGGCATGTTCCTTTCTTAAGGGCAAACTGATGACATACAAATGAAACAATTAATCCAAATCATCCTCTGTGGCACACAATGCAGCAGCTGAATCCACCTGATAAAGTTCTGGCCAGTTCCAAATTTGTCCACAGTTTTGAACAGAAAAGGCCAAGACACTCAATCAAACACCAACTGAGGATACTGTTCCTGTGTAAAGAGGCACTCACCTCGGGGCAGCATTGCCACTGTTCAGTTTGACAGTAGCATACACGACATCCTTCACCTCTTCCTCCTCCTTGTGTCTTTGGGGCTGAGCTGGACTGATATTGGAGTAGAGAGGATCTGCCTGTTTCTTGGAAAAGTGAACAGTCGTATAGGTAAGGGCATCCTCTGGCTCTTCTGGTTGTGTCTGTAGACAATGGACAGATAAGATTGGTGATGGGGTTTTTTTTTCCTGTATTGACCCTCACTGCAAGGGGAAATAAAATCATACTTTTATCTCTCAGAAGAACAGTATGAATCAGATTCAGGTAACCTATTAAAAAAACAAATACTCATACTTCGTCCTGTCTAGCTCTAAACTAAGTACTATATTGTTATGTTCCAGAGGATATTTCTGAGTGTGTTTTGTCTCTGTAAGTCAAATTCAAATGACTGAGAGACTGTCTTTATAGTAAGAGCTGAATTGTGGAACCATATTTTGTACTGGGACTGATCTTCCTCACCTTTGCACTGTTGTCCAGTGTCTCTACAGGCTTAGATGGTTGCTTAGAGGCTCTGGATTGGAAAGTAAATGAAAAAAGGACAAATAAATTAATTGTTAAATTGACTGATTGAAATGACTTGAAATGCTTTTCAAAGATTTTTCAATTAAGAATGATGTACTGCTCACCTAATGCATAGTGCAACTGAGATGAGTAGGACAACAAGTAAAATAGCAGCGATTGTTCCAACAGCTATTAATTTCCATGCTCCTGGCAAATGGAAATCAAAAGATAACACTGAAATTTAATTTGGGTGTTACAGGATATTTGGGCCCACTGGCCCCATAGATTGACAAAAAAATCTTTTACTGTAAGCCATAAGAGAGAGCTCCAAGATTCAACAGTACTAAAAATCTGACGTCAGTTCAATGGGGAAGCAGAGGTTAGTTTGCAAATGGAGTGTTCAGAGCAGAGTGAAGGCCTGGTTTTTGAGTTGAAGTTTTGACTATGTTTGACATAGACATCTATTCCTCTTATTTAAGAGGAATACAAGTGTCCTCGGGCACCATCCTGATGGGGGAGAGATAGCTGAAAAACATTTGATGAACAAATATGGTCTACTGGAGAAGAATTATGCATTGTGTGTTAATTTTTGAAGCCCCCATTGCACAGAATAACTATGTGTATGCAAAAGTACAGGTCAAGGTTGAGCCCCCCCCTCCCCATCACATCAGATGCAGTGGAAAAACCCACCTGCCACAGTCAGATGTATGGTCACGCTTTGACGTCCCCTGATGTTCTGGACTTCACAGTAATAATTCCCACTGTGTTCAGGTCTGACATCAATGATGGTGAAGTTCTGTCCTAATGCTTTTGGTGAATCTTCATTCTCCTTGTACCAGGTATAATTAGCTGCTGGGTTAGCATCACTGCTACAGGTCAGAGTCACTGAACTGCCCTCCACTATCTGACCAGAGGGACTCACTGACACAGAGGGAAGCTTTGGAGCATCTAGTGAACAATATGTATCAAAAACATTCATTAATATTAACATACAGGATAGTATGATGTATTGTATCAAGTCATTGTATTTGCTTTTAACATGGCTTTGTGTAGACTTTAAATGTGATCATTTTTTTCACTGAAAAAGCTCTCACTGACTGTTGTGTCAGGTTCAGTTTTCTCCATCTACAAAAATAAACTGCAGCCAAAAGCAAGTCCACATTGTGTGTCTGAGAACTATTGAAAGATGTTCCAGAAAATGTAAGAAATCAAGAGAGAGCACTGAGGCAATGTCAATTAGACTGATCAAAAAACAAGTCCTAAAATGTCTTGAACACCATAGACAGAATAGTTTAAAAAGTCTAAATAAGTTAACTATTAAAGGGCATATATTTCCTTTTGATATAGCTCAGTCAGAGCTCAGGAGAGTGTCTAGGACATTTTGGATTAGGGGCCTCATAGATTATTATCACAAAAACTACCATGTTGACTTAAAGTGTTGGATTTACACTTTACTACTTACACAGGACATCTATGAAGAGAGATGAAGAGTTGATCCATCCATATTGATTCTCAGACTTGCAGTTGTACATCCCTCTGTCCTCAGAGCTGATGGAGGTGAAATTATAACTTCCTTCTGGTCCATGAAACAGTGTTTGGTTCTCTTTGTACCAGGTGTAATTAGCTGCTGGGTTAGCATCACTGCTACAGTTCAGAGTCACTGAACTGCCCTCCACTATCTCACCAGAGGGACTCACTGACACAGAGGGAAGCTTTGGAGCATCTAGAGGAGACGTGGTGATATGAATTAACTATGAAATGAGGATGTGCTGCTTTAATGCCACATATGGTACCAGGTAATATCAATGACTGTGTGAAAGCAGTGGGCATCAGGGAAAATTCGGATGTTAATTATAAATAACTTCCTTCTCATAAATACTGGAGATATTCAGTAACCTGCCATAGCAACATTAACAAGTATATCTTTGTTTAATTTAAAATACTCTGTTTCACTCACATTTCACATTAATAAAGATGTGTTCAGATGTCTTCTTCCCCAGCTGGTTCTCAGTTGTACAATAATATACTCCAGAGTCAGAAGACTGGATGGAGCTGAAGACAAGCTGTGGTTCTTTAATGAGAGATTGAAGGTGTGGATTTATATTCTTCTTGTACCAGGTGTAATTAGCTGCTATGTTAGCATCACTGCTACAGGTCAGATTCACTGAACTGCCCTCGATGATTTCTCCAGACGGAGTCACCAACACTGAAGGAACTATTGGAGCATCTGGAGGCAAAAACATTGTTTGTTTGTTTTTTTTTTTAAAAAATGACAAGTTTTCACAGTGGAACTGAATTTACATATACAGAGGTTGAATAATTGATAAAATGTAAGAAGCAATATTAGATATAAAGTGGGTAAAGGAGGCTTATTTTCTCATGTTAGAATATACATTGTCTCTCGTTATTTTAGTTTTTAAAAAAATGACTTTTAGTTAGAGACAGTAAAGTAAACTCACACAGTGTAGGAGAGCGGTAATCCTCGTATCCTTTTAAAGCACAGGAGATGTTGTCTGCAGGATAAAACTGGCCTGTATAAGTTTCTCTCAGAAATTTCTGTCCATTCTTGAACCAAACATAGGAAAGAGAACCAGCTGGACTGCAGCTGCTGAGACATTTCAGCTCTGCCTCAGAATGAGACTGATGGACTGTTATACTGGTCACCTGCACCTTTACAGCTGGATGTGAGGAAGTACACAAAATGTCATTTCTTCCAGAAACAAACAGAAACCTAAATAAGTGTTTGAGTAATCCTTAATAAATAATCATATTTATATAAATAATTAAATTAAATAATATCACAACCCCATATTTTTTATCTTGTTACTTCTTTGTGGGGGTTCTGACCTTCACATTAGGAACCATTGTGTTAGATACTCAGGAGACTGTATTATATTCATAAAATCAATGACAGAAATCATAGCAAAAGCTTCTTCTCTCTTATGTTGAAACATTTTAATAGTTTCTAAACCAGGAGTATTGTTGGCAAAGACCAAATACATGATTCTGGTTTAATGTTGGACACCGGCATGCCTACTATCAGCCTTTAGGAGAAATAAGCTAACTATCCGGATTAAACAATGTATGAGTAATTTTTCCATCTGTCACATCATAACTCCCAAATGGAAGATTGAATAGATGAACCTCATGCGTAATCATCTGACGTTCTTCAAACTTGGCAAATCATCACTCTTGAATCAGTAGCTGTCACTAATTATCAAGCAGTCATAGTACAATGTAACAGTTTACAGGCTCCACCAGATGGCAGCATGTTAGTGGAAGACTGTGGACTGAACTCACACTCTAAAGGAGAGTGGAAATCCTCATGTCCTTTAACAGCACAGGAAAAGCTGATTGCAGAATTTGATCATTAGGGGGGAAAAATATTAAATCTTCATATTAAAATGTTACCTGTTACAGACAAAGTGACTCCAGGTTTACCATAAATCTTCCCTTGGTTTGTTATGAGCCTGAACTTGTACCGAGCTGAGTCGTGCTCTCTCAGGTCTGTGATTCTCAGAGTGCAGTTGTTCCTATCACAGTGATTCTGCACACGACCTGCAAACTTTGAATCTGTTGTCACATCCACTCCCCATTCTATAAACCAGAATGTTTTCTCAACCGTGGTATTAATGTTATTTATTGTGGATGGGTATCTGTAGTTGCAGCTTATGTTCACTGTTGATCCTTTTAAGGCACAGATCTTAGTAGAAGTGTAAGTCGCTGCCCAGTCATTCTGACCCTGTATCACTGTAACACAGAGCACATCAGAAACCACAATCAGAATTATAGCAACATAAGACAGAGTTTAATATTTTGTGGAAGTGCTTCATTTTGTAATCCTGCTCAAGAACTCATCTACATTTCTCAAATAAAAGCTTGTTTCATCCCACTTTAGTCAGTAAGACAATAAAAACCTCAGTGCCCACACATTTTCACAAAACAAATTCAAAACACATATTAACACAAAAGTCACATTTTAACACATCATCGTCTGGCTAGAACTCTTTTTGTTTAACTGTGGATGTCCAATATACTTTAAGTTCAATATATGGATGCTTGTTTAGAGCACATTTTGGATGTGTGTGGGTGTAATATAAAAGGTAAAATGGAATGAATGGACCACTTTTGGACATATACAAACATGTAAGAACAAATAAGAGCCAGACAATCTGTTTGAGAGTTTGTGTTTTGTCAAAATGTATTTCCTCTCTGTTCACTCTGTGGTCAGGTTACTGCTGGATATAAGAGGAAACTGCAGAGAAATGCAGAACACTGAGGTATGTAAAGAGATAATACAAAGGCAAATTACTGTTGACCCTGCACAACATGGAACTATAACACTAACATACTGAACTTGTTTTTTTTTTCAGGTGTATGATAATAAAAGAAAAATTGAGTTAAAGAGAATGAGAAACACTCACTTTTAAACAATTTTATAGGAAAGTTCTGAAAATCATTGTCTCTCTCAAATACTTTTTGTACTTTTTTCTCCAGGTTTTGGGACCCCCCGCATTACTTTGACCTAAACAAAAGATCTTTCTTGTTTGAAGAAAATCATGTTTTTTGTCTCCATGTAACAAATTCTATGAGCTCCCTAGTTCAGTTAAGGTAGATGGTGATCCAGGACTGTGATACATACAGTAGTTTGACAGTCTTGGGTCAAGGATGGTTGGCTGCAGTCTTATGGTGATACTATCTGGAATCAGACAAGTCTACACAGAGACAAACTCTACAATATTTATCAATTCTGGTATATTTTATTTTCATCTCCATTACACTTACTGTCTTAAACTGTACAAAACTTCAATTTCCAATGTTTAGGTAAAAGAATACAGAGCGATGCATGTGTGGATTAAAAACCACTGTGTGTTAAACATGTGACAACACAGAAAACTAGGATTTAAACTCAAGATGTCTGTGAATGAATATTGGATGCAGGGTTTTAAAGGTATGCATCATATCAATAGTCAGTCTCGGGTAAAAGAAAATGATATGGGATTTAAACCCACTTCAGGCTTCTCTGAGTAAGTTTGATAAATACCATACAAAGTAAATGTAGATATACAATACCTGGCAAACAGAGAAGGAAGACAACAAATCCACCGGCTGCTGCTGTTAAACTCATAGCTGCTCCTCTTGTCTCTCTGTTAGGCTTCAGAGGCAATAAAACAACAAATGACTACGAGACACAGGAAACAGCCCACTCCTATCAATAAAGTATTCTACATAGAATATAGAAAGATGTTGCCTTGTCTTGTTTGTTCCTCATGTGCTCTGTAAGCAGATGACAGATGTTAACATTCGGCACGTATGCCCAACTTCCTTCCTTTTTACATCATTATGCATGATGCCTGTAAATTTGTTAGATAAGAGGAAATGACCAGGTTGTTGTTTATATATGAGCTTCATATTATAATCTATAAGTTCAAGAGTCAGAATTGTTATGTGGCCTGGCCAAAGCAAAACCCCTCTGACACAAGAGATCAAAATTTAAAGGAAAAAGAGAAAATTTAGGACATTTTTAATCTCCCATGTTTTTTGTAAGTGTCCGTATTATCTCAACCGTCTGCTAGAGGTGCACAAATTAACAAAGCTCCTACATGCAACATTTTCTAGTGTCTGTTGAGGCAATGAAAATGACCTTTACATCAACATGATTTTAAAAGGATGCACTGCATTAGAAGGAGGCATTGCTGCATTGTGAGACTAAAAGATTATCAGTGTTGTTGTTTTTTTATCAATGTTTGCCGTCAGTATTTTAAAATAAAAACAGGTGCGAAAAATGGATGAAAAATAAAATATGAAATAAAATACAATTTGCAGCAAAAGCACTCTGTAGTTTAACTGTTTGGTTTTGCAATGCTTAGAGCAGGAGTAAAGATGTAGTCAGGCGTGTGGTTTTTTTCTGTTATAACTTATTTATTTATTTACTAATTTATAATTTACTACTACCATGTAAATCATTTTGAATTTGTTTTGGTTGAGATTGTGCTCTAATATAATTAAATAGACTTAATTGTCGACCAGAGTGGAAAATTGTCTTGCATCTGCACCTAAACATAAAAGCATCAAAAGATCACGTAACATATAAAAGAAGTATAGAGCACAATATAGTCATCATCATCAGCCATCATTCGGGGTTGAGTATGGTTTGTCCTCCTGAGGTTTGTGGGTCTTTACATGGCTGAGGAGGCCAATACTAGAACCACAGACTTTATGACAGTATGAGCATAGATGCATGGTGCTGCTGGTGGATGGAGGTGGATGGGACTGCGTGGTGGAGAGTCTCTCCTTTCTTTGTTGCCACTCATCTCTGGCAGTCTGTCAGAGATCTTCCTCATGAAGTGCAGCTCTTGCAAGGACTGTGTTTCTCCATATTGTTCTGTTTTGTGCAATTTCCTCCCAGTTTATTGGGTCAATGTACAACATTTTTTAGGTTGATCTTGTTGATGTCTTTGTATGTCTTCTTACGTTCTTACTACATGGCTGTTGCATTTGAGTTGGTGTTAAATGATGATAGTGGCAAGTCTCTGCTCAATACAGGAGAGTGGGAATAACAATACATTATAGATAAAATAATAACATTAACATAAACATGAAAACATACCATGGAGCAAGATTCATGTGTAAAATGCCAATTGGACTTTGAATAAAATCTTTAAAGTGTAAACATGAACTTACCAACTGTGGTCATCATTAATAGAAGCTGCAGTCTGCATTAACTGTAATGAACCTGTTAATGTCTCTAGACAAAGAGCAAACTTTTGATCAGTGCAGCTTTTCACTCTTTAGTTGAACTGCAGTTCTTTTTTTGATTGATTGAGATTTTAAATGTTTTAAAATCACTATGCGATACACATCACAAGGGCAAACATTTACATGATTAATGTTTACAATTTATTTGTGAGAAGTTTGTTGAGAAAACAAAAGAGCACAGATACACTTTGTTGTCCATATTTAATGCTTTTAAATGCACATTTATTTTGTCTCTTATTAACATTTATGAACAATGAGGGGAAGCCAGTATAACTTTGTTCAGTGAACCACCAAGACATTTAATTTGAGTATGACTAGCATTTAGTGTGAAGGTCATTTCAGTGATGCAAATAAAATAAATAAAAGCAAATACCCCACCACCAGCGGCAGCGGCTCAGTAGCAGAGGAACTCAACCACTTCTTCTCCAGCTTTGAAGTGAATGAGGTGAATGACGGGGACAGCACTGCTACCAACCACTAACAGCCGGTCACTTACTGTCAGCACAGATGATGTCAGGATAGTGCTCCGCAGTGTGAACCCCAGGAAAGCCGCCGGTCCAGACGGAATTCCAGGGAGGACATTCAGAGACTGTGTAGATCCGCTCATTAAGCATTTCATTTAGAGATTCAGTTTTGGAAGCGTTGATTGTTCACATTGGTGATGTTGTTGTACAGTAATTGAACAAACACTCACAGTTGAGGTGTCTAAGTATGAAAATGATTCAGTCAGTGATCTACAGATGTCACTAACAAATATGGACTGTTGTACTGAAAAGGCTTCATACTCACTAAACTGCCACACATTTTGCTTCCCTGAGTGACCCCAAAGAGTTTAAATGGACCGAAAAGGAGATAAACAGCTCACATGACAATTAAGGTCTTCTTCAATACAAACTGTGTCTGCGCATCTTCATTTTAGCAACATCCCAAATCATAATAAACTATTAGACTGTTTCATCCTAAAATAGAGGGAAAGTGAGAAAAAAGTCAGCACAAGGGAACAGATTTAAATTTTATTTGTCTTCACAGCTGGTAAATAAATTCATATTCTGAAAAACAAACATAAAAACAGTTTATTTAAAGCTGAAACTTTCTGCACGCTGTCGCCCTCTGCAGCACTGAGAGGGAACTGAAATCATGTTTCCAACTACAGAGTTGTTGTGGAAGCTGTCTGTTTATTGTGAATCAACCACTGCAATATCTGGATAATGTGACATTCAACAAAGTGTGACAGAACTGAGATCATGTTCCATGTGTGAAAATATACAGTATACTGCACAAGAAGCTAATCAGGATTCCTCAAAAACAATTAATTACAGCATGTACACATTTAAAATAATAGTTTGCATAGCAGCTCTAATCCTAAATATCTGTAATATAACGAACTCTACAGAGAAAAAAATAAGCTTGCATTAGTTCAGACAGAACAGTCAGTAAATTATAAATCAATTGAGTCACACACCACCTGACATTCAACTGATCTAAATAATCAATCATGTTTGACACGTCGACATGATTCAGTTCAAGCTGCCATCAGCACATTCTTCTCAAAGCTTCTGCTACATGCTGTTACTGACTGTCTGTGCTGCTCACTTCTACCTGCTGCTGCTGCTGAAAACTGAACATGAAAACGTCCACATCATCCTCTACAGCCTCTCTCTCCACTGTCATATTTCACTGTTGTACTACTTTCTGCTTCCATCAGGTGAGTCCAGCCTCTGGTTCAACTGCATCACAACAAAATCACATGAAATTTAGGTGAGTTACTTCTCATAACTGTAACTATGAATCTGATGTCGGCCTGTTTTTTCCCTTTCATGATGCTCCAGCCTGACTGGACTTTACTCCACGTCTTCCTGCTCCTCTGTGTCTTCTGTCTGTGCTGCAGCAACAACCTAAAAGTCTGAGACGTTCTCACACACAGGAGAAGAGTCCAACTGATGGGGAGAGATGTCAAAATGAGGATTAATGGATCTCATTCATGAAACTTGCATATAATTAGATTAAATTAACGATGTATTAAATCATGTTTAAAACTGAATTATTTAATGCTAAAGTTGTGTTCAGGTTAAATACATCACAAGTTTCTACTCTGCAAGTTGTATTTTAAATATAAATTCACTTCACAGCTTCATGTTGACAATATAAATGTGATTTTTGGGTAAGTTCTGTCAATAAGGTCTCTCTCTCACCTCTGTAGTCTCTACAGGTTCATTCAGTTCGGTGGTGGAGCTCTGAGTTTTCTTCTTCCTGGATTGAATCCAACAAAAACAAGAAATAGTTAGCTAAATGACATTCATGACTTAAAACTATGTAAATGTTTTAATAAGAAAATAAAAGAACAAATGTCTTCTTTATCATTTTACCTTGCCCACAGACTCAAGAGAAGCAGAGGAATCAGCATCAGGACCACCAGAATCAACCTGATGATATTTATTATAAATACTGATTTCCCTAAAAATTGAGATCAACAGAAAGGAGATCTGGCTTATCAATAAGTGCAGTATACAGGTGTGTGTGTGTGTGTGTGTGTGTGTGTGTGTGTGTGTGTGTGTGTGTGTGTGTGTGTGTGTGTGTGTCTGAAGGTCAGTGAGCATAACTTACCTGATCCAACAGTCAGATATAAGGTGGAGTTATGACGTCCTCTTCTGTTCTGGGCTTCACAGTAATAATTCCCACTGTGTTCAGGTCTGACATCAGTGATGGTGAAAATCTGTCCTGATGCTTTTGGTGAGTCTTCATTCTCCTTGTACCAGGTATAATTAGCTGCTGGGTTAGCATCACTGCTACAGGTCAGATTCACTGAACTGCCCTCCACTATCTCACCAGAGAAACTCACTGACACAGAGGGAAGCTTTGGAGCATCTGGAGGAAATGTATGACAATGAATGAACTATAAAATGAGGAAGGGTTGCATTAGTACAACATGTTGTATTGGAGCTGCTCAGTGAACTACAGCAGCAGACTGAATGTGAAGCAGGTAGAGCTGAAGAAAGCAGACATGATCAGAAACGTTTGCCCAACAGCTTTATGTTTTTTTTTTAAATGAGCAGATTTACTCACATTCCACATCAATAAAGGTGTATTCAGATGTCCTCTTCCCCAGCTGGTTCTCAGCTGTACAGTAATACTCTCCAGAGTCAGAGGACTGGATGGAGCTGAAGTCAAGCTGTGGTCCTTTACTGAGAGGTTGAAGGTCTGGATTTACATTCTTCTTGTACCAGATGTATTTAGCTGCTGGGTTAGCATCACTGCTACAGGTCAGAGTCACTGAACTGTCCTCCACTATCTCACCAGAAGGACTCACTGACACAGAGGGAAGCTTTGGAGGATCTGTAGGAGATACAGACACACATTAACTTGAAGAATAGAATATGTTGTCATATGTCAGATGATAGACATGATCAGAAATGTTTGACAAGTCCAACATCCTTGTACGTATGTGTGTACATGTGTGAGTGAGTAAGTGAGTGTGTGTGTGTGTGTGTGTGTGTGTGTGTGTGTGTGTGTGTGTGTATGTGTGTGTGTGTATGTGTGTGTGTGTGTTCAGATTCTGCTTGCTGTGTTATTGGCCCTGTAGTTTCAGATAGCTCTACCTGCCTTGCTGTCACACATCTTTCTTGTCTTGTTCTATAAATCCTGCTGTGACATCACGTTGCTTGTATTGTGTGTCCTGCACTTGACTACACTTACACACCTTAGAACGAGCCAACATGTTATTAAAAAAACAATTGACATCACATTTTGGTCTGAGTAAAATAGTTATGTTGATAAAAGTACAAAGTATAAATGAAAAAATGTAAGAGTTAAAACTGGGTCTGACTTGTTGTAGACTATGTGGGTCAAAGTTTTCACTTGATGTGTTAGTGGAACATTGTAGAGAAAACTCACACACTGAAGGAGAGGGGAAAGACTCATATCCTGATAGAGCACAAGAATACTCGTCCTCAGGATTAATTGGGTGCGGATGAAAATAAACTTTGTTTCCCTCCATTAGCTGGCCATTCTTGTACCAGATGTAGTAATGATGCACAAGCAGCTGACAATTGCTGTGACATGTCAGCTCTGTCCAGGTGGGATGCTGGTTGGGGGAAGATTTTCTAACATGCACTTGGAAGTCTGGATCTGTGAACAACAAACAGAAATGTCATTTCAGAATTAACTGTCAACATACAGCACATACAAGCAAATATTCACATGTTCACAGTAACATTTCCTAAATTATCTGAAACATCTGAATCTAACTGATCACAACATCAAGGAATCAACCATTTATAGAAAATGGTTATAAAGTTAGATTTGATGGAAAAGAACCTGCTCTTTGAGGGAGCTCTCAGAGAATCCAAGCAGTAATGAAGATTCTGCTAAATAACCTTAATAATCACATAGATGAACATTAGATGTGAGAGAAATAAAGAATAGCAAAAGCATAATACATAATGAGGAGATTGGGGCAGCAGATGGTGTCAGCATTAGCATGTAAGCAAAGTAATAGTAAGAAGTGTCAGCTTATAATGGAAGCACTGTCCACTTCTATGAATATGATGACCGTTAACAGTCAGCTGGTAGCCAAGCAGCTGGTAAAGCTCTGTGCTCTGCCTGAACTAATGTTTTGCTCCATTTAAAATGAAAACGTTACCTGTTACAGTCAAAGTGACTCCAGGTGAGGCAGAATATTTCCCTTTTGGTTGGTTTGTTATGAACCTGAACTTGTACTCAGCTGAGTCGCTCTCTCTCAGGTCTGTGATTCTCAGAGTGCAGTCGTTCTTATCACAGTGATACTGAACACGACCTGAATACTCTGAGTCTGTTCTCAGATCCAAATATTGATTACCATCCATTTTAGTGAACCATAAAGTTTTGTCAACTGTAATATCAAGGTTATCTATTCTGGATGGGCATCTGTAGGTGCAGCTTATGTACACTGTTGATCCTTTGAAGGCACAGATCTGAGTAGAAGAGTACGTCACTCCCCAGTGACCCACTGTAACACAGAACACAACAGAATCCACAACGAGACTCATAACAACATCAGAGAACAGACTTTAATCTATTAAAGTCTGTTAATGATTAATGTAATTTATATGTTATGCAGATACTTCATAACTGCTAAGATACTGCATGGGCCTCCTTCTTTCCACCTCCAAGAAGGACATGAGACTAATTTATGAAGCTTATGGCACCAACACAAGGACAAACATTAAGAGTGTTTTACACTTGAGTACCACAAAATGAAATCAATAATACAATGTTGTTCAGGTGTGAATCAATACAGTAAAAGTTGAAAGTTAATCGAGATATAATTTGATAAAGGAAATGTATAACCATGAGATGTGGAGCCATGTATACTGTAGAGTATCAAATGATCTTATAGCACTCTGGGAAATGTAGTATTTGGCATTACTCCTTTTAGTTAAGAATGCTCTTGAATAAACTATAGAACTGAACTACACACATTTCATAGTGCATTTTTTCCTTTAAAGAGTAACTTAACACCAGCTGAAACCTTGTCTCTACTGCCCTCCAGTGGTTTAAACTCTGACGCAGAAGTGCACTCCTGGGTGTGTCAGTACACTGTGACAACACTGTTTGATGTGGTGACAGGTGCAACAGTTCCTGTATGTGTATATTTATGGAATCAAATAATGGTCATAAATATTTTGAGCTTGTGAAATGGTTAGCTGATGTACCATAACTGAATGTGTCTTAAATATGGGTGATATCACTTCCCTCTCTGTACTGGTCCCATTAAGCTCTTGGGATACTGCTGTAGGTATCCCAACATCAATACAACCTTTGAAGCACCACTGACATACATATTTGATAATGTCTGACAGCTATAGGCTACATGGATAAAAACACATACAGGAACAGTCATGCACACATAATGCTTAATATTGGAGACATCAAGCCTCAAGCTTTATTCAAGTACATTCTTAACTGAAAGGAGTAATGCCATGTGTGAAAAAGTTTTGTGCATACAGATATAACTTGCACACGTGTAAAAAGATTTTGTAGCTGTAGAAATATTTTGTTGATGTGTAATTATAATTTGCACAGGATTTTTTTCAACAGTGAGGTTTTACAAAGTCTGAGAGACGGACACACAAATTTCCTACCTGTGTGTGCGACATTGAAGTTAAAAGTACAAACTACAAGGTTGTATGAACTGTAAGTTGAAATTTTGACCCTGTTTTTACATGTGAATCTGATTGGTCAAACGCCAAGTCAATCTGTCCAATCAGAGGGCAGATGGTTCCATTGTGTTCATCCCCCTGCAGGTGCAACAGAACATGTTAATGCTGAAAAAGCATGAGGCTTGATGTCTCCGACATTAAGCATTGTGCATGTGTGCACATTCAGTAATGACAGCCTGGTCGCCAGCAAACCACAGAAACGTTGAACATCTACGTTTCAGCACGTGTAATTCGTAGCATATTAACATTTCTACAAAACGTATCATATCAACATTTCTAAAGTGACGTAGTTCACATGCAATCTATATGAGCTGACTTCCCTATTAGGAGGAGGAGGGGTCGGTGGTTGGTTTGTAAGTTTCTTGACAGTAAGTTGGAAATCAGCAGAGACCACCTCGAAACCAATGCCCGCTTCCCATTTCAACCGACAAAAGCAGGTGTTTTTAGCAAGACATCAGGACATTTGCAGTCATTTTTCTGGCGAGAAAACCGGTGTTTTTAGTGAGACATTGGCTGTTTTTATTGTATTTGTTATTTTATTTGAACCCAAACCATGATCTTTCCCTAACCCTAACCAAGTGGTCTTTGTGCCTAAACCTAACCAGACCTTAATCACAGTGTTGTCACATCATAAAACATCATTATTCAATGGGTAGAAATGTTAACATGCTACGTTTGTAGAAATGTTGATATGATACGTATTACACGTGTTGAAACGTATATATTCAACGTTTCTGTGGTTTACAGAAACGTTCAATGCCAAAGTTTTGTTCTGGTGATTGGGTTGGTTATGGTACATTAGCTAAAACACTCCACTAGATAGTGTAAAAGACTGTGATGTAAACTCACACAGTGAAGGAGAGGGGAACTTCTCATGTCCTTTCACAGCACAGGAATAGCTGTACGCAGAATAAAATTCGCCTGAATAAGAATTAGATGTTTGTCCCCAAATGTGCCGTCCATTCTTGTTCCAGATGTAGGAAGAACCATCAGGTAGATGACAGCTGCTGTGACACTTCAGCTCTGCCAGGGGATAATCCTGGTTGATAATTAATCTGCTCACCTGCACCTGGAGATCTGCATATATGAATAAAGAAAAAAAAAAAGTAAAGAAAAGAAAGTTAAACTTAACTGTCAACATTCACACATACAAGCACACACACGTACACTTGTGTCCACCGTTTGGATTAATTTATTAAATTATTAAATCTTCAGATGAAATTGTTACCTGTGACAGTCAAAGTGACTCCAGGTGAATCAGTAAATCTCCCTCCTGGTTGGTTTGTTATGAACATGAACTTGTACTCAGCTGAGTCGCTCTCTCTCAGGTCTGTGATTCTCAGAGTGCAGTCGTTCTTATCACAGTGATACTGAACACGACCTGAATACACCAGATCTGTTCTCAGATCCACATACACATCATTACTCTCCTTTGTAAACCAGAATGTTTTCTCAACTGTATTATCATGGTCATTTATTCTGGATGGGTATCTGTAGGTGCAGCGTATGTCCACTGTTGATCCTTTTAAGGCACAAATCTGAGTAGAAGTGTAAGTCACTCCCCAGTCATTCTGACCCTGTACCACTGTAACACAGAGCACATCAAGCTAAGAATCAGTGAATAAGACAAAGTCGATAATGGTACCATTATGATTTTATCTTCTTGCTCTGCTTGTTTGTTGTGTTTTTTGAAAAGCTGAAGCTAAACGCCTGAGAAGTGTAATTTATATGTTATCAAACACAAAGTCCTTCAAATATAAAATGACTGATTGATACAATGACAATTTAACTAACTGTTTTGAGAGGCAGCAGCATGCCGGTAATACAACCTATGTTGTTTTCACCTCATTAAAATTCATTAAACTGCTTTTTAGGCACTTTATAACTAACTTATAACTGAATTTATAATGTAAAGAAACAGTTTTAGATGCTGTTTACAGTTAATCTCTCTGTGCACTGAGACAGAACATCGGACAGTCTGAAGGTGCAGTGAAGGAACAAGAATGTAGCTATGAACATTAATGCAGTTTTACTGAACAGGAAAAGAAGAAGAAAATGAATAATTAAAGAGTCTGTGTTTTTCTTGGTTAGTTTCTTCTGTTAGTTCTCTGGTCAAGTTGCTGTTGAATTAAGTTTGTAAACTACAGAGAAACACAGAATATGAATTGAGAGAAACTGTTAAAAGTGGCAAAAATGACACAGGTGGATATTCACTTTTATAGGGAGGGGCTGTTACTGGTATTATTTTTGCCTTCATTCAACAGCTATATTTTACACAGGAATAAACAGAAGTGAATGTTTGGTGTTGTAGAGCTTAAAAGTTATTCATCATACTGCATCACACATACATCAAACCTAGAAAAGTGCTGATCTGGGATATTTTATATTTACTTTCTCAAAATCACTTCATGCTGCTCTGAATAAGTGTGTTAAATGTCCTACAATGTAAATGTAGATATACAGTACCTGACACAGAGAGAAGGAAGACAACAAATCCACTGGCTGCTGCTGTTAAACTCATAGCTGCTCCTCTTGTGTCTCTATCTGGCTTCAGACACAATACAACAACAAATGAATACTGGCACAAGAAATAGCCAACTTCTATCAATAAACTATTCTACATAGAACATAGAAAGATGTTGCCTTGAGAGAAGGAAGACAACAAATCCACTCGCTGCTGCTGTTAAACTCATAGCTGCTCCTCTCATCTCTCTGTGAGGCTTCAGAGACAATAAGATACATCACATAATGTACAAACCATGTAATAGTCATATCAGTAAACTATTCTACTTACAACAGAGAATGACGTTGTCTGTTGAGATGCCTGTCCTCTGTGAACTGTAAGCAGAAGTCAGATATAAGGCTTAAATTAGATGACTTGTTTTGGAGCCAAGGAAGAATGATTAAAAGTCAGCACTCAGCTTCAATTGATGATGAACCACAAACCAAGCCAGAAATATTGGTGCAGTCTTGTACTCAGACCTGAATTTCAACAGCCACATTAAGACAATTACAAAGTCAGCCTACTGTCACCTGAAGAATATATCAAGAATTAAAGGACTTATGGAAAAACTTGTCCATACATTTATCTTCAGTAGACTCGACAACACTGTCTTCACAGGTCTCCCTAAAAGATCGATCAGACAGCTGCAGCTGATTCAGAACGCTGCTGCTCGAGTCCTCACTAAGACTAAGAAAGTGGATCATATCACTCCAGTTCTCAGATCTTTACACTGGCTTCCAGTCTGTCAAAGAATTGATTTTAAAATACTGCTGTTGATTTATAAAGCGCTGAATGGTTTAGGGTTAAAATACATTTCTGATCCGCTGCTACATTATGAATCATCTAGACCTCTCAGGTTGTCTGGGACAGGTCTGCTTTCTGTCCCCAGAGTAAAAACTAAACATGAAGAAGCAGTGTTCAGTTTTTATGCTCCACATATCTGGAACAAACTCCCAGGAAACTGTAGGTCTGCTGCAACTCTCAGTTCTTTTAAATCACAGCTGAAGACTTTTCTGTTTGCCACTGCCTTTTATTAAACCAAATTTGAGGGTTAATATTTTACACTGCACTGTAACTTTTATTCTCCTGTTTTATCTCTTATTCTTTTTTAGCTTATTTTTATTTCCAAATTTAACTCTTTTTAATCGTATTTAAATGTCTTTTTACATGTGTTGCTTTTATATTCTGTCTTGATGCCTTTTATGCTCTATGTAAAGCACTTGAATTGCCTTGTTGTTGAAATGTGCTATACAAATAAACCTGTATTGCCTTGATTTCCTTCCTCTTTTTTATCATTATGAAAATGCATGATGTGCCAATTGCCAGCAAAGGCAGAAGTCACAACCAAGTTTTACTGTTTTGCAAAGACTTGATATAATCTATGTTAGAGAGAATAAAAGACCAGTGTTTTGACCTGTTCATAATTTAAAGAGAAAAGAGAAATAATGAGACATTTTTATTACCTAATGGTGCAGACACACCAAATCCATGGACGGATGTCAAGTCAACAGATCCCATTAATTTTCTATGGGGAGCAGGATATCCAGCTGTGTGGTGCATAATGGATATGGAATGGCGAGTTGACAAACCCATTGCCGTATCTGAATTTGTATAATCACAACTCTATGTCTATCCAGCACAACATAGCCAGCTCACGAAATTCAAACTGTCAAACTAGGCAGTTCTGATCAAATATGAATCAAGATTCTGTTACTGCGTTGGCTTTCTCACCTCAAATGTGTTCAGGAACATACATAGTGTACTGTTTAGCTGTAAAATGGGATCATTTGTACCACGGCCGCCACAGCAGAGCAAAAACCAAGCACCGCCCAACTCGTAGTACGTCACCCACCCACCAGAGCATGATGTTAAAAATGAGGTTTTACATCTTTTATGTTTTTGGAATTAAACCTGGGTAAACTCAGACAGGGAAAATCTAAATACAAGATATTTTACTCAGTTATACTGATTTACAGTTAAAAGGATTGTTGGAAAGTGTAAACGTCCTTTCCACAGTTAATCTCTATGTTCACTAAGGCAGGACTTCATACAGTCTGAATGTGCAGTGAAAGAACAGGAATACACCAAACCTGTTAAAATAAATGTAGTTTTACATATCAGTGTAGAGAATGTAACAAGATAAGATAAAAGATTTAACTTTTCTTTTTTTTGTTTGTTTCCTCTATGTTCACTTTGTGGCCAGTGGTTGTGAAAGACACAGGAAGTGTAGAACACTGAGGTGTGGGGGACGATTCACAGCAGCTATGAGTAATCAACCACAAAAAGACAGACTACTGCTCTCAGCAAGAAAATATCAAACTGAGTTAAGAAAGTAATAAAAGAAGCCCACTGTGCAACACATATACCCCTACCCGAAACATGACTTCATTGAGATGAAAGTAGCTGCAGACAGAAATTAGTGGTCCATAACACAAGACTTTCTGGGAAACTTAGTTATTCTAGAGAAGAGCATTCATTTATAGATCCCGCTGTTGTTAACAGCACACATTATTTCAATCAGTCTACAGTGTTCAGGTAAAAGGAGAAATACAGAGAAATGTGTGAAAACATAAATCTGAGGACTTCAGTTATCACCACAATCAAGTCTTGAATAGGCAATGTGATACAAAAAAACTGTATCACAGAAAAATATTTAAACAGAAAAAAAGATTTAATAAATATTTGGTTTTGTAGGCCTTTAAACCTCAGAGACCTGCAGGGGTGTCTGCGCTCTTGGTCGACATTACTGTCTTTCAGAGGCTGTAGTCAACTCAGTTTTAAAGCTAAAATGAAGATACTAGTATCATATGAAACTAGGCAACCTAAGGCATCCATAGGTACCAACCAATACCGCCCATGTTATGCTAGCTTGTCGGGAGGGGGGCTAAATAACACTCCAAAGTTAGGCTAAATTTTGGCGAAGGAAAAAGCCTCAAAGCCTCATGAACCCATGACCACCAATAGAGACCTGGGTCATTTAGAGGATGACAATAAGGTGGTGGTGGGGGGGGGGCAGCAATTTCCAGATCAGAAGTGCTTGCCATCCAATCGCTAAAAAATGCAATTCATACAGATATCTACAAATGTCAAAATTTTCTATACCAAATCACAGCATGATTTTTTCTGTGGTGTCCCTTTAAGTCTTGATGTCTTAATGTGATATTTAGGAGGGATTTTTGACCATTTTATTGATTCTCGTGTGGTCAGAAATGGTTACATTTTACACCGAGTCTTTATAACAAATGGTATCAGCCCAGAAATTGCTGCAACAACGTATGAGACATAATTGAGCATTGGAATGGCCATGATATACTTCCATCATAATGTTCTAAGCAATTATACACTCTAAACTTTCAAAATTTGAACAGACACCTAACCAAAACATAATGTTCATTACAGATTTATGACTAGAAAAACTTGACACACAGTGCTGAGCTGCATCTAAAATAATCTTTAGGTTCCCAGCTTTCAGATGATGTATACCACTTCTATGTGGCATATATTGCTGACCTGCTATCTTCCCCTAAAGGTCCCCTGTCCCCCCCTAAAAAAGGCAAAAATGGGTCTATGGTGGGTCTATAAGGGTTAAATTCACACAGCTTCACACCATACATCAAAATCTAGAGGTAAATCTGGAGTACTTATTTACTTTCTTAAAATTTATTTATGCTGCTCTGTATAAGTGTGCTAAATTCCCTACAATGTAAATGTAAATATACAATACCTGACACAGAGAGAAGAAAGACACCAAATCCACTTGCTGCTGCAGTTAAACTCAAAACTGCTCCTCTCATCTCTCTCTCTGTGACTTCAGATATGTTAAAACCTGTTTTGGAAGAACACACAGGAAGTATACCAGCCACATCAATCAACCTTTGTACTCTGCTAGAATAGAGATAGAAGTTACACTGAACGATAACTTTCCACTGCGGTCAGTGCATAAGCAGCAGGCATGCCAAATGCCCATGTAGCCCATCCAACCACATGTTGTGGCATATTGCATAACATTAACTAACAACACCTTTGCATGAGAGGTGTATTGGAGAGGGGTCTACTATAGTTTTAAATTCAGGATGTATCTACAGTAACAACATTGTGCTATAAGAAATTGCATTTTTAAACTGAAATGCCTGTCAAATAAAACAATATGTAAACAAAAGTAGTGCAGGGTACTATATTCTCCCACCACCAAAACGGTCATGTCCTGATGACAGCAGGTATTATCATGTGTACTACCCGCCACTGAAGTCAGGCTAGTGAGTCATAGATAAGTCTGTTTGGCATCTTTTTCAGTTTCTCAGGTTCTAATTCCCAACAAATCTGACACAGGAGGGTAAAGACAGACATACAGAAACAATACTATTATTTTAATTATTATATAATGCAGACAATGTGACAGCAGGCAGTGGTATTGAAGAATAAGGACCACACCAGCATATAAAAAGACCAAATTGACATTTGCAGGTATGTTTACATGCTGCTAGATATATTGCAGCTGTGTAACTTTTTGTTTGGTGGTTCATTCAGAAAACAAAGGTGCAGGAGGAGATGTGTGTTCATGTTTGTAAGTTAGATAAGAAGAAGAATTTAGCAGAAAAGCTAATGTGGGTTGTTGTTAAGTGTCTGTGGCTCTTGTGTTGTGTCGCAGGATGCTATCAGGCTCAGTGTGACCGTCTGCTCTGCAGAACAACACCTTATCACTTTATGCAAGATTTGATTTTCTGTATGGTACGTTCTCCATCCAAGTAAATGACAAACAATCAGTATTTCATCAAATGGATGCAAACTAGGGGGCGCCATCATGAAATTCTGTCTTTTGGTTTCTAATTCTTTTGAGCAGTGATACAGAGAATATTAATATGCTGTGGCAGATAATGGAAAATGCCATTTAATTTCTGTTGGACTTTAACTTAAACATTGGACTGAGTAGTTCAGGGAAGCTTCAGAGATTTGAGTATGCCAGAATATTTACAAATAAATAGAGTAAAATATGCTTTTGACAAATGTCACACAAGTGTATTTTATTATGTATTTTGTATTTGTCTCTTTCAATACACATAAATCATGCACAGTTACGTGCTGATATACAGTATTTACAATTTGTGGAATTTTCTTCAGTAAAGTTTCATTAGAATCTCAACAACATAACAGCCATACCTGTGTTAAAGGGACAGTTCACCCAAATTGGAAATGCTCACTTACCCATTGTGGTATCTGTCTATAAAAAATGACATTAAAAATTACAACTTTCAGCATGGCTACATACCAGATTTTTTGTGAGCCCTTAAAGTAAACAACAAAAAAAGTCTTTACTCATCCTACATAAACTGCTTTTGTTTATATGTTTTCATTTTTATGGCGGTTTTGGTTTTTATGGCTACCTTGATGCATTCTTGGCCAGGTCTGTCCTTTCCTGTCTGTCTCAGTAACTGTATTTCTGAACTCAGTGCTGCTACCTGCATAAACAATGTCCCAGAAAAATCCATGTATAAATAACAGACAGCAAATTCATGTTGTATTCACATGTTTTTTGTTGACTGTGCTATATAGTGCAAATAATTCATCCCCAGCTTCTTGTTGTCTTGTTCTGTGAAGGAAAAATAAACCATTCTGAGTGACAGTTTATCAATCAATATGTACATTTTTAAATTGTGTAGCGATAAAGATTTTCGTGTGAGAGGAGCTGCTCACCCTGGTGCACTACTGGCACTGTCAAATTTGATATCACTGTACTCAACATCATCCTGCTCCTCTTCCTCTGTTTGTCTGGGGCGCTGAGCTGGTCTGATGTTGGAGTAGAGAGCATCTGGCTGGTCCTGAGAGAAGCTGATGCTGGCATAGTTAAGGTCATCCTGCTGTCCTGCCATTTCACTTTGTGTTGCAGCTGACGGGGAGTCATTCACTGGACCCATGCCTAGCTGATGGGAAAACAACACACATACAAGAGGTTGATCTCTAATTCTAGGGACTGTACAATTACTTTACCAGATAGGCTACTGAGGGTTTCTTGGCACAGCGTTTGATGTTGTTAATTTGGAACTAATCATTGCTTTGCTGATGTAAACAACTGCGATCCTGAGGTTTGAGATCATTGTTTTTGTTGGTGCAATCCTTACTGGCCACCATGCGCGGTTTCAAAGGGGTCGGGGCCGGAGTGTCCAGTGCCACCCTACAATCTGATTGGCCACTGCAGATGCCACCCCAAAATTTCTGTCACCCCATCGGCTTCTACCTTGCTGTGGGTCAGATTTTTGGCCAGCACATTTGTTTCTACCCAGAAACTGTGCCTGTATGGTTGACAGAGGCATGAGGGGCCTTTTTCTGCTTCATTGGTGTGTTCTCTAACAGGGAAATCTCTACTGTATGACCTTGATGCTGAACAACTCACTATCACTCCCGGCAAACACATCTGAGTTTTCAACCAGTAAATTCCTCACCTGAGCTAACTGCTGCTCATCTGAATGAGGATAGTTGAAATCAAATGGAAACGTGCTGATGGCTGCCCCACTGTGGCCCCACTGTGGCCCCACTGTGGCCTCCTGCATGTATACAGAAACCTCCACTTCCTGTGGCCCTGCCTCCTGAAATGCTACAGGGCTGACACCCCCAGCTACCACATCCGCTACATTCATGCATGCCAGGCAAGTGCATAGCATACAAGCACACATCTGTATGACCAACATTCATGACAGGGACCATTAGTTCTCCCTGCAGCCACACAAAAGATGTGTACACTAACAAGTTACTAGGTAGCAACCCTTCCTCCACTCCTAAAGCCTCTACTACCACTGCGAGAACGAGTGTGTTTTTCCCCTAAACTTTATTAAAAACTGCACAACTGCCAGTGTATTCTGTGTCATTTCATCTTTTAGTCTAATTGATTTGTTTGTAGTCGTGGGTTGAAGCTGCAGTCACATTGTGAGGACTGAATCTTTCATTTCTGACTCTGTCAGAAGTTTGCCTCAGGTTGTCTTTGGTCACCAAAACTCCATATCGATTGATGGTGAACAAGTCTCACAGTGTGATCAAGCTGCACTGCTTTGGAGTGACGACTAAAGGTTTTCCCACGTTTCTCTGACCTTTAGGGAGACGGTTATTCAACTTTTTGGTCATTTTACAAGAACATAGTTTGAAGTTCTGTTCCTTAGTTTAGTATAAATTTGGATAAAGAAAGACAAATAACGTGGAACAAAAAGTGTTTTTCAAAGATTTACAAGTTCTCTTTTGCACTGGAAAACTTGACCTCTTCCTCCTTACCTGTGCTCTGTTGTCCGTACTCCCTCCAGGCTCAGACTGATGTGTGAAGCTCTTATTTCTTCTGGATAGGCAAATGAACAATTAGATTAATTAATTAATTAAATAAGGACACAGATTCCAAAATTATAGATGTATTAGTGAACATAGTAGTGATACAGTCTTGCTCACCTAATCCATAGGAAGACAGCAAGAAGTGTAATAGCCAGGAGAAGAGCAGTGATTGTTCCAATAGCTGCTAATTTATATGCAGCTGAATCTGAAGGAAATACTGACAGTTTATTTGGGAATTACAGGACATTTAAATAATTCCAGTTTAATACATCACTACAAAATCTCACGCAGGAGATCTGGTGACTTTGATGGTCATAGCATATGATTCACATCATTTAGATACTCAAGAAACCATCCAGTGACCCATGGTGCCCTGTCTGGAAGCTTCTGCATTTGCTATGTTTCTCCACTTGCTTATTGAGGTTTTTATCACCCACCAGTATTAGGTTAGAAAATATTAAGTTCGCTTTATGTTAAAAACACTTATTGTACAATAGGGGAGAGGCAGCTTTCCTTTGGATAGGGTTGGGACATGGTCAGGTTAAGTGTACTGTAAATGCACACAACTTACCTCCCACTAATGTCAGATATAAGGTGGAGTTATGACGTCCTCTTCTGTTCTGGGCTTCACAGTAATAATTCCCACTGTGCTCAGGTTTGAAGTGAATGATGGTGAAGATCTGTCCTGATGCTTTTGGTGAGTCTTTATTCTCCTTGTACCAGGTATAATTAGCTGGTGGGTTAGCATCACTGCTACAGGTCAGATTCACTGAACTACCCTCCACTATCTCACCAGAGGGACTCACTGACACAGAGGGAAGCTTTGGAGCATCTGAAGGACAATATGTATAAAAATACAACTCATTAACATCTGTCTACAGATCTGATTATGCAGTAAATAAAGGCAAATTAGACCGTTTCTGGGAGCAGCACCACACACTCACGATGGTCATTAATTAAAGATTCAACAGCAAAATCCATTTAAAATCCATCAGTGATGCAGCCTGTGAACAAACACAATTCTCCCCTTCTTTGCCTTTTCACATTTTTAACTTATCACTCTCCCTCTTTTTCTCTGCTCCCTTTTGTGCACCTGGCACCAAATATCGCACAAGCATTGTCTCTTTACGTAAATGTCCTGTCATGTCTGATTGAGGCTGTAAGGAGCATTAACGTAAAAGCCACCAATGTTGGAATGACATAAAGCTCAACAGCTTGCTGAATGTTATGTCTGAAAAGGGCTTTGCTGTATGTCTCTGACAACACACTCCCTAATTTGCATTAGACCATCGAGCTGTTGTAACTAACTGAGATTGAGTTACACTAACTGTGGCATTGTCAGTTAGTAGGTTTAACCACTGGTCCAAACTCTAATTTTACACACACCATCAGTATGTTCAAATATATTGTGTCTTCTTATGTACTTACACTGGACATCTAAGGATAGAGATGAAGAGTTGATCTGTCCATACTGATTCTCAGACTTGCAGTGGTAGATCCCGCTGTCCTCAGAGCTGATGGAGGTGAAATGATAAATGTTTTCTGGCCCATGAAGCAGTGTTTGGTTCTCCTTGTACCAGGTATAATTAGCTGCTGGGTTAGCATCACTGCTACAGGTCAGAGTCACTGAACTGCCCTCCACTATCTCACCAGAGGGATTCACTGACACAGAGGAAAGCTTTGGAGCATCTGGAAGAAATGTATTAACATAGATTATCATGAATTGAGGATGTGTTACAACTGTGGAAAATATTCTATTTCAATAATTAGTATGTAAGTGTGTAGCAACATCTGAAACGTTGGAGGAATGATGAATTTGATGGTTTGAATATCCTGAATAGCAGAGTAAATATGAATGATACTAGTGATTAAAACTGCCTCTTCAACATCTGCTGGAGCTGCTCGGTGAACTAGCAGCAGACTTTGTTACCAGATGCAATAAATCTGACAGATTTAATCTATTTGTTGCATTTAAAAAGCAATTTCACTCACATCTCACATCAATAAAGACATATTCAGATGTCCTCTTCCCCAGCTCATTCTCAGCTGTACAGTAATACTCTCCAGAGTCAGAGGACTGGATGTTGTTGAAAATCAGCTGTGGTTCATTCCTGAGCAGTGTTTGGTTCATCTTGTACCAGGTGAACTTAGCTGCTGGGTTAGCATCACTGCTGCAGGTCAGAGACACTGAGCTGCCCTCCATAATGTTACCAGGGAAACTCTTCAACACTAAGGGAACTTTCGGAGCATCTGGAAGACATTATATGAGCAAGTGTTAACATAAGAGTGTGTTATTATTGAACATAAACTTTTTGATTTGCTCATGAAATTAATTAATTAATTAGTTAATACAGTGAAGAAAATGAAAAGTGAACAGCGCTGAGTGCTGATACTGGAGCTGTCCCAGGTCCTCACTGTCTTTTATACCAGTGTGTTAAGGCCAATTCATACTTTCTGTGGCTGCAAGGGTCCATGCAGACGCCTCTGTGGACGTCCACGTGCAGCCCAAAATGCTGTATGCACTACAAGCATGATAACTGTGCATGAGCTAGAAAAGCAAACAGGATTTGAGTTGAGTAAGTATGTACTGTATTCCTGTTCTCATTAAGCTGTGGCACACACAATATTTTTTTCATATTTTCAATATTTTTCATTGTTCTGCAACATACAGGAGCTACATTCAGTCTAAAAACAGCTCTGTGTAAAATGATACAAGTGTGTTTGTGTTGTTTAAAGTGCCGGTGAGACAATGAAATGTGATCCAGCAATTCCGGTTGGAGTAACAGATTATTGTATTTAAAGGCTCATCAGAAAAAACACTGCACAGCAGTGAATTGAATTTTACAATTCTGAAAAGTTATCACGGCTGCAACCTTTTTTTCTCATGCACATATGCTCTGCAATGCAACTGATGGACAAAAACTCAATTGGATACCTTTAATTTTCACTTCCAGTGTAATGTGCTGTACTTTTATCTTACTACAATATCATCAATTGCTGCACAAACTTAATTATTACACCCACAAAAATATGGTAACCAGGTTTCTGTATCTCCAAATACAAATTTCAACGCTATGGCTACATACTGTAACTATATGCAATAAATCTACAGGATCCAGCTGCGTCATGCTCCAGCTCACTCACAACTGTTTCAATGTCCACTAGAAAAACAGAGTGTCTTTGCCGACATTTTTAGTGTATTACCAGCATAAATACTCCACAGTTTGCAGTTGATTTCCATGATGCTTTTGCAGATCCTGTACTTGAATATGACAACCTTTTCCCTCCTCTGACTTTCTCTGTGATCACTCATTTTAAATGTCATTATAGTTGATCTCAAAAGGTTTATTTGGGAAACAGAGGTGTTAAGAATTTATGAATGTGACTGGCTCAAAGGAGAATATTTAATTACTGTATACACTCTAATTGATGTTATACTCTATCCAACCCTTTTGAGTTCAAGTTTCCACCAGATGACATTTTGTTAGTGAAACAATGGAGTACACTTACACACTGGAAGAGAGCGGTGTCCTTTAAGCGCACAAGAATATCTGGCTGCTGGATCAATAGATCCTCTATAAGAAGGAGATGTTTCTTCCTGAATTTTCTCCTCATTTTTGTACCAGATGCAGGAAGAACGACCAGGAAGAAGACAGCTGCTGAGACAAATCAGCTTTGGACCAGTAGAAGACAAGAACACCTGCACCTGTACATCTGGATCTGTGAACAAGAAACAGAAATGTCAAAAAAAAATTAAGTGTAAATAACTTACAGAGTTGCCAGCACGACTCTGTCCCCTTCTGGCCAGACGAGATGAGTCTAACATCAAAGACTGCGGAGACTGAACATCCTCTCTCAACGTCCTTTAATCAGATTTTCTTATCCATGTGTTTATACTCAATAATTGTTTCAAATTGCAATTGATTCTTACTTAACATTGCCCTTTATGTTTAACTTTCCCTCAACCTTACCCATAATATATTCAATATAATTTTGCCTTTTGCTATTTTCAATGGTTAAACTTTACCTTAACTGTGTGCTTTTGATTTTTTTTTTATCATTTATTGCTTTAGAAATCTTCTGGATTCATAAAGTTTTATTTTATTTTATCAAGATGTAGGGATTATCCACATTATCTATTAGCAAGCACACAATTGCATGATGAATACAAATATTTCAACATTATGTTAACTTCTGATACATTAACTTCATCATCAATTTGTGTTCATCAGTACCTGTAACAGTCAGAGTTGTTCCAGGTAAACTACTCCCCCATTCAAACCATTGTGTTTTGAATGTGAAGTGATACTGGGCTGAATCACTCTCTCTCAGGTCAGAGATTCTCAGAGTGGAGCGTCCTCTCTCTGTTTCAATGACCTGAACATGACCTGCATACTGGGAGTCTTCACTAAGGTCCTCAGGCTGTGAGGAATACCTCCACCTACGACTACGTTCAGGATTGAACCAGAATTTTGATGTGATGGGTTCATTACTGTTGTATGTGCAAGAAATGTCCACTGATGAGCCTCTGAAGGCACAAATGCTTTGATCGGTGTAAATCACTCTGTTGCAGGATTGACCAGAGACACCTGAAAAATGAAATAGGTTTGATCATCACTATGAAAACAATGGCCTTCATTACAGTAATTCAGTGCTTGTTGTATTGCTTTGGATGGGGCTGCCCATATTAAAGATACATGAAGTAATTGTACAGTTACTTAACTAAAAGGCTCCACTTGATGATGTTATGTTAGCGGAAAATGGAGAAAACTCACACACTGAAGGAGCAGAGTGATGCTCATATCCTTTTACAGCACAGGAATAGCTGTCTGCAGGATAAAAGTAGTGGTTAAAATAATATGTTTCTCTCCAAATTGTCTCTCCATTCTTGTACCAGATGTAGGCGGGATGATCAGGTAGACAAATACTGTGACAGCTCAGGTCTGCCCAGGTACAGGTTCCAAATGTGCAGGCTGATCCTCTACTAACCTTCACCTGGAAATCTGGATGTGTGAAGAGAACAGAAACATCATTTTAGACTAAACTGTCAACATACACTCTATGACAGGCACACATAGATTCACATTAGTAGTAGTAGTGCAAAAAAAGAGACCTGTAGACACATGTAGACAGACAGGTGCGCAGTAGATAAAGCAGTAGTTCAAAACAAAAAATAAAATCCTGCACACTGTCAACACTTATATTTATTAAATAGCTGCCTTTCAGTCCAACAACCTTCATCGCCATAGATTCACCATAAATGCTGACAGTGTGCGGGAGTTGATTTTTTTTTTTTTAACATTTGGAGCTAACTTCCATAGTTTCCAACAAAAATGTTACCTGTGACAGTCAAAGTGACTCCAGGTGAACCAATTACTCTCCCTCTTGGTTGGTTTGTTATGAACCTGAACTTGTACTCAGCTGAGTCGCTCTCTCTCAGGTCTGTGATTGTCAGAGTACAGTCGTTCTTATCACTGTGATAATGCACACGACCTGCATACTCCGGATCTGTTCTCAGATCCACATACACACCATTACTCTCTTTAGTAAACCAGAATGTTTCTTCAACTGTATAGTCATTGTCATTTACTCTGGATGGGTATCTGTAGGTGCAGCGTATGTTCACTGTTGATCCTTTCAAGGCACAAATCCATGTAGAAGTGTAAGTCACTCTCCAGTCATTCTGACCCTGTACCACTGTAACACAGAGCACATCAGAACCCACAATCAGATTCAGAAGAAAGGCTTGAATGTTATTTGGAAGAATAGTGTGTATGCATAGGTATTAGTATAAAAACCTACAAACTATATTTTTGCAAAACTTGTTAGGCTTCCAACAACCTTGTACCTTTTATTGACCTTGAAGTCAATAAAACATACAGTATTACCAACATATCTTTTGGGAGACTGTAACATGCTACTGTAAAGTGTACTTTACTGAGGCAAATAAGAAGCAGAATATTAATTGTTAGAAGGGTAGAGTGTGTGAAAAAATTGACTGTTTCCTTTGTCTGTTTCTTGTCTGTGGTCAGGTCAGGAGTATGAAACTAGAGAGAAATGTAGAACACTGAAACATGTAAATGAAGGATTAAAATATACATCATCAATATGTGATGTCTTGTAAATATATATATGAATATTTCACTTTTTCTAAGCCTTATATCCATCAACACATGGTGCTCTCTCTCTCTCTCTCTGTATTGGCATGGTAGCCAGTTTAGAGCAGATGATGTTATGTTTATTCTTCTTTTCTTCACCACCCATAGTGTTGGTGTTTTTCCTGGATCTCAAAGGTCCAGTTAGGGTATCCACGGGCTTTAAGTGCATCCTTCAGGTGTTTGTGTTCCTTCTCTTGGGCCTGGGCACCTGTTGGTACATTATCAGCTCGGTGGTGCAGGGTTCTGATAACTCCTAGCTTATGCTCTAGTGGGTGGTGACAGTCAACTGTGTGTGTGGGTTTCCTGTATACTCTACTGTGGAGGCGCCTGTCCTCTTCAACATGTACGGCACTGTCCAAAAAGGCCAAGCTGTTGTTCCTGACGTCCTCTTGTGCGAACTTAATGTTACTGTCCACTTGACTTTTTGCTCAGTGTTTGACCTGGCATCACTGTTCATCTAGCTGACCTCATTGTCTGTCTTCTGGTAGGTGGAACAAGTTTTTTTTTCAACTGGCTGTACATTGAATCTGACCAACTAAACAAAATGGAGCTCTTGTACTAATTACTAATTTATTGATCCACTGACTATATTAAGGCTACTGTGTGCTTAAAGAAAGACCAGATGGTTTGAAAAATAACATGAACTACTTAAATGTATCAATTCTATATTTCCAACTTTATATTTTATATTGGTGATCTAAGGACTAATTATCAACAACTACATAATACCTTCCTTCCCCAAAGCTCCTCAAGTTGGTCAAAATAAATGTAAATACTCTAAAATGTGAATGAAGATGTACAGTACCTGGTACAGCGAGAAGGAAGACCAAAAATCCACTTGTTGCTGCTGTTAAACTCATCGCTGTTCCTCTCATCTCTGTCTGTAAAAACATGTCAGAAGTTAGATAACTTACATGAGAAATACTGCATATCAGGTATTAACATCAATAAGCAATGCTGCTTTCAACAAAGAGGGATGTGGTCTTGAAAAAAAACAGATATCTGTTGAAACATGGCCTGGCTTCCTTCCTCATTACATCATTAACATGCATGAACAGTTAAATGCCTGTACATCCCCGAGTTGAAATGAAGAAATGAGTCTTTCTGTTGTTTTGCAAACTCCAACTTTCCAATATGGACTAGAATAGAAAGAAAGAAAAAGAGAAAACTACCCACATTACAGCATCCTACCCTAACAAGGCTTCAAGACGGGAAAATTTCACAACAGAAGAGAAATTTAAGGCATGTATCTGATGTCTCACTTCAAGCCAGCATGGTCAGCTTCCTCATTAGTCTGACAATGAGATCAACAGAGGCTGTAAAGAACAAACACACAGATCTCCTGAAAATATGTGTATATATTGAGATTGAAAGTTCACTCCTGACCGTGGAAATTGTTGACATTCACTCGTCATATCACTTGTCCAAAGTCATCCTCGTTCACTTGAAAGTTGAAAAAGTTGTTGGCTCATAATTTAAATTCTTATGATCTTACCTCTTAAGTGAAATAACCATTTAAAAATCCCTGTAAAAAAATATGCATTGACATAATGCTGAAAACAGCTTACCCCATTCATTCATAGTTAACAGTTAGCAATAAATTTGGAGATACATAGTTTTCAGCTGCACATTAAAGGTAAAGTCAGCGATTCTAATCCAATATACTTTTTGTCAAATTCAGCAAATATCTCCTCACTGTCCACTAGCTGTCCCTTCTGTGTGTGTGCTGACTCTGTAAATGGGCATGTAAACGCAGTGGCTGTGCTCATGCTGTCCTGTCCTGTACTCATGCACAGGACAGGGGGAAGTCATCAGGAGGAAGTCATCAGGGGGAAGTCAGCTGTCTGTGTGAGGACATGACAGTCTCCCATCTCCAGCACGCATTGAATTGTGAGGGAGGGCTGGCGAACTTGAGAGAAAGAGAGAGGCCGTGGCCAATTCATATAGAAACAGATACGCTTCCATTTTATTAAACGTATCAATCCACACTGAATCCAAAACAATCTCATGGAGACTCTCCATGTTTTTTCATGCTTCGAGTCTATTTCTGTAATGCTTAGTGAAGCATAATCTGAGCAGGCAGCTGTTTAAATCACACAAATATGCAGCTGTATATGTGTTTGAACTTATTAACCACATCAATGAAACAATAAATAGAAATACTGTTGATTTCTTCCTGTGGAGCCAACATGCAAACTATTTTGGTTCAATAAATGTCTGCTGTCAGTCAGCCTGGTGAGGGCAGTTTGTCTGACCGCTGTCCTCTCAGCTCCCCAGGAGCTGCAGCTGACAGACGGCTGCTTCTGTGGACAGAGATGCTGAATGCGGGTAGAATGAGAAGTGGGGAGGCTGCAGAGCAGCGGATAGTGAGGATGGATTGTTGTGCTCACATGAGATGAACTATTTTTTTCCGCTTGTGATAATGAGAGGAACAGAAGTGACTCTACAGCTAATAAACATCACTCTGGATTGCACCATATTTCTCTTTTGTTCATTGCCTTGGCAACGTGCATCCATGAACTTGGGGGGAGTAACTACTGAAAGAGCAGGAAGGGAGGGGTGTATTTATTTGGATGTTTAGTTCTAATATCAACAAACTTTCTCCAGAATGACTGACTCTACCTACAAGGTGCAGTAACACGAAGAATAAGAAGAAGAAGAAGAAGAACTTTTTAACATTTTCAAACACAGTGCAGCAGTGTTGCTATTGGCCGACCGAGCACATCTGCCCATTCAAAGTTGAACAAAGGTGAACTCTGACCTGTGAAACCACCGGAGCCATCTGGGCATCACACCAAAACATGAGACACATGCTTGAATTTGTCAGACAGGTGTCAAAGGACATGAATGGGGAACAAAACAAATAAAACGATGTAAATGCAATGTGACCACACCTTTACTCTCAATAGATACAAATTGGTTGCATTTCAAAGTACATTATGTAGAATTTTCAAAAAAAAATGTATATACAAAAGTAATCCTTCTCAATCATCACCTATGACCCACTAGAAGTGTGTGGTGGTGTATTTATCTGCAGAGACCCTGCCATCTGCCTGTTTTTTCATATTATTTTGCTGTGTTCGGGACGTTTCTGGGCGTCAACCTTTGGGCAGTGGGTATGTTGCCCCCAGCCAATAACAGCATGCAGGGTGTTACGTAGGGACTCTATAAAATCGTAGCGACCAGGTAACATCACTGTGTTTTTTATGTGCTTTAGTGTTTCCCCTAAATGCTTTCAACAATGGTGCAGCCATGTCTGTGTGACCAAGGGTGGGGCTGAGCTACACACACATGCAGAGCAGAGAGGCCACAGCAGACAAGATGAAATCCAAAACACTCTCTAGCTTGCTCGACCACCACTGCTTTCTCTATCTCTCTCTCTTTCTCTCGCTCTGCTCTCAGCTCGCTCTGGTGTTGTTGAGATGGGGACAAGGGGCCAACTTTGAATGTTGTGTTTACAAACAGAAACCAACAAATCCTACATAGTCAAAAAATGTTCTTGTTATTTCACTTGGATGTTCTCTTCTCCGTGCAGAATTATGTATGTGCAGTTTGTTTTCACATTTATCTGCTGAAGAGGGAAAGTTTCTCTGTCGGTTTAAGGCATGTACCTACAAGCAGAATTTGTGACATCACAACTAGTTCGGAAGCCAGTATGCAATTCATTCACTGAAGGAGCAGGATGATGCTGAAATCCTTTTAATGCACAGGAATAGCTGTCTGCAGGAGAAAAGTACTTTTTATAAGAATGTTTCACCCTAAATTTTCTATCCATTTTTGTACCAGATGAAGGAAGAAACAAAAAGTAGAAGACAGCTGCTGTGACACTTCAGCTCTGCCCACATAGAATCCTGATAGACTCTGTTCGCCAGCACTTGTAGATTTGGATCTGTGAGGAAAAAAAGAGACATTCGTACATCACAAATAACTAAAACAAAGGCAGACAGTTAAATTGACAGGTCATGTAAATGACTAATGAAACTGGTGGATCACTTAACAAAAACTTGAGTGCACATAATGATGAAAACCCCTCAGTCACAATCAATATTAAATGAAATTCATCTCCATCAGTTCAGCCAGTCGCCCCGTTCATTTCTAATCAGCTTGTTTAAATGTAATGTGTCAGTGTTTGTGTTCATCAGTACCTGTGACAGTCAGAGTTGTTCCAGGTAAACTACTCCTCCATTCAAACCATTGTGTTTTGAATGTGAAGTGATACTGGGCTGAGTCGCTCTCTCACAGTTCGTTCTTATCATAGTGATACTGAACACGACCTGAATACTCTGAGTCTGTTCTCAGATCCACATATTGAACATCTCTCATTTTAGTAAACCAGAAATTTCTCTCAGCTGTAGTATCATGATCATTTATTCTGGATGGGTATCTGTAGGTGCAGTTTATGTCCACTGTCGATCCTTTTAAGGCACAGATCTGAGTAGAAGTATAATTCACTCTCCAGTCATTCTGACCCTGTACCACTGTAACATAGAGCACATCAGAAACCACAATCAGATTCATAACAAGTTAAGAATCAGTGAATAAGACAAAGTGGATCATGGCACCAATATGATTTTATCTGCAGTCATTGTCATTCAAAGCTCCTCATGGTGCATCAATCTGACTAAAACTGAACTAGAATACAGTATTTTATCAGTTGTTTATCATATTTTATCATTTATTACTGCTGAGTGTTTCAGCTTACACTTATGTGTTATCAAACACAATGTCGATAAAAACATAAAATGAGAAAAACATTTAGGGTTAGAGTGGCAGATCAGTGGTACATCAGTGTTGTTTTCATTAAACATTGATCATTTGTAACATTATTTTTCCCCATGTTCATTTATTTTTAGGCACTTTATAACTCTATTATATTTTATTTCTGAATTATAGCTGGGTGAAAACACATGCATCAAAAAGTCCAAAGATATATGTATACATGTTTTGAATATATGGTGTAAAGAAACAGTTTTAGATGCTGTTTACAGTTAATCTCTCTGTGCACTGAGACAGAACATCATACAGTCTGAAGGTGCAGTGAAGGAACAAGAATGTATTGAACCTGTGAACATTAATGCAGTTTTACTGACCAGGAAAAGAAGAAGTAAATGAATCATTACAGAGTCTGTGGTTGTCTTGGTTAATTTCCTCTCTGTAAGTTTTTTGGTCAAGTTGCTGCTCAGTGAAATGTGCAAACCACAAAGAAATGCAGAACATGAAGTGAGGGAAACTTTTGAAAGCAGCTAAAATAAAATTTGTGACAATAAGTTTTCACAGGAAGGGGCAACTGTTATAACTGTAACAGCTAAAACAGTTGTCCAGCTCTACAGTACAAAGTACAGTTAGTTACCAAAAGGAATTAAAACATCATGATGAGATGAAACTCTCAGTGCATTGCTGTACCATCATGGAACTATGCATATATGCATATGCATGTATAACGATATGATTCTTACAATCCATGGAGGGAGGGTGGACAAACCTTACTAGCCAGGCCCCACCCCCACCACCCATGATGCATATACATATATAGAGAGAGAGAGAAAGAGAGAGATGTACATGTGTGTGTATTTTAAACCATTTTGCCTTTACTCAATAGCTATAGTTTACACAGGAATAAACAGAAGTGAATGTTCGATGTTGTAGAGCTTAAATGGTATTAATCATACTGCATCACACATACATCAAATTTAGAAAAGTGCTGATCTAGGATATTTTATATTTATGTTCTTAAAATGCTGCTCTGAATAAGTGCTCTAAATACCCTCAGTGATGAAGCCTGAATCTGCAACACTGAAGCTTCACCACTAGAGGACAGTGAAACATCAGAGATACTGAATCACAACCCTGAAACAACATTTTACCATCAATCACTGATTGTTTTCAAAGGGTTAAATGTACTTTTATTACTGTGCACTTTTTATGTTTGAGTTGCATCTTAATCTGTTTACTCTTGACATTAAATTAATTTAACATTGCAGTTAGAGGTTCAGTTTCAGAAGTGCTGATTGTTCACATTGATGACCTTGTTGTACAGTAGTTGAACAAACGCTCACAGTCGAAGTGTCTAAGTATGAAAATGATTCAGTCAGTGATCTACAGTTGTCACTAACAAATATGGACTGTTATACTGAAAATACTTCATACTCAGTAAACTGACACATATTCTGCTTGCCTGAGTGACCCCAAAGAGTTTAAATGGACCAAAAAGGAGAAAAACATCTCACATGACAATTAAGGTCTTCTTCAATACAAACTGTGTGTGAATTTTCATTTTAGCAACATCCTTAATCATAATAAACTATTACACTGTGACAAGTTTCATCCTAAAATAGAGGGAAAGTGAGAAATAAGTAAGAACAAAAGAACAGATTTCAATTTTATTTGTCTTCATAGTAAATAAATTCATATTCTGAAAAATAAACACAGAAACAATTTGCTCAGCTGAAACTTTTTGCACACTGTCGCCCTCTGCAGCAGTGAGAGGGAACTGAAATCATGTTTCCAACTACAGTGTTGTTGTGGAAGCTGTCTGTTTATTGTATATCAGCCACTGCAATATCTGGATAATGTGACATTCAACAAAGTGTGATAGAACTGAGATAATGTTTCATGTGTGAAAATATACAGTATACTGAACAGGAAGATAATCAGGATTCCTCAAAAGTGATTAATTACAGCATGTACACATTTAAAATAATAGTTTGCAAAACAGCTCTAATCCTAAATATCTGTAATATAACTAACTCTACAGAGAAAACTAAGCTTGCATTAGTTCAGACAAAACACTCTACTTTCTGCTTCCATCAGGTGAGTCCAGCCTCTGGTTCAACTGCATCAGAACAAAATCAGATAAAATTTAGGGGAGGTACTTCTCATAACTGTAACTATGAATCTGATATTGGCCTTTTTTTCATGATGCTCCAGCCTGACTGGACTTTACTCCACGTCTTCCTGCTCCTCTGTGTCTTCTGTCTGTGTTGCAGTGACGACCTGCAAGTCTGAGACTTCATACACAGGAGAAGAGTCCAACTGATGGGGAGAGATAACAAAATGAGGATTAATGGACCTCATTCATAAAACATGTATATAATTAGATTGTATTAAAGATGTATTAAATCGTGTTTAAAACTGAATTATTTAACACAAAAATTATGTTCAGGTGAAATATACATTGGGTGTCTTCTCAGTTGTATTTTAAATATAAATTCACTTCACAGCTTCATGTTGACAATATGAATGTGTTTGAGTGCATTTATAAGTCAAGTGATCATAACTGTACTTTAGGGTAAGTTCTGTCAATAAGGTCTCTCTCTCACCTCTATAGTCTCTACAGGTTCATTCAGTCCAGTGGTGGAGCTCAAAGTTTTCTTCTTCCTGGATTGAATCAAACAAAAACAAGACATATTTAACAAAATGAAATTCAAGACTTAAAAACTCTAAGTATATTTTAATAAGAAAACAAAAGAACGTATTTCTTTTTTATTGCTTTACCTTGCCCACAGACTCAAGAGAAGCAGGGAAATCAGAATCAGGACCACCAGAATCACCCAGATGATATTCATATTAATTATTGATTTTCCTGAAAATTCAGACCAAAAGAAAGGAGATCTGGCTTATCAATATGTTCAGTATGTGTGTGTGTGTGTGTGTGTGTGTGTGTGTGTGTGTGTGTGTGTGTGTGTGTGTGTGTGTGTGTGTGTGTGTGTGTGTGAAGTTCAATGAGCATAACTTACCAGATCCAACAGTCAGATATAAGGTTGAGTTATGATGTCCTCTTCTGTTCTGGGCTTCACAGTAATAATTCCCACTGTGTTCAGGTCTGACATCGGTGATGGTGAAGATCTGTCCTGATGCTTTTAGTGAGTCTTCATTCTCCTTGTACCAGGTATAATTAGCTGCTGGGTTAGCATCACTGCTACAGGTCAGAGTCACTGAACTGCCCTCCACTATCTCACCAGAGGGACTCACTAACACAGAAGGAAGCTTTGGAGCATCTGAAAAAAAGAAAGACATCTTATGAGTCTTTATTCACATTCATTGGTGGCTGGCCAATAGAGGGCACACATGTGGCGCCACACTAGCCACACAGTTTAATTCAGAGTGATCCAGCTTGATAAATTATTTATTAAGGTTTTAAATCAGTCAATGAATTAGTTTTTACTTTTTAAGCATTTTGATATAACTTCACATATGAAATTATAGAATATGAAATGAACATAAAAATGAACCTATTTTGTATTCTCTTAACCTTTACATCCATGCAACAGAAAGAAGAAGAGAAACTGGAATATTCTGTTCCATGAATAGAAAACCTCAATCACAATGTCATTGACATTTGTGGTAATGCAAGTAACCAAAAATCCCAACGTGGAGCATAGCAGTGGCGCTCGGTCAATAGAGAGCTTTTGTTCAGCACCCCACCTGCCACAAAGCTTAATTATTACTAAATATTTGAAGCAACTATTGTTTTTCATTTTTACACTACCAGCACCAAAACTGCTAAATGTTGTTGTACTGGGCAATTTTTACTTGAATTTAAGCGTGTGCTCCCCTTGCATTTCAGGAAAAAAGGGTATTTCTATAGCACTTTTATCCAAAGTACTGCACAATCATTCTGCTGCTTATTCACCCATTCACACTCACATTCAAGCTTACACTCAAACACTGATGATGGCAAACTACCATCCAGGGTTCAGGCACAACCATCAAGAGCAATTTAGGGTTCAGTATCTGGCTCAAGGACACTTCAACATGCCAGGAGGAGTTGGGGATTGAACCACCGCATCCTGTTTAGTGGACAACCTGCTCTACCTTCTGAACCACAGCCACCTTGCCACCTTGTCTAGTAGTACTAGAAATAGTAGGAATTGCAATAAGTGGTAAATATTAATTTTCTAATGTTTTGTACTTACACTGGACATCTATGATTAGAGATGAAGAGTTAATCTGTCCATATTGATTCTCAGACTTGCAGTGGTAGATCCCGCTGTCCTCAGACCTGATTGAGGTGAAATGATAACTTCCCTGTTGTCCTTGAGTCACTGTTTGGTTCTCCTTGTACCAGGTATAATTAGCTGCTGGGTTAGCATCACTGCTACAGGTCAGAGTCACTGAACTGCCCTCCGCTATCTCATGAGAGGGACGCACTGACACAGAGGGAACCTTTGGAGCATCTGAAAAACAGAAAGACATCTTATGAGTCTTTATTCACATTCATTGGTGGCTGGCCAATAGAGGGCACACATGCAGCGCCACACCAGCCACACTGTTTAATTCAGAGTGATCCAGCTTGATAAATTATTTATTAAGGTCTTAAATCAGTCAATGAATTAGTTTTTACTTTTTAAGCATTTTGATATAACTTCACATATGAAATGACAGAATGTGAAATGAACATAAAAATGAACCTATTTTGTATTCTCTTAACCTTTCCAGCCATGCGACAGAAAGAAGAAGAGAAACTAGAATATTTTGTTCCATGAAAAGAAAACTTCAATCAAAATGTCATTGACATTTGTAGTAATGCAAGTAACCAAAAGTCCAAAGGTGGAGTATAGAAGTGACGCTCTGTCAATAGAGAGCATTTGTTCAGCACCCCACCAGCCACGAAGCTTAATTATTATTAAATATTTGAAGCAACTATTGTTTTTATTAAATATTTGAAGCAACTATTGTTTTTCATTTTTACACTACCACCACCAAAATTGCTAAATGTTGTTGTACTGGGCGATTTTTGCTCGAATATAAGCTTGTGCTCCCCTTGCATTTCAGGAAAAAAGGGTATTTCTATAGCACTTTTGTCCAAAGTACCTCACAATGATTCTGCTGCTCATTCACCCATTCACACTCACATTGAAGCATACACTCACACACTGATGATGGCAAACTACCATCCAGGGTTCAGGCACAACCATCAGGAGCAATTTAGGGTTCAGTATCTTGCTCAAGGACACTTTAACATGACAGGAGGAGTTGGGGATCGAACCACCACATCCTGTTTAATGGACGACCCGCTCTACCTCCTGGACCACAGCTGCGTTGCCCCCTTGTCTAGTAGTACTAGAAATAGTAGGAATTGCAATAAGTGGTAAATATTAATTTTCTAATGTTTTGTACTTACACTGGACATCTATGATTAGAGATGAAGAGTTAATCTGTCCATGTTGATTCTCAGACTTGCAGTGGTACATCCCGCTGTCCTCAGACCTGATTGAGGTGAAATGATAACTTCCCTGTTGTCCTTGAGTCACTGTTTGGTTCTCCTTGTACCAGGTATAGTTAGCTGCTGGGTTAGCATCACTGCTACAGGTCAGAGTCACTGAACTGCCCTCCACTATCTCACCAGAGGGACTCACTGACACAGAGGGAACCTTTGGAGCATCTAGAGGAGATGTATTAAAATGAATTAATTATAAAATGAGGATGGACTGCATTACTATAACATGTTGTATTGGAGCTGCTCAGTGAACTAAAGCAGCAGACTAAAAGTGAAGCAGTCAAAGCTTAAGAAAGCAGACATGATCAGAAATGTTAAGTTTAACAAGGTTGACAAGTCCAGTAGCTGCATGTTGCTTTTTCTCACTCACATTTCAAATCAATAAAGATGAATTCAGATGTCCTCTTCCCCAGCTGGTTCTCAGCTGTACAGTAATACTCTCCAGAGTCAGAAGACTGGATGGAGCTGAAGACAAGCTGTGGTTCTTTACTGAGAGGTTGAAGGTCTGGATTTACATTCTTCTTGTACCAGGTGTATTTAGCTGCTGGGTTAGCATCAATGCTACAGGTCAGATTGACTGAACTGCCTTCCACTATCTCACCAGATGGACTCACTGACACAGAAGGAAGCTTTGGAGCATCTGAAAAACAGAAAGACGTCTTATGAGTCTTTGTTCACATTCACTGGTGGCTGGCCAATAGCGGTCACACATGCGGCGCCACACCAGCCACACAGTTTAATTCAGAGTGATTCAGCTTGATAAATTATTTATTAAGGTTTTAAATCAGTCAATGAATTAGTTTTTACTTTTTACGCATTTTGATATAACTTCACATATGAAATTATAGAATATGAAATGAACATAAAAATGAACCTATTTTGTATTCTCTTAACCTTTCTGGCCATGCAACAGAAAGCAGAAGAGAAACTGGAATATTCTGTTCCATGAATAGAAAACCTCAATCACAATGTCATTGACATTTGTGGTAATGCAAGTAACCAAAAATCCCAACGTGGAGCATAGCAGTGGCGCTCAGTCAATAGAGAGCTTTTGTTCAGCACCCCACCAGCCACAAAGCTTAATTATTACTAAATATTTGAAGCAACTATTGTTTTTCATTTTCACACTACCATCACCAAAATTGCTAAATGTTGTTATACTGGGAAATTTTTGCTTGAATTTAAGCTTGTGCTCCCCTTGCATTTCAGGAAAAAAGGGTATTTCTATAGCACTTTTATCCAAAGTACCTCATAATCATTCTGCTGCTCATTCACCCATTCACACTCACATTCATGCGTACACTCACACACTGATGATGGCAAACTACCATCCAGGGTTCAGGCACAACCATCAGGAGCAATTTAGGGTTCAGTATCTGGCTCAAGGACACTTCAACATGCCAGGAGGAGTTGGGGATTCAACCACCGCATCCTGTTTAATGGACAACCCGCTCTACCTCCTGAACCACAGCTGCCTTGCCGCCTTTTTTAGTAGTAGTAGAAAGAGTAGGAATTGCAATAAGTGGTAAATATTAATTTTCTAATGTTTTGTACTTACACTGGACATCTATAATTAGAGATGAAGAGTTGATCTGTCCATATTGATTCTCAGACTTGCAGTGGTAGATCCCACTGTCCTCAGAGCTGATTGAGGTGAAATGATAACTTCCCTGTTGTCCTTGAGTCACTGTTTGGCTCTCCTTGTACCAGGTATAATTAGCTGCTGGGTTAGCATCACTGCTACAGGTCAGAGTCACTGAACTGCCCTCCACTATCTCACCAGAGGGACTCACTGACACAGAGGGAACCTTTGGAGCATCTGGAGGAGATGTATTAAAATGAATTAATTATAAAATGAGGACGGACTGCATTACTATAACATGTTGTATTGGAGCTGCTCAGTGAACTATAGCAGCAGACTGAATGTGAAGCTGTCAAAGCTTAAGAAAGCAGACATGATCAGAAATGGTTGGGTTTTTTTTTTAAGTTTAACAAGGTTGACAAGTCCATTAGCTGCATGTTGCTTTTTCTCACTCACATTTCACATCAATAAAGATGAATTCAGATGTCCTCTTCCCCAGTTGGTTCTCGGCTGTACAGTAATACTCTCCAGAGTCAGAAGACTGGATGGAGCTGAAGACAAGCTGTGGTTTTTTACTGAGAGGTTGAAGGTCTGGATTTACATTCTTCTTGTACCAGGAGTATTTAGCTGCTGGGTTAGCATCACTGCTACAGGTCAGAGTCACTGAACTGCCCTCCGCTATCTCACCAGATGGACTCATTGACACAGAAGGAAGCTTTGGAGCATCTGAAAAAAAGAAAGATATCTTATGAGTCTTTATTCACATTCATTGGTGGCTGGCCAATAGAGGTAACACATGCAGCACCACATCAGCCACACAGTTTAATTCAGAGTGATCCAGCTTGATAAATTATTTATTAAGGTTTTAAATCAGTCAATGAATTAGTTTTTACCTTTTAAGCATTTTGATATAACTTCACATATGAAATTATAGAATATAATATGAACATAAAAATGAACCTATTTTGTATTCTCTTAACCTTTCTGGCCATGCAACAGAAAGCAGAAGAGAAACTGGAATATTCTGTTCCATGAATAGGAAACCTCAATCACAATGTCATTGACATTTGTGGTAATGCAAGTAACCAAAAATCCCAACGTGGAGCATAGCAGTGGCGCTCGGTCAATAGAGAGTTTTTGTACAGCACCCCACCAGCCACAGAGCTTAATTATTATTAAATATTTGAAGCAACTATTGTTTTTCATTTTCACACTACCACCACCAAAACTGCTAAATGTTGTTGTACTGGGCAATTTTTGCTTGAATTTAAGCTTTTGCTCCCCTTGCATTTCAGGAAAAAGGGCCTAAATAAAAATGTAAATGGCTGTATTTCTACAGTACTTTTATCCAAAATGCTTTACATCCATTCTGCTGCTCATTCACCCATTCACACTCACATTCAAGCGTACACTCACACACTGATGATAGCAAACTACCATCCAGGGTTCAGGCACAACCATCAGGAGCAATTTAGGGTTCAGTATCTGGCTCAAGGACACTTCAACATGCCAGGAGGGGTTGGGGATTGAACCACCGTATCCTGTTTAGTGGACAACCTGCTCTACCTTCTGAACCACAGCCACCTTGCCACCTTGTCTAGTAGTACTAGAAATAGTAGGAATTGCAATAAGTGGTAAATATTAATTTTCTAATGTTTTGTACTTACACTGGACATCTATGATTAGAGATGAAGAGTTAATCTGTCCATATTGATTCTCAGACTTGCAGTGGTAGATCCCGCTGTCCTCAGACCTGATTGAGGTGAAATGATAACTTCCCTGTTGTCCTTGAGTCACTGTTTGGTTCTCCTTGTACCAGGTATAGTTAGCTGCTGGGTTAGCATCACTGCTACAGGTCAGAGTCACTGAACTGCCCTCCACTATCTCACCAGAGGGACTCACTGACACAGAGGGAACCTTTGGAGCATCTAGAGGAGATGTATTAAAATGAATTAATTATAAAATGAGGATGGACTGCATTACTATAACATGTTGTATTGGAGCTGCTCAGTGAACTAAAGCAGCAGACTAAAAGTGAAGCAGTCAAAGCTTAAGAAAGCAGACATGATCAGAAACGTTTGGGGTTTTTTTAAGTTTAACAAGGTTGACAAGTCCATTAGCTGCATGTTGCTCTTTCTCACTCACATTTCACATCAATAAAGATGAATTCAGATGTCCTCTTCCCCAGCTGGTTCTCAGCTGTACAGTAATACTCTCCAGAGTCAGAAGACTGGATGGAGCTGAAGACAAGCTGTGGTTCTTTACTGAGTGGTTGATGGTCTGGATTTACATTCTTCTTGTACCAGGTGTATTTAGCTGCTGGGTTAGCATCAATGCTACAGGTCAGATTGACTGAACTGCCCTCCACTATCTCACCAGATGGACTCACTGACACAGAAGGAAGCTTTGGAGCATCTGAAAAAAAGAAAGACGTCTTATGAGTCTTTGTTCACATTCACTGGTGGCTGGCCAATAGCGGTCACACATGCGGCGCCACACCAGCCACACAGTTTAATTCAGAGTGATTCAGCTTGATAAATTATTTATTAAGGTTTTAAATCAGTCAATGAATTAGTTTTTACTTTTTACGCATTTTGATATAACTTCACATATGAAATTATAGAATATGAAATGAACATAAAAATGAACCTATTTTGTATTCTCTTAACCTTTCTGGCCATGCAACAGAAAGCAGAAGAGAAACTGGAATATTCTGTTCCATGAATAGAAAACCTCAATCACAATGTCATTGACATTTGTGGTAATGCAAGTAACCAAAAATCCCAACGTGGAGCATAGCAGTGGCGCTCAGTCAATAGAGAGCTTTTGTTCAGCACCCCACCAGCCACAAAGCTTAATTATTACTAAATATTTGAAGCAACTATTGTTTTTCATTTTCACACTACCATCACCAAAATTGCTAAATGTTGTTATACTGGGAAATTTTTGCTTGAATTTAAGCTTGTGCTCCCCTTGCATTTCAGGAAAAAAGGGTATTTCTATAGCACTTTTATCCAAAGTACCTCATAATCATTCTGCTGCTCATTCACCCATTCACACTCACATTCATGCGTACACTCACACACTGATGATGGCAAACTACCATCCAGGGTTCAGGCACAACCATCAGGAGCAATTTAGGGTTCAGTATCTGGCTCAAGGACACTTCAACATGCCAGGAGGAGTTGGGGATTCAACCACCGCATCCTGTTTAATGGACAACCCGCTCTACCTCCTGAACCACAGCTGCCTTGCCGCCTTTTTTAGTAGTAGTAGAAAGAGTAGGAATTGCAATAAGTGGTAAATATTAATTTTCTAATGTTTTGTACTTACACTGGACATCTATAATTAGAGATGAAGAGTTGATCTGTCCATATTGATTCTCAGACTTGCAGTGGTAGATCCCACTGTCCTCAGAGCTGATTGAGGTGAAATGATAACTTCCCTGTTGTCCTTGAGTCACTGTTTGGCTCTCCTTGTACCAGGTATAATTAGCTGCTGGGTTAGCATCACTGCTACAGGTCAGAGTCACTGAACTGCCCTCCACTATCTCACCAGAGGGACTCACTGACACAGAGGGAACCTTTGGAGCATCTGGAGGAGATGTATTAAAATGAATTAATTATAAAATGAGGACGGACTGCATTACTATAACATGTTGTATTGGAGCTGCTCAGTGAACTATAGCAGCAGACTGAATGTGAAGCTGTCAAAGCTTAAGAAAGCAGACATGATCAGAAATGGTTGGGTTTTTTTTTTAAGTTTAACAAGGTTGACAAGTCCATTAGCTGCATGTTGCTTTTTCTCACTCACATTTCACATCAATAAAGATGAATTCAGATGTCCTCTTCCCCAGTTGGTTCTCGGCTGTACAGTAATACTCTCCAGAGTCAGAAGACTGGATGGAGCTGAAGACAAGCTGTGGTTTTTTACTGAGAGGTTGAAGGTCTGGATTTACATTCTTCTTGTACCAGGAGTATTTAGCTGCTGGGTTAGCATCACTGCTACAGGTCAGAGTCACTGAACTGCCCTCCGCTATCTCACCAGATGGACTCATTGACACAGAAGGAAGCTTTGGAGCATCTGAAAAAAAGAAAGATATCTTATGAGTCTTTATTCACATTCATTGGTGGCTGGCCAATAGAGGTAACACATGCAGCACCACATCAGCCACACAGTTTAATTCAGAGTGATCCAGCTTGATAAATTATTTATTAAGGTTTTAAATCAGTCAATGAATTAGTTTTTACCTTTTAAGCATTTTGATATAACTTCACATATGAAATTATAGAATATAATATGAACATAAAAATGAACCTATTTTGTATTCTCTTAACCTTTCTGGCCATGCAACAGAAAGCAGAAGAGAAACTGGAATATTCTGTTCCATGAATAGGAAACCTCAATCACAATGTCATTGACATTTGTGGTAATGCAAGTAACCAAAAATCCCAACGTGGAGCATAGCAGTGGCGCTCGGTCAATAGAGAGTTTTTGTACAGCACCCCACCAGCCACAGAGCTTAATTATTATTAAATATTTGAAGCAACTATTGTTTTTCATTTTCACACTACCACCACCAAAACTGCTAAATGTTGTTGTACTGGGCAATTTTTGCTTGAATTTAAGCTTTTGCTCCCCTTGCATTTCAGGAAAAAGGGCCTAAATAAAAATGTAAATGGCTGTATTTCTACAGTACTTTTATCCAAAATGCTTTACATCCATTCTGCTGCTCATTCACCCATTCACACTCACATTCAAGCGTACACTCACACACTGATGATAGCAAACTACCATCCAGGGTTCAGGCACAACCATCAGGAGCAATTTAGGGTTCAGTATCTGGCTCAAGGACACTTCAACATGCCAGGAGGGGTTGGGGATTGAACCACCGTATCCTGTTTAGTGGACAACCTGCTCTACCTTCTGAACCACAGCCACCTTGCCACCTTGTCTAGTAGTACTAGAAATAGTAGGAATTGCAATAAGTGGTAAATATTAATTTTCTAATGTTTTGTACTTACACTGGACATCTATGATTAGAGATGAAGAGTTAATCTGTCCATATTGATTCTCAGACTTGCAGTGGTAGATCCCGCTGTCCTCAGACCTGATTGAGGTGAAATGATAACTTCCCTGTTGTCCTTGAGTCACTGTTTGGTTCTCCTTGTACCAGGTATAGTTAGCTGCTGGGTTAGCATCACTGCTACAGGTCAGAGTCACTGAACTGCCCTCCACTATCTCACCAGAGGGACTCACTGACACAGAGGGAACCTTTGGAGCATCTAGAGGAGATGTATTAAAATGAATTAATTATAAAATGAGGATGGACTGCATTACTATAACATGTTGTATTGGAGCTGCTCAGTGAACTAAAGCAGCAGACTAAAAGTGAAGCAGTCAAAGCTTAAGAAAGCAGACATGATCAGAAACGTTTGGGGTTTTTTTAAGTTTAACAAGGTTGACAAGTCCATTAGCTGCATGTTGCTCTTTCTCACTCACATTTCACATCAATAAAGATGAATTCAGATGTCCTCTTCCCCAGCTGGTTCTCAGCTGTACAGTAATACTCTCCAGAGTCAGAAGACTGGATGGAGCTGAAGACAAGCTGTGGTTCTTTACTGAGTGGTTGATGGTCTGGATTTACATTCTTCTTGTACCAGGTGTATTTAGCTGCTGGGTTAGCATCAATGCTACAGGTCAGATTGACTGAACTGCCCTCCACTATCTCACCAGATGGACTCACTGACACAGAAGGAAGCTTTGGAGCATCTGAAAAAAAGAAAGACGTCTTATGAGTCTTTGTTCACATTCACTGGTGGCTGGCCAATAGCGGTCACACATGCGGCGCCACACCAGCCACACAGTTTAATTCAGAGTGATTCAGCTTGATAAATTATTTATTATGGTTTTAAATGAGTCAATGAATTAGTTTTTACTTTTTAAGCATTTTGATATAACTTCACATATGAAATTATAGAATATGAAATGAACATAAAAATGAACCTATTTTGTATTCTCTTAACCTTTCTGGCCATGCAACAGAAAGCAGAAGAGAAACTGGAATATTCTGTTCCATGAATAGAAAACCTCAATCACAATGTCATTGACATTTGTGGTAATGCAAGTAACCAAAAATCCCAACGTGGAGCATAGCAGTGGCGCTCGGTCAACAGAGAGCTTTTGTTCAGCACCCCACCTGCCACAAAGCTTAATTATTACTAAATATTTGAAGCAATTATTGTTTTTCATTTTTACACTACCATCACCAAAATTGCTAAATGTTGTTATACTGGGAAATTTTTGCTTGAATTTAAGCTTGTGCTCCCCTTGCATTTCAGGAAAAGAGGATATTTCTATAGCACTTTTATCCAAAGTACCTCATAATCATTCTGCTGCTCATTCACCCATTCACACTCACATTCAAGCGTACACTCACACACTGATGATGGCAAACTACCATCCAGGGTTCAGGCACAACCATCAGGAGCAATTTAGGGTTCAGTATCTGGCTCAAGGACACTTCAACATGCCAGGAGGAGTTGGGGATTCAACCACCGCATCCTGTTTAATGGACAACCCGCTCTACCTCCTGAACCACAGCTGCCTTGCCGCCTTTTTTAGTAGTAGTAGAAAGAGTAGGAATTGCAATAAGTGGTAAATATTAATTTTCTAATGTTTTGTACTTACACTGGACATCTATAATTAGAGATGAAGAGTTGATCTGTCCATATTGATTCTCAGACTTGCAGTGGTAGATCCCACTGTCCTCAGAGCTGATTGAGGTGAAATGATAACTTCCCTGTTGTCCTTGAGTCACTGTTTGGCTCTCCTTGTACCAGGTATAATTAGCTGCTGGGTTAGCATCACTGCTACAGGTCAGAGTCACTGAACTGCCCTCCACTATCTCACCAGAGGGACTCACTGACACAGAGGGAACCTTTGGAGCATCTGGAGGAGATGTATTAAAATGAATTAATTATAAAATGAGGACGGACTGCATTACTATAACATGTTGTATTGGAGCTGCTCAGTGAACTATAGCAGCAGACTGAATGTGAAGCTGTCAAAGCTTAAGAAAGCAGACATGATCAGAAATGGTTGGGTTTTTTTTTTAAGTTTAACAAGGTTGACAAGTCCATTAGCTGCATGTTGCTTTTTCTCACTCACATTTCACATCAATAAAGATGAATTCAGATGTCCTCTTCCCCAGTTGGTTCTCGGCTGTACAGTAATACTCTCCAGAGTCAGAAGACTGGATGGAGCTGAAGACAAGCTGTGGTTTTTTACTGAGAGGTTGAAGGTCTGGATTTACATTCTTCTTGTACCAGGAGTATTTAGCTGCTGGGTTAGCATCACTGCTACAGGTCAGAGTCACTGAACTGCCCTCCGCTATCTCACCAGATGGACTCATTGACACAGAAGGAAGCTTTGGAGCATCTGAAAAAAAGAAAGATATCTTATGAGTCTTTATTCACATTCATTGGTGGCTGGCCAATAGAGGTAACACATGCAGCACCACATCAGCCACACAGTTTAATTCAGAGTGATCCAGCTTGATAAATTATTTATTAAGGTTTTAAATCAGTCAATGAATTAGTTTTTACCTTTTAAGCATTTTGATATAACTTCACATATGAAATTATAGAATATAATATGAACATAAAAATGAACCTATTTTGTATTCTCTTAACCTTTCTGGCCATGCAACAGAAAGCAGAAGAGAAACTGGAATATTCTGTTCCATGAATAGGAAACCTCAATCACAATGTCATTGACATTTGTGGTAATGCAAGTAACCAAAAATCCCAACGTGGAGCATAGCAGTGGCGCTCGGTCAATAGAGAGTTTTTGTACAGCACCCCACCAGCCACAGAGCTTAATTATTATTAAATATTTGAAGCAACTATTGTTTTTCATTTTCACACTACCACCACCAAAACTGCTAAATGTTGTTGTACTGGGCAATTTTTGCTTGAATTTAAGCTTTTGCTCCCCTTGCATTTCAGGAAAAAGGGCCTAAATAAAAATGTAAATGGCTGTATTTCTACAGTACTTTTATCCAAAATGCTTTACATCCATTCTGCTGCTCATTCACCCATTCACACTCACATTCAAGCGTACACTCACACACTGATGATAGCAAACTACCATCCAGGGTTCAGGCACAACCATCAGGAGCAATTTAGGGTTCAGTATCTGGCTCAAGGACACTTCAACATGCCAGGAGGGGTTGGGGATTGAACCACCGTATCCTGTTTAGTGGACAACCTGCTCTACCTTCTGAACCACAGCCACCTTGCCACCTTGTCTAGTAGTACTAGAAATAGTAGGAATTGCAATAAGTGGTAAATATTAATTTTCTAATGTTTTGTACTTACACTGGACATCTATGATTAGAGATGAAGAGTTAATCTGTCCATATTGATTCTCAGACTTGCAGTGGTAGATCCCGCTGTCCTCAGACCTGATTGAGGTGAAATGATAACTTCCCTGTTGTCCTTGAGTCACTGTTTGGTTCTCCTTGTACCAGGTATAGTTAGCTGCTGGGTTAGCATCACTGCTACAGGTCAGAGTCACTGAACTGCCCTCCACTATCTCACCAGAGGGACTCACTGACACAGAGGGAACCTTTGGAGCATCTAGAGGAGATGTATTAAAATGAATTAATTATAAAATGAGGATGGACTGCATTACTATAACATGTTGTATTGGAGCTGCTCAGTGAACTAAAGCAGCAGACTAAAAGTGAAGCAGTCAAAGCTTAAGAAAGCAGACATGATCAGAAACGTTTGGGGTTTTTTTAAGTTTAACAAGGTTGACAAGTCCATTAGCTGCATGTTGCTTTTTCTCACTCACATTTCACATCAATAAAGATGAATTCAGATGTCCTCTTCCCCAGCTGGTTCTCAGCTGTACAGTAATACTCTCCAGAGTCAGAAGACTGGATGGAGCTGAAGACAAGCTGTGGTTCTTTACTGAGTGGTTGATGGTCTGGATTTACATTCTTCTTGTACCAGGTGTATTTAGCTGCTGGGTTAGCATCAATGCTACAGGTCAGATTGACTGAACTGCCCTCCACTATCTCACCAGATGGACTCACTGACACAGAAGGAAGCTTTGGAGCATCTGAAAAAAAGAAAGACGTCTTATGAGTCTTTGTTCACATTCACTGGTGGCTGGCCAATAGCGGTCACACATGCGGCGCCACACCAGCCACACAGTTTAATTCAGAGTGATTCAGCTTGATAAATTATTTATTAAGGTTTTAAATGAGTCAATGAATTAGTTTTTACTTTTTAAGCATTTTGATATAACTTCACATATGAAATTATAGAATATGAAATGAACATAAAAATGAACCTATTTTGTATTCTCTTAACCTTTACATCCATGCAACAGAAAGCAGAAGAGAAACTGGAATATTCTGTTCCATGAATAGGAAACCTCAATCACAATGTCATTGACATTTGTGGTAATGCAAGTAACCAAAAATCCCAACGTGGAGCATAGCAGTGGCGCTCGGTCAACAGAGAGCTTTTGTTCAGCACCCCACCTGCCACAAAGCTTAATTATTACTAAATATTTGAAGCAACTATTGTTTTTCATTTTTACACTACCATCACCAAAATTGCTAAATGTTGTTATACTGGGAAATTTTTGCTTGAATTTAAGCTTGTGCTCCCCTTGCATTTCAGGAAAAAAGGATATTTCTATAGCACTTTTATCCAAAGTACCTCATAATCATTCTGCTGCTCATTCACCCATTCACACTCACATTCAAGCGTACACTCACACACTGATGATGGCAAACTACCATCCAGGGTTCAGGCACAACCATCAGGAGCAATTTAGGGTTCAGTATCTGGCTCAAGGACACTTCAACATGCCAGGAGGAGTTGGGGATTCAACCACCGCATCCTGTTTAATGGACAACCCGCTCTACCTCCTGAACCACAGCTGCCTTGCCGCCTTTTTTAGTAGTAGTAGAAAGAGTAGGAATTGCAATAAGTGGTAAATATTAATTTTCTAATGTTTTGTACTTACACTGGACATCTATAATTAGAGATGAAGAGTTGATCTGTCCATATTGATTCTCAGACTTGCAGTGGTAGATCCCACTGTCCTCAGAGCTGATTGAGGTGAAATGATAACTTCCCTGTTGTCCTTGAGTCACTGTTTGGCTCTCCTTGTACCAGGTATAATTAGCTGCTGGGTTAGCATCACTGCTACAGGTCAGAGTCACTGAACTGCCCTCCACTATCTCACCAGAGGGACTCACTGACACAGAGGGAACCTTTGGAGCATCTGGAGGAGATGTATTAAAATGAATTAATTATAAAATGAGGACGGACTGCATTACTATAACATGTTGTATTGGAGCTGCTCAGTGAACTACAGCAGCAGACTGAATGTGAAGCTGTCAAAGCTTAAGAAAGCAGACATGATCAGAAATGGTTGGGGTTTTTTTTAAGTTTAACAAGGTTGACAAGTCCATTAGCTGCATGTTGCTTTTTCTCACTCACATTTCACATCAATAAAGATGTATTCAGATGTCCTCTTCCCTAGTTGGTTCTCGGCTGTACAGTAATACTCTCCAGAGTCAGAAAACTGGATGGAGCTGAAGACAAACTGTGGTTTTTTACTGAGAGGTTGAAGGTCTGGATTTACATTCTTCTTGTACCAGGAGTATTTAGCTGCTGGGTTAGCATCACTGCTACAGGTCAGAGTCACTGAACTGCCCTCCACTATCTCACCAGAGGGACTCATTGACACAGAAGGAAGCTTTGGAGCATCTGAAAAAAAGAAAGATATCTTATGAGTCTTTATTCACATTCATTGGTGGCTGGCCAATAGAGGTCACACATGCAGCACCACACCAGCCACACAGTTAAATTCAGAGTGATCCAGCTTGATAAATTATTTATTAAGGTTTTAAATCAGTCAATGAATTAGTTTTTACCTTTTAAGCATTTTGATATAACTTCACATATGAAATTATAGAATATAATATGAACATAAAAATGAACCTATTTTGTATTCTCTTAACCTTTCTGGCCATGCAACAGAAAGCAGAAGAGAAACTGGAATATTCTGTTCCATGAATAGGAAACCTCAATCACAATGTCATTGACATTTGTGGTAATGCAAGTAACCAAAAATCCCAACATGGAGCATAGCAGTGGCGCTCGGTCAATAGAGAGTTTTTGTACAGCACCCCACCAGCCACAGAGCTTAATTATTATTAAATATTTGAAGCAACTATTGTTTTTCATTTTCACACTACCACCACCAAAACTGCTAAATGTTGTTGTACTGGGCAATTTTTGCTTGAATTTAAGCTTTTGCTCCCCTTGCATTTCAGGAAAAAGGGCCTAAATAAAAATGTAAATGGCTGTATTTCTACAGTACTTTTATCCAAAATGCTTTACATCCATTCTGCTGCTCATACACCCATTCACACTCACATTCAAGCGTACACTCACACACTGATGATAGCAAACTACCATCCAGGGTTCAGGCACAACCATCAGGAGATATTTAGGGTTCAGTATCTGGCTCAAGGACACTTCAACATGCCAGGAGGGGTTGGGGATTGAACCACCGTATCCTGTTTAGTGGACAACCTGCTCTACCTTCTGAACCACAGCCGCCTTGCCACCTTGTCTAGTAGTACTAGAAATAGTAGGAATTGCAATAAGTGGTAAATATTAATTTTCTAATGTTTTGTACTTACACTGGACATCTATGATTAGAGATGAAGAGTTAATCTGTCCATGTTGATTCTCAGACTTGCAGTGGTAGATCCCGCTGTCCTCAGACCTGATTGAGGTGAAATGATAACTTCCCTGTTGTCCTTGAGTCACTGTTTGGTTCTCCTTGTACCAGGTATAGTTAGCTGCTGGGTTAGCATCACTGCTACAGGTCAGAGTCACTGAACTGCCCTCCACTATCTCACCAGAGGGACTCACTGACACAGAGGGAACCTTTGGAGCATCTAGAGGAGATGTATTAAAATGAATTAATTATAAAATGAGGATGGACTGCATTACTATAACATGTTGTATTGGAGCTGCTCAGTGAACTAAAGCAGCAGACTAAAAGTGAAGCAGTCAAAGCTTAACAAAGCAGACATGATCAGAAATGTTAAGTTTAACAAGGTTGACAAGTCCAGTAGCTGCATGTTGCTTTTTCTCACTCACATTTCACATCAATAAAGATGAATTCAGATGTCCTCTTCCCCAGCTGGTTCTCAGCTGTACAGTAATACTCTCCAGAGTCAGAAGACTGGATGGAGCTGAAGACAAGCTGTGGTTCTTTACTGAGAGGTTGAAGGTCTGGATTTACATTCTTCTTGTACCAGGTGTATTTAGCTGCTGGGTTAGCATCACTGCTACAGGTCAGGGTCACTGAACTGCCCTCCACTATCTCACCAGAAGGACTCACTGACACAGAGGGAAGCTTTGGAGCATCTGTAGGAGATACACACTTACATTAATTTGAAGATTAGAATATGTTGTCAGAGATGATATACTATTTTAATTCAAGTTTATTTTTGCTAGTTTCTTATTGATCATTCCTAGTGGTTGTCACAGTGGCTGTCCACAATGATGATCCTGGAGCTGTTCCAGGTTAGACTGCTGCTGGTGGGAACTAACCGCAAATAACAGACCTTTAATGACTCTGCACAGTGGGCAGATCACTTCCTTATTATGTTTAATAAATAGTTCTGCTAAATCCACATAATGAACCAAAAATTATTTGGATTGGGAAATGAATCATATATTTTATTTTGGGGGAAAACACAGACACAGACTGACACGGTGAACTAAACTCACACACTGAAGGAGAGCGGTAATCCTCATGTGCTTTCATAGCACAGGAGACGTTGTCACTGGGATTAAACTGCCCTGAATAAAGAGAAGTTTCCTCCTTCACAACTTTCTGTCCATTCTTGAACCAGACATAAGAAATACCACCTGCTGGACTGCAGCTGCTGAGACATTTCAGCTCTGCCTCGGTATAAGACTGATGGACTGTTACTGTGATCACCTGCACCTGGAGAGCTGAATATGTGAAAAAAAGAACAGAAATGTAATTTTGTTCATACATACAAACAAACTTTCACAGTGATATTTTCAAGATATTAACCATTTGAAACTAAATTAAGTCTTCCAATGAAAATGTTACCTGTGACAGTCAAAGTGACTCCAGGTGAACCAGTAAATCTCCCTCCTGGTTGGTTTGTTATGAACCTGAACTTGTATTGAGCTGAGTCGCTCTCTCTCAGGTCTGTGATTCTCAGAGTGCAGTTGTTCTTATCACAGTGATACTGCACATGACCTGCATACTCTGAGTCTGTTTTCAGATCCACAGGTTCATTATTACTCAGTTGAGTAAACCAGAATGTTTCCTTAACTACAGTAGAAGTGCCCTTTACTCTGGATGGGTATCTGTAGGTGCAGCATATGTCCACTGTTGATCCTTTTAAGGCACAGACCTGAGTAGAAGTGTAAGTCACTCCCCAGTCATTCTGACCCTGTACCACTGTAACAGATAGCACATCAGAAACCACAGCCAGATTCATAACAGTTAAGAATCAGTGAATAAGACAAATTGGATCATGGCATCAATATGGTTTTATCTTCTTGTTCTGCTTGTTTGTTGTAGTTTTAAAAAAGCTAAAAGCCAAATGCCTGAAATGTGTATCTGATGTATTATGATGATAATACTGAGAAACTAGTAGGCTTGATTATTGTAATGCTCTCCTTACTGGCCCACCAAAAAAAGACATAGATCAACTTCAACTTATATAAAATTCAGCTGTCTGTGTGCAGACCAGGACTGCTGAGTCAAGTGTGAAACCCACAGAGAAATGCAGAACCTGAAGTGAGGGAAACTTTTAGATTATTCTGGGTAAAGTGTGTATTACTGCAGTGACACATACTGTACATATGGTATTTAGATCATAAGCAATTATAAGCTGTATGTAGTAGCTTCAACACAGGTCTGGAAAATGTGTGGTGACAGTTTGAATCTGGGTCCCAAAACCCCAAAACTGGAGCTGTTCAGTGAACTACAGCTACAGACTGTGAATGTGAAGCAGGAACAGCTGAAGCAGTCATGATCAGTAACATCTCACCCTGCTTAATAAGACTGCAAAGATTTCAGACATATTTAGTCTGTGTGTTTTTTATTTTCCATTTAAGCTGTTTCACTCACATTTCACATCAATAAAGATGTATTCAGATGTCCTCTTCCCCAGCTGGTTCTCAGCTGTACAGTAATACTCTCCAGAGTCAGAGGGCTGGATGGAGCTGAAGACGAGCTGTGGTTCTTTACTGAGAGGTTGAAGGTCTGGATTTACATTCTTCTTGTACCAGGTGTAATTAGCTGCTGGGTTAGCATCACTGCTACAAGTCAGAGTCACTGAACTGCCCTCCACTATCTCACCAGAAGGACTCACTGACACGGAGGGAAGCTTTGGAGCATCTGTAGGAGATACACACTTACATTAATTTGAAGATTAGAATATGTTGTCAGAGATGATATACTATTTTAATTCAAGTTTAGTTTTGCTAGTTTCTTATTGATCATCCCTAGTGGTTGTCACAGCGGCTGTCCACAATGATGATCCTGGAGCTGTTCCAGGTTAGACTGCTGCTGGTGGGAGCTAACCGCAAATAACAGACCTTTAATGACTCTGCACAGTTTGCAGATCACTTCCTTATTATGTTTAATAAATAGTTCTGCTAAATCCACATAATGAACCAAAAATTATTTGGATTGGGAAATGAATCATATATTTTATTTTGGGGGAAAACACAGACACAGACTGACACGGTGAACTAAACTCACACACTGAAGGAGAGCGGTAATCCTCATGTGCTTTCATAGCACAGGAGACGTTGTCACTGGGATTAAACTGCCCTGAATAAAGAGAAGTTTCCTCCTTCACAACTTTCTGTCCATTCTTGAACCAGACATAAGAAATACCACCTGCTGGACTGCAGCTGCTGAGACATTTCAGCTCTGCCTCGGTATAAGACTGATGGACTGTTACTGTGATCACCTGCACCTGGAGAGCTGAATATGTGAAAAAAAGAACAGAAATGTAATTTTGTTCATACATACAAACAAACTTTCACAGTGATATTTTCAAGATATTAACCATTTGAAACTAAATTAAGTCTTCCAATGAAAATGTTACCTGTGACAGTCAAAGTGACTCCAGGTGAACCAGTAAATCTCCCTCCTGGTTGGTTTGTTATGAACCTGAACTTGTATTGAGCTGAGTCGCTCTCTCTCAGGTCTGTGATTCTCAGAGTGCAGTTGTTCTTATCACAGTGATACTGCACATGACCTGCATACTCTGAGTCTGTTTTCAGATCCACAGGTTCATTATTACTCAGTTGAGTAAACCAGAATGTTTCCTTAACTACAGTAGAAGTGCCCTTTACTCTGGATGGGTATCTGTAGGTGCAGCATATGTCCACTGTTGATCCTTTTAAGGCACAGACCTGAGTAGAAGTGTAAGTCACTCCCCAGTCATTCTGACCCTGTACCACTGTAACAGATAGCACATCAGAAACCACAGCCAGATTCATAACAGTTAAGAATCAGTGAATAAGACAAATTGGATCATGGCATCAATATGGTTTTATCTTCTTGTTCTGCTTGTTTGTTGTAGTTTTAAAAAAGCTAAAAGCCAAATGCCTGAAATGTGTATCTGATGTATTATGATGATAATACTGAGAAACTAGTAGGCTTGATTATTGTAATGCTCTCCTTACTGGCCCACCAAAAAAAGACATAGATCAACTTCAACTTATATAAAATTCAGCTGTCTGTGTGCAGACCAGGACTGCTGAGTCAAGTGTGAAACCCACAGAGAAATGCAGAACCTGAAGTGAGGGAAACTTTTAGATTATTCTGGGTAAAGTGTGTATTACTGCAGTGACACATACTGTACATATGGTATTTAGATCATAAGCAATTATAAGCTGTATGTAGTAGCTTCAACACAGGTCTGGAAAATGTGTGGTGACAGTTTGAATCTGGGTCCCAAAACCCCAAAACTGGAGCTGTTCAGTGAACTACAGCTACAGACTGTGAATGTGAAGCAGGAACAGCTGAAGCAGTCATGATCAGTAACATCTCACCCTGCTTAATAAGACTGCAAAGATTTCAGACATATTTAGTCTGTGTGTTTTTTATTTTCCATTTAAGCTGTTTCACTCACATTTCACATCAATAAAGATGTATTCAGATGTCCTCTTCCCCAGCTGGTTCTCAGCTGTACAGTAATACTCTCCAGAGTCAGAGGACTGGATGGAGCTGAAGACAAGCTGTGGTTCTTTACTGAGAGGTTGAAGGTCTGGATTTACATTCTTCTTGTACCAGGTGTAATTAGCTGCTGGGTTAGCATCACTGCTACAAGTCAGAGTCACTGAACTGCCCTCCACTATCTCACCAGAAGGACTCACTGACACGGAGGGAAGCTTTGGAGCATCTGTAGGAGATACACACTTACATTAATTTGAAGATTAGAATATGTTGTCAGAGATGATATACTATTTTAATTCAAGTTTATTTTTGCTAGTTTCTTATTGATCATCCCTAGTGGTTGTCACAGCGGCTGTCCACAATGATGATCCTGGAGCTGTTCCAGGTTAGACTGCTGCTGGTGGGAGCTAACCGCAAATAACAGACCTTTAATGACTCTGCACAGTTTGCAGATCACTTCCTTATTATGTTTAATAAATAGTTCTGCTAAATCCACATAATGAACCAAAAATTATTTGGATTGGGAAATGAATTATATATTTTATTTTGGGGGAAAACACAGACACAGACTGACACGGTGAACTAAACTCACACACTGAAGGAGAGCGGTAATCCTCATGTGCTTTCATAGCACAGGAGACGTTGTCACTGGGATTAAACTGCCCTGAATAAAGAGAAGTTTCCTCCTTCACAACTTTCTGTCCATTCTTGAACCAGACATAAGAAATACCACCTGCTGGACTGCAGCTGCTGAGACATTTCAGCTCTGCCTCGGTATAAGACTGATGGACTGTTACTGTGATCACCTGCACCTGGAGAGCTGAATATGTGAAAAAAAGAACAGAAATGTAATTTTGTTCATACATACAAACAAACTTTCACAGTGATATTTTCAAGATATTAACCATTTGAAACTAAATTAAGTCTTCCAATGAAAATGTTACCTGTGACAGTCAAAGTGACTCCAGGTGAACCAGTAAATCTCCCTCCTGGTTGGTTTGTTATGAACCTGAACTTGTATTGAGCTGAGTCGCTCTCTCTCAGGTCTGTGATTCTCAGAGTGCAGTTGTTCTTATCACAGTGATACTGCACATGACCTGCATACTCTGAGTCTGTTTTCAGATCCACAGGTTCATTATTGCTCAGTTGAGTAAACCAGAATGTTTCCTTAACTACAGTAGAAGTGTCCTTTACTCTGGATGGGTATCTGTAGGTGCAGCGTATGTCCACTGTTGATCCTTTTAAGGCACAGACCTGAGTAGAAGTGTAAGTCACTCCCCAGTCATTCTGACCCTGTACCACTGTAACAGATAGCACATCAGAAACCACAGCCAGATTCATAACAGTTAAGAATCAGTGAATAAGACAAATTGGATCATGGCATCAATATGGTTTTATCTTCTTGTTCTGCTTGTTTGTTGTAGTTTTAAAAAAGCTAAAAGCCAAATGCCTGAAATGTGTATCTGATGTATTATGATGATAATACTGAGAAACTAGTAGGCTTGATTATTGTAATGCTCTCCTTACTGGCCCACCAAAAAAAGACATAGATCAACTTCAACTTATATAAAATTCAGCTGTCTGTGTGCAGACCAGGACTGCTGAGTCAAGTGTGAAACCCACAGAGAACTACTGATTTAGATCATAAGCAATTATAAGCTGTATGTAGTAGCTTCAACACAGGTCTGGAAAATGTGTGGTGACAGTTTGAATCTGGGTCCCAAAACCCCAAAACTGGAGCTGTTCAGTGAACTACAGCTACAGACTGTGAATGTGAAGCAGGAAGAGCTGAAGCAGTCATGATCAGTAACATCTCATCCTGCTTAATAAGACTGCAAAGATTTCAGACATATTTAGTCTGTGTGTTTTTTATTTTCCATTTAAGCTGTTTCACTCACATTTCACATCAATAAAGATGTATTCAGATGTCCTCTTCCCCAGCTGGTTCTCAGCTGTACAGTAATACTCTCCAGAGTCAGAGGACTGGATGGAGCTGAAGACGAGCTGTGGTTCTTTACTGAGAGGTTGAAGGTCTGGATTTACATTCTTCTTGTACCAGGTGTATTTAGCTGCTGGGTTAGCATCACTGCTACACGTCAGAGTCACTGAACTGCCCTCCACTATCTCACCAGAAGGACTCACTGACACAGAGGGAAGCTTTGGAGCATCTGTAGGAGATACACACTTACATTAATTTGAAGATTAGAATATGTTGTCAGAGATGATATACTATTTTAATTCAAGTTTATTTTTGCTAGTTTCTTATTGATCATTCCTAGTAGTTGTCACAGCGGCTGTCCACAATGATGATCCTGGAGCTGTTCCAGGTTAGACTGCTGCTGGTGGGAACTAACCGCAAATAACAGACCTTTAATGACTCTGCACAGTGGGCAGATCACTTCCTTATTATGTTTAATAAATAGTTCTGCTGAATCCACATAATGAACCAAAAACTATTTGGATTGGGAAATGAATTATATATTTAATTTTGGGGGAAAAACACAGACACAGACTGACACAGTGAACAAAACTCACACAGTGAAGGAGAGCGGTAATCCTCATGTCCTTTCATAGCACAGGAGACGTTGTCACTGGGATTAAACTGCCCTGAATAAAGAGAAGTTTCCTCCTTCACAACTTTCTGTCCATTCTTGAACCAGACATAAGAAATACCACCTGCTGGACTGCAGCTGCTGAGACATTTCAGCTCTGCCTCGGTGTAAGACTGATGGACTGTTACTGTGATCACCTGCACCTGGAGAGCTGAATATGTGAAAAAAAGAACAGAAATGTAATTTTGTTCATACATACAAACAAACTTTCACAGTGATATTTTCAAGATATTAACCATTTGAAACTAAATTAAGTCTTCCAATGAAAATGTTACCTGTGACAGTCAAAGTGACTCCAGGTGAACCAGTAAATCTCCCTCCTGGTTGGTTTGTTATGAACCTGAACTTGTACTGAGCTGAGTCGCTCTCTCTCAGGTCTGTGATTCTCAGAGTGCAGTTGTTCTTATCACAGTGATACTGCACCCGACCTGCGTACTCTGAGTCTGTTTTCAGATCCACAGGTTCGTTATTACTCAGTTGAGTAAACCAGAATGTTTCCTTAACTACAGTAGAAGTGCCCTTTACTCTCGATGGGTATCTGTAGGTGCAGCGTATGTCCACTGTTGATCCTTTTAAGGCACAGATCTGAGTAGAAGTGTAAGTCACTCCCCAGTCATTCTGATCCTGTACCACTGTAACACAGAGCACATCAGAAACCACAGTCACATTCATAACAGTTAAGAATCAGTGAATAAGACAAATTGGATCCAGGCATCAATATGATTTTATCTTCTTGTTCTGCTTGTTTGTTGTAGTTTTAAAAAAGCTAAAAACCAAATGCCTGAAATGTGTATCTTATGTATTATGATGATAATACTGAGAAACTAGCAAGATGGATTATTGTGATGCTGTCCTTACTGGCCCACCAAAAAAGCCATAGATCAACTTCAACTTATATAAAATTCAGCTGTCTGTGTGCAGACCAGGACCAGAAGGAGAATACTCATTACACCTGTTTTAAAATTGCTTCACTGGCTACTTCTTTTTGTCTGACATGGTATTAAGATATGTATCCACTATATCCCTTAGGTCTTCTGTTAGTTGCATCTTGGTTTTTATAGGGTCCAGTCTAAGACCCACAATGAGGCCGCTTTTCATCACTGTGGCTCCCCGCTGTGGCAGCCTGCCAGAGGACCTGGAGAAAGTGTGGATATCTTTAAAAAGAAAACTTAAAGCAAACCCTTTTTGCCTGGTTTTTATTTGGTGTGTTTATTTCAACTTGCACTTTTACTGTTATTTCTTATCTCTTATTGATTATAGGTTTTACTATATTATATTTTATACTTTTTTCATTTAAATGTTTTTTGTTTAAACTCATGTTCTTTTTAATTTGTTTTATGTTCAACACTTGGAGTTGCATTTGATGTATGACCTCTGCTATGTAAATATAGTTTGATTTGATTTGATTTGATATATTTCTTTTTCCCCAGTTTCATTTGCTTTTTAGGCACTTTGTAACTATATTTTATGACTTTCATTGTTTTATTTCTGAATTATGCCTGGGTGAAAACACACACATCGAAAAGTCCAAAGATATTTATGTATACTTGGAATGTATAGTGTAAAGACACAGCTTGAGAAAGTTAATCTCTCTGCACTGAGACAGAACAATCAGGCAGAAGTAAGCAACTAAGACAGAAGAATGTATTGAAGCTGTGAATATTAAAGCAGTTTTACTGAACAGGATAAGAAGAAGGAAATCAATAATTACAGAGTCTGCATTTTTCTTGGTTAGTTTCCTCTCTGTTAGCTGGTAAATGTTCTGCTGAGTCAACTGTGAAAACCACAGAGAAATGCAGAACCTGAAGTGAGGGAAACTTTTAGACTATACTGGGTAAACAGTGTATTACTGCAGTAGCACATACTGTACATATGGTATTTAGATCAAAAGCAATTAATAGCTGTACGTAGCAGCTTTGACAAGGGTCTGGAAAATGGCTGGTGACAGTTTGAATCTGGGTCCCAAAAGCCCAAAACTGGAGCTGTTCAGTGAACTACAGCTACAGACTGTGAATGTAAAGCAGGAAGAGCTGAAGCAGTCGTGTTCAGTAACATCTCACCCTGGTTAATAAGACTGCAAAGATTTCAGACATATTTAGTCTGTGTGTTTTTTATTTTCCATTTAAGCTGTTTCACTCACATTTCACATCAATAAAGATGTATTCAGATGTCCTCTTCCCCAGCTGGTTCTCAGCTGTACAGTAATACTCTCCAGAGTCAGAGGACTGGATGGAGCTGAAGACGAGCTGTGGTTCTTTACTGAGAGGTTGAAGGTCTGGATTTACATTCTTCTTGTACCAGGTGTAATTAGCTGCTGGGTTAGCATCACTGCTACACGTCAGAGTCACTGAACTGCCCTCCACTATCTCACCAGAAGGACTCACTGACACAGAGGGAAGCTTTGGAGCATCTGTAGGAGATACAAACTTACATTTACTTGAAGATTAGCATATGTTGACGGAGATGATAGACTATTTTAATTCAAGTTTATTTTTGCTAGTTTCTTATTGATCATCCCTAGTAGTTGTCACAGCGGCTGTCCACAATGATGATCCTGGAGCTGTTCCAGGTTAGACTGCTGCTGGTGGGAACTAACCGCAAATAACAGACCTTTAATGACTCTGCACAGCAGGCAGATCACTTCTTTAATATGTTTAATAAATAGTTCTGCTGAATCCACATAATGAACCAAAAATTATTTGGATTGGGAAATGAATTATATATTTAATTTTGGGGGAAAAACACAGACAGAGACTGACACAGTGAACAAAACTCACACAGTGAAGGAGAGCGGTAATCCTCATGTCCTTTCATAGCACAGGAGACATTGTCACTGGGATTAAACTGTCCTGAATAAAGAGAAGTTTCCTCCTTCACAACTTTCTGTCCATTCTTGAACCAGACATAAGAAATACCACCTGCTGGACTGCAGCTGCTGAGACATTTCAGCTCTGCCTCGGTGTAAGACTGATGGACTGTTACTGTGATCACCTGCACCTGGAGAGCTGGATATGTGAAAAAAAAGAACAGAAATGTAATTTTGTTCATACATACAAACAAACCGTCACAGTAATTCCAAGATATTAACCATTTGACTAAATTAAGTCTTCCAATAAAAATGTTACCTGTGACTGTCAAAGTGACTCCAGGTAAACCAATAAAGCTCCCTCCTGGTTGATCTGTTATGAACCTGAACTTGTACTGAGCTGAGTCATTCTCTCTTAGGTCTGTGATTCTCAGAGTGCAGTTGTTCTTATCACAGTGATACTGCACACGACCTGTGTACTCTGAATTTGTTTTCAGATCCACAGGTTCGTTATTGCTCAGTTGAGTAAACCAGAATGTTTCCTTAACTACAGTAGAAGTGCCCTTTACTCTGGATGGGTATCTGTAGGTGCAGCGTATGTCCACTGTTGATCCTTTTAAAGCACAGATCTGAGTAGAAGTGTAAGTCACTCCCCAGTCATTCTGACCCTGTACCACTGTAACAGATAGCACATCAGAAACCACAATGAGATTCATAACAACAGTTAAGAATCAGTGAATAAGAAAAATTGGATCATTGCATCAATATGATTTTATCTTCTTGCTCTGCTTGTTGGTAGTAATTTTAAAAAAGCTAAAAGCCAAATGCCTGAAATGTGTATCTTATGTATTATCAAACACAAAGTCCTTCAAACATAAAATGATACGATGATAATACTGAGAAACTAGTAAGATGGATTATTGTGATGCTCTCCTTACTGGCCCAACAAAAAAATCCAAAGATCAACTTCAACTCATATCAAATTCAGCTGTCTGTGTGCTGACCAGGACCAGAAGGAGAGTACACATTACACCTGTTTTAAAATTGCTTCACTGCTACTTCTTTTTGTCTGACATGGTTTTAAGATATGTATCCACTATATCCCTTAGGTCTTCCATTAGTTGTATCTTGGTTCTTATAGGGTCTGGTCTAAGACCCACAGTGAGGCCACTTTTCATCACTGTGGCTCCTGTCAGATGACCTGGAGAAAGTGTGGATGTCGTTAAAAGAAAATTCAAAGCAATCCTTTTTTGCCTGGCTTTTATTTAGTGCGTTCATTTCAATTTGCACTTTTACTGTTATTTCTTATCTCTTATTTAAAATATATTATATTTTATACGGTTTTCATTTAAATGTTTTTTGTTTAAACTCATGTTCTTTTTAATTCTTTTTATGTTCAACACTTGGAGTTGCATTTGATGTATGACTTGTGCTATATAAATATAGTTTGATTTGATTTGATTTGATTTGATTTGATATTTTTCTTTTTCCCCAGATTCATTTGCTTTTTGGGCACTTTGTAACTGTATTTTATGACTTTCATTATTTTATTTCTGAATTATGCCTGGGTGAAAACACACACATCGAAAAGTCCAAAGATATTTATGAATACTTTGGATTCATAGTGTAAAGAAACAGCTTGAGAAAGTTAATCTCTGTGCACTGAGACAGAACAATCAGACAGAATTAAGCAACTGAGAAAGAAGAATGTATTGAAGCTGTGAATATTGAAGCAGTTTTACTGAACAGGATAAGAAGAAGGAAATTAATTATTGGAAGAGTCTGCATTTTTCTTGGTTAGTTTCCTCTCTGTTAGCTGGTCAATTTTCTGCTGAGTCAACTGTGAAAATCACAGAGAAATGCAGAACCTGAGGTGAGGGAAACTATTAAAAGTGGCAAAAAGTACATGGGTGGATATTCACTCTTACATGGTGGGGTTATGGAGGGGCAACTGTTGTAGCTATAACAGGTATAACAGTTACTGATATTTTTTTGGCATTTTTGCCTTTATTCAACCGCTATAGTTTACACAAAAAATGTGGAGTTTAAAAGTCAATCATCATACTGCATCACACAAATATAAAACCTACAAAAGTGCTCATCTGGGATATTTCATATTTTATTAACCTTCTTAAAATCACTACAGTCAGCTCTGAGTAAGTGTGCTAAATGTCCTACAATGTAAATATACAGTACCTGACACAGAGAGAAGGAAGACAACAAATCCACTCGCTGCTGCTGTTAAACTCATAGCTGCTCCTCTCATCTGTGAGGCTTCAGATACATTAAAACACATCAAATAATGTTCACAACATGTAATAGTCACATCAGTAAAATATTTTACTTACAATAGAGAAGAATGTTGTCTGTTGAGATGCTTGTCCTCTGTGATCTGTAAGAGAAGTCAGATATAAGTCTTAAAATAAATGACTTGATTTCCTTCCTCTTTCTTATTATTTTGAAAATGCATAGGCAGCAAAGGCAGAAGTGACAACCAAGTTTTACTAGACTTAATATAATCTGTGTTAGAGAGAATAAGAGATTGGTGTTTTGACTTGTTCATAATTTAAAGAGAAAAGAGAAATAGTGAGACATTTTTATTACCTTATCGTGCAGACACACCAAATCCGTAGACGGATGTCAAGTTGACAGATCCCATTCATTTTCTATGAAAAGCAGGAGATCTGGCCATGCAGTGCATGATGGATACAGCACGGTGAGTTGATGGATCAACCTCTACATCTGAATTTACTTAATCACGACTCAAGCTCAATTTTATGTAAATGAGGTCCATACAGTGCAATGCGGCCGGCTCACATTTGGTCCAATGCGTCCAATTGTGTCCTCACCAGGGTCCCTGTGTCTGCATCATTAATCTTATTAAGTGTGGGCACAATTCAGTGTCTAAAGAAAAGATATGACATATGTGACAGATGTGGGACAGTCAGTTTGATTCTTATAAGTGCTGAGAAACAAGTAAAAAGTGAAGTATAACAACAAAAAAAACAGTGACACAAAAATCTATGTGTAAATCAGAACACAAAATGTGTTACATCTGCAATGAGAAACTCACTCATTTACAGTCATTCTGACTGTAACACAGAGCACATCAGAATAAGAGACCACCAAGAGGACCCATTGCCGTCTCACACAGCTTGGGTGGACACTGCAAGGCCCAGAGAGTCCCTTCCAAGGCCCACGCGGTGAACAACAATGTTTACATATCTCCACAGGCACGGACCGCAGTGAACCTCTCAGGAAAATGGAGCACCTTTGGCGACTTGACACTCTGCTTTGCAGTGAGAAAGTGACCTCCAGGTCCAAACAGGACCACCAAGCCTACAGCCTGCTGCAAACTGCCACCATCAGAGTTGAAGTGGAGAGGTCCAGTGCTATGCCACACCTTTACTCTGATGCGCTCCTATCGTCAATCTCCATGCAACAAAGCAGGCTGTACTAGCCAGTCTGTACAACAGTGAGTTCAAGCTTTCCAAGGACCAAAACTTCATATCAGCAGAAAGGCCCCTCCTTGCACAAGCTCAGCTGGACTCATCTCCAGATTGAAACAAAGCCGTCAAGGTCAGGCAGCCAATTCCTGTAGACAGCCTTCCTCATACCGGAATATGTTGAAGGCACAGTCCTTATCAGAGTTGAGGGCAGACCCCGCCATGCTGAGGATCTTGAAGTGATTGTTGCTATTGCTATTGACCTGATTGTACTTGACCCAAGTCATTACATCACAAACTAATGATTCAAGATTTCAAACAGAGGCTGCTCCACCCTGGCCCGGAACAGGTTTTTGACAAACTGCGTAGACAGTTTTGGGTGCTCCAGGGCCAGGAAGCTATCCTCAAACTTCAACACGCTGAGACTGTCAACACTGGCATGCCAAGCCAAACATTCCCAAAATGGCTGACCTGCCACTATGCAGACTGTGCCTGCACAAGCCTCCATTCTATTCCACTGGAATGGACTGTTTTAGTTCATTTGCAGTATGGATTGGATGTCACCAGGAGAAAAATTTGGGGGGTTCGGTATAAGTGCATGACTACCAGGTGGGTGCACTTAGACCTACTGGAAAGTCTTGATACGGATGCCTTTCTTCTGTCCCTTCACCACTTCATTGCTTGATGAGGCAAACCATTTGAGTTGCTATGGGACACTGGCATCAATTTCACTCGAGCAGACCATGAGCTACAGGAAGCCTTGGATGCCATGGGGCCTCGGCTGCAAGAGCAACTAGCATGTCAGTTGTTCCACTTCAATCCACCAAGTGCTCCTTATTTTGGAGAGATATCAGAGCGAGAAGTCAGACATGTGAAGCAGCACCTTTTGAAGGCATCCTAAATGCCAAACCTTTAGGACACATGTCATCGCACATTGCCAGGTTCAGGTTCAGATCAGGTTCAGACCAACACCATGAAGGTTAGAGTTAAGAGCAACCAGTGGCCAGGCTAATCCAGCTTCCCAAAATTACAGAGGAGGACAAACGTGCCCCAGCCAGCCTTTCCAAGTGAGTACAAATGTCATGACAGAAATCTGGGATGGCTGCGTTGGAAAGCCCAGCAGCGACTCTTAGTGGACTACAATGAGAGTGACAGGTTCAGAAAGTCTGCTGCCTCAGTCAGTCACCGCAGCACCATGAGGAGTCGATTAAGCCAATTAAGGGGACAGATTCCTCATGTGTACTATTCTGTTGTTGTGCGTTCTTGAAATGATGTAAGCATGGATTATTTACCTATAAAGAACATTTCATATTAGAATTTAAGTTCAGTGTTGATATTTTCTTGAGTTTTTTTCATTCAACGGAGTTAATTGGTATGATGCAACAGCTAACTTATTAGCTTGCTGAAAGCAATCACACATTGTTCTTCTCACTCTTTATTCTTATTCCGTCTTCCGTACGTTTTTTGCCGCCTTTCAACTGCTGCATACTTTGTGCTATAAAAACCATTCAAACATCAATCTGTACAGCTCATTCAGCAGATGTGTGCTTGTATTTTTCTGAAATGTAACATGTTTCAGCGATTTTATATAATTTTTTAAAACATTAAAATTTATAATGGCAGTCTATGGGACGAACCATCCAACCGAGTTGGAAAATTGGTCACTTTGACACTCAACTGCTCGGACGTTGAGTTTTAAACTTCAAACTTTAAAATGTTCACAAATCTTTGAACTTTCAAAGTTATCAGATTGTTTAGTGATATCTTTTATAATTTTTCAGCAATTTAAGCCAAAAGTCAGGGGTTTTTCAGACTGTCAGGTCTCACCAGTGTGTCCATCACCATGTGATCAGGCACAGTGGAGAGCACAGATATTTTTAGACCAGAATTTTTTTTCTGAACAGCTATCACTTCCACAATTTTAAGTCCTCAAGCACATATCTTGCCTCAGTATGTTGCCACAATCCTCCTCTCTCTCAAAATGTAAATATATTTCACATAGGACTTATAGTTTTTGAGATCTGAACCTTAATTGATAGAGAGTCCCTGTCTTGCTCTCATTGACTGCAATACAGTCTGCAGGAAGTGTGTCTCCTCTCACTCCAGTTTCTTAAACTTGCAGATTCTCTGATCCTTCAAACACTTTTTACACTTATCATTCATTCTCATGTTAAACTACTCTTGCTTTCACTAATGATGTACAAATCTCTGGGCTTCAAGCACTAGCTTGAGACAAATACATTTTCATCATCAAAATGGAGATTTTTTCCTCTCATTTTTGTGAATGTCTGTTGGCTCAGTGGTTTAGAATACTGCTCTCATAATCAGCTTCACCTTAGATGACAAGGTTGTGTGTTTGATACCTGCTCACTGCAGTGCTCCTCATAATATTGCTCTCATGTACAATGTTGCTTCATATCTTTATCCTGTACCAGAATTCAATTCCTCTCTAGCCTACCTTAACATTACTACCTAAAGTATGGATTGATATGCTTGTTAAATATATCTTTTCCTGTACTATACAGCATGTGTGAGTAGTCTAGTGGTTTAAGGTTATGTCATTTCTCACCTCCTTTTAGATCCAAAGGTTGTGAGTTTGAGCCCTGCTTAGGGCAGAACTCAGTAGAGATGAAGGAGTCCAGGTGATGTCAATCTGCTTAATGAGCTGAGCTCAACTGCTTTTTTGTCAATTTCATGCAATTGACAGACTAAATAGCAGAATCTGGCCTGGTATTGCTGTGTGACATGTTAGCTCAGTGCATAACATTTCTGTCTTTACAAACATGAGGGTGTAGGTTCAATTCCACCCATTTCAGATTTTAATCTTGCTAGATTTTTCAATAGTGTACAGCTTCCAGTTATGCAATCTAAATTTGCTTTCAGCAATCACATGCAATTTCTACAGAAATTGCATTTTCTAGTTTACCTTTGTCATCATTCAACTCTATGTTAATTTGGTGTAGTTAATACATTTGATACTTTATGGAAAATAAGGGGTTTGCCATATTTTATTGTATTGAATTACCCTTGCTAAAATTCACTAATATGATTCATGTAAATATGTAATTTATTAGTTATTCTCATGTTCTGTACAGAAATGATAGGTTGCCTAATTTAGCTCGTATCTCCTATGTATGCTCTATTCACAGACAAAACACATACACGCACACACAAATGCATATCCATAAATTACAATTACACTCTAAATGAAGCTCTACACATGAACAAAATTAATCCAAAATTATCTGCAGGGCTAGACACCACAGGAAGTAAGTGAGAAAATATAGTATTTTATTAAGTCAGGTTAAGTGACCCTTTAAAGCAGACAGTGCAGGGAAACCTCAGTGATGAAGCCTGACTCTGCAACACTGAAGCTTCACCACTAAAGGACAGTGAAACATCAGAGATACTGAATCACAACCCTGAAACAACATTGTACCATCTATCATTGATAGTTTAGACACATTTAAATTTTATATTCTTTTCTTTTTTATGATTGAGTGGCATCTTAATTTGTTTACCCTTGACATTAAATTCATTAAATGTTACAGTTAGAGGTTCAGTTTCAGAAGTGTTGATTGTTCACATTGGTGACCTTGTTGTACAGTAGTTGAACAAACGCTCACAGTCGAGGTGTCTAAGTATGAAAATGATTCAGTCAGTGATCTACAGTTGTCACTAACAAATATGGACTGTTATACTGAAAAGGCTTCATACTTTAGGAAACTGCAACACATTCTGCTTCCCTGAGTGACCCCAAAGAGTTTAAATGGACCAAAAAGGAGATAAACAGCTCACATGACAATTAAGGTCTTCTTCAATACAAATTGTGTCTGTGCATCTTCATTTTAGCAACATCCTTAATCATAATAAACTATTACACTGTGATGAGTTTCATCCTAAAATAGAGGGAAAGTGAGAAATAAGTCAGAACAAAAGAACAGATTTAAATTTTATTTGTCTTCAGCTGGTAAATACATTTTTATTCTAAAAATAAACATAAAAACAATTTGTTTAAAGCTGAAATTTTATGCAAGCTGTCGCCCTCTGCAGCAGTGAGAGGGAACTGAAACTGTTGTGAGAGCTGTCTGTTTATTGTGAATCAGCCACTGCAATATCTGGATAATGTGGCATTCAACAAAGTTTGATAGAACTGAGATCATGTTTGATATGTGAAAATATACAGTATACTGCACAAGAAGATAATCAGGATTCCTCAAAAACGATTAGATACAACATGTACACATTTAAAATAATAGTTTGCAAGGCAGCTCTAATCCTAAATATTTGTAATACAGAAAAGGACAAAGGAGTGAAGTACAATAATATAGCCTGCATTGCCTCAGACAGAACACTCAATAAACGCATATTATGAGTCACACACCTGTTGCTACTGAAAACGTCCACATCATCCTCTACAGCCTCTCTCTCCAGTCTACAGTGTTTTTACATTTAAAATAGCATTTCACATAACAGCTCTAATCCTAAATATCTGTAATATAACTAACTCTACAGAGAAAAAAATAAGCTTGCATAAGTTCAGACAGAACATTCAGTAAATTATAAATCTATTGAGTCACACACACCACCTGACATTCAACTGATCTAAACAATCAATCATGTTCAAGCTGCCATCAGCACATTCTTCTCAAAGCTTCTGCTACATGCTGTTACTGACGGTCTGTGCTGCTCTTTTCTACCTGCTGCTGCTGCTGAAAACTGAACATGAAAACGTCCACATCATCCTCTACAGCCTCTCTCTCCACTGTCATATTTCACTGTTGTACTACTTTCTGCCTCCATCAGGGGAGTCCAGCCTCTGGTTCAACTGCATCACAACAAAATCACATGAAATTTCAGTGAGTTACTTCTCATAACTGTAACTGTGAATCTGATATAAGCCTCTTTTTTTCATGATGCTCCAGCCTGACTGGACTTTACTCCATGTCTTCCTGCTCCTCTGTGTCTTCTGTCTGCTGCAGCGACGACCTGCAAGTCTGAGACGTTCTCACACACAGGAGAAGAGTCCAACTGATGGGGAGAGATGTCAAAATGAGGATTAATGGACCTCATTCATGAAACCTGTATATAATTAGGTTTTATTAAATATGTAATCAAATGTGTTTAAAACTGAATTATTTGCTTAAATTGCGTTCTGCTGAAAATACATTATGAGTTTCTACTCTGCAAGTTGTATTTTAAATATAAAATTCACTTCACAGCTTCATGCCGATAATATAAATGTGTTTGAGTGCATTTATAAGCCAAGTGATCATAACCATATTTTAGGGTAAGTTCTGTCAATAAGGTCTCTCTCTCACCTCTATAGTCTCTACAGGTTCATTCAGTTCAGTGGTAGAGTTCAGAGTTCTCTTCTTCCTGGATTGAATCCAGCAAAAACAAGAAATATTTAACAAAATGAAATTCATGACTAAAAAACTATGAAAATCTTTTGATAACAAAAACAAAAGAACAAATGTCTTCTTTATCTTTTTACCTTGCCCACAGACTCAAGAGAAGCAGAGGAATCAGCATCAGGACCACCAGAATCAACCTGATGATATTTATTATAAATACTGATTTCCCTAAAAATTGAGACAGACAGAAAGAAGATATGGCTTATCAATAAATGCAGTTTACAGGTGTGTGTGTGTGTGTGTGTGTGTGTGTGTGTGTGTGTGTGTGTGTGTGTGTGTGTGTGTGTGTGTGTGTGTTTATGTGAGGGTCAATGAGCATAACTTACTTGACCCAACAGTCAGATATAAGTTGGAGTTATGACGTCCTCTTCTGTTCTGGGCTTCACAGTAATAATTCCCACTGTGTTCAGGTCTGACATTAGTGATGGTGAAGATCTGTCCTGATGCTTTTGGTGAGTCTTCATTCTCCTTGTACCAGGTATAAGTAGCTGCTGGGTTAGCATCACTGCTACAGGTCAGATTCACTGAACTGCCCTCCACTATCTCACCAGAGGGACTCACTGACACAGAGGGAAGCTTTGGAGCATCTGGAGGACAATATGTATAGAGACACATTCCATTAATGTTGGCATGCATGATTTTGAAGGATTTTTGTATCATGAAAAACAGAACAGACTTGAGTGACTTACACTGGACATCTATAAATAGAGCTGTAGAGTTAAACTGTCCATATGGATTCTCAGACTTGCAGTGGTAGATCCCTCTGTCCTCAGAGCTGATGGAGGTGAAATGATAACTTTCCCCTGGTTCTTGAGAAAGTGTTTGGTCTTCCTTGTACCAGGTATAATTAGCTGCAGGGTTAGCATCACTGCTACAGATCAGAGTCACTGAACTGCCCTCCACTATCTCACCAGAGGGACTCACTGACACAGAGGGAAGCGTTGGAGCATCTGGAGATGTATCAAAATCAATTAGCTATATAATGAGGACGGGTTGCATTAGTACAACATGTTGTATTGATGCTGGTGTGTATGTGTGTGTGTGTGTGTGTGTGTGTGTGTGTGTGTGTGTGTGTGTGTGTGTTCAGATTCTGCTTGCTGTGTTACTGGCCCTGTAGTTTCAGATAGGTCTACCTGCCTTACTGTCACACATCTTTCTTGTCTTGTTCTATAAATCCTGCTGTGACATCATGTTGCTTATATTGTGTGTCCTGCACTTAACTACACTTACACACCTTAGAACGAGCCAACATGTTATTAAAAAAACAATTGACATCACATTTTGTAAAATAGTTATGTTGATAAAAGTACAAAGTATAAATGAAAAAGTATAAGAGGTAAAACTGGGTCTGACTTGTTGTAGACTATGTGGGTCAAAGTTTTCACTTGATGTGTTAGTGGAACATTGTAGAGAAAACTCACACACTGAAGGAGAGGGGAAAAACTCATATCCTGATAGAGCACAAGAATACTCGTCCCCAGGATTAATTTGGTGTGGATGAAAATAAACTTTGTTTTCCTCCATTGGCTGGCCATTCTTGTACCAGATGTAGGAATGATGACTAAGCAGCTGACAATTGCTGTGACATGTCAGCTCTGTCCAGGTGGGATGCTGGTTGGATGAAGATTTTGTAACATGCACTTGGAAGTCCGGATCTGTGAACAACAAACAGAAATGTCATTTCAGAATTAACTGTCAACATACAGTACATACAAGCAAATATTCACATGTTCACAGTAACATTTCCTAAATGATCTGAAACATTTGAAACTAACTGATCACAACGTCAAGGAATCGACAATTTATAGCAAATGGTTATAAAGTTAGATTTGATGGAAAAGAACCTGCTCTTTGAGGGAGCTCTCAGAGAATCCAAGCAGTAATGAAGATTCTGCTAAATAACCTTAATAATCACATAGATGAACATTAGATTTGAGAGAAATAAAGAATACCAAAAGCAAAGCACATAATGAGGAGACTGGGGCAGCAGATGGTGTCAGCATTAGCATGTAAGCAAAGTAATAGTAAGAAGTGTCCGGTTATAATGGAAGCACTGTCCACTTCTATGAATATGATGACCATTATTAGTCAGCTGGTAGCCAAGCAGCTGGTAAAGCTCTGTGCTCTGCCTGAACTAATGTTTTGCTCCATTTCAAATAAAAATGTTACCTGTGACAGTCAAAGTGACTCCAGGTGAACCAGTAAATCTCCCTCTTGGTTGGTTTGTTATGAACCTGAACTTGTACTCAGCTGAGTCGCTCTCTCTCAGGTCCCTGATTGTCAGAGTGCAGTAGTTCTTATCACAGTGATACTGAACACGACCTGCATACTCTAAGGTTTCTTTCAGATCCACATATTGATCACCATTCATTTTAGTGAACCATAAAGTTTTGTCAACTGTAGTATCAAGGTTATCTATTCTGGATGGGTATCTGTAGGTGCAGCTTATGAACACTGTTGATCCTTTGAAGGCACAGATCTGAGTAGAAGAGTACATCACTCCTGCGTGACCTGCTGTAACACAGAACACAACAGAATCCACAACCAGACTCATAACAACATCAGAGAACAGTTAATCTGTCATGAAGGTCCTTCAGTATGTAATCCTGCTGAGATACTGCATGGGCCTCCTTCTTTCCACCTCAGAGAAGGACATGAGACTAATTTATGAAGCTTATGGCACCAACACAAGGACAAACATAAAGAGTGTTTTACACTTGAGTACCACAAAATGCAATTAATAATGCAACATTGAAGATTTTCATTTAAACTTAGGTGTGGATCCATACATACTGATGGCTAATTTAGATACAATTTGATAAAGGAAATGTATAATCATGAGAAGTGGAGCCATGTATACTGTGGGGTTTCAAGTGATCTCACAGCTCTCTGGGAAATGTAGTATTTAGCATTACTCCTTTCAGTTAAGAATGCACTTGAATAAACTATAGAACTAAACTACATACATTTCACAGTGCATTTTTTTCTTTTAAAGAACAACTTAACACCAGCTGAAGCCTTCTCTACTGTCCTCCAGTGGTTTAACCTCTGATGCAGAAGTGCACTCCAGGGTGTCAGTGCACTGTGACAACACTGTTTGATGTGGTGACAGGTACAACAGAACATGCTAATGCTGAAAAAGCTTGAGGTTTGATGTCTCCAACATTAAGCATTATGTGTGCATGACTGTTCCTGTATGTGTTTTTATCTATGTAGCCTATAGCTGTCAGACATTATACAATATGCATGTCAGTGGTGCTTTGAAGGTTGTATTGATGTTGAGATACCTACAGCAGTATCTTAAGGGCTTAATGGGACCAGTACAGAGAGGGAAGTGATGTCACCCATATTAAACACACATGCAGTTATGATACATTAGCTAAAACACTCCACTAGATGGTGTAAAAGACTGTGAAGTAAACTCACACAGTGAAGGAGAGGGGAACTTCTCATGTCCTTTCACAGCACAGGAATAGCTGTCTGTAGAATAAAAGCTGCCTGAATAAGAATTAGATGTTTGTCCCCAAATGTCCTGTTCATTCTTGTACCAGATGTAGGAAGAATCATCAGATAGATGACAGCTGCTGTGACACTCCAGCTCTGCCCAGGAATAATGTTGGTTGATAGTTAATCTGCTCACCTGCACCTGGAGATCTGCATATATGAATAAAGGAAAAAAAGAAAAGAAAAGAAGTCTTGATTTTAAACTTAACTGTCAACATTCACACACACACACACACATACACTTGTGTTCACCGTTTGGAATTAAATTATTAAATCTTCAGATGAAAATGTTACCTGTGACAGTCAAAGTGACTCCAGGTGAAGTATATTTCCCTCCTGGTTGGTTTGTAATGAACCTGAAGTTGTACTCAGCTGAGTCGCTCTCTCTCAGGTCTGTGATTCTCAGAGTGCAGTCGTTCTTATCACAGTGATACTGAACACGACCTGAATACTTCGGGTCTGTTCTCAGATCCACATACACACCATTACTCCCTTTTGTAAACCAGAATGTTTTCTCAACTGTAGTATCAAGATCATTTATTCTGGATGGGTATCTGTAGGTACAGTTTATGTCCACTGTTGATCCTTTTAAGGCACAGATCTGAGTAGAAGTGTAAGTCACTCCCCACCCATTCTGACCCTGTACCACTGTAACACAGAGCACATCAGAAACCACTATCAGATTCATAACAAGTTAAGAATCATTGAATAAGACAAAGTCAATAATTGTACTGTAGCAGAAAATGTATTCCTTTCTGGTCTAAGCAGGCCTGTAGTGTTTTGCTCTCTTGATTACTCGGCAATCACTGGCCAATCATTGTCTGTGGGCACTCTATAAAGGCAGGTAGGCCTAGTTGTTTTCTGAGCGCTCCCCTGACGCTGAATACACACCCCGGGTCCTGTTCACCGGACTTCCACAATTTGCTGCAGGTATGGGAGTAGTTTCTCATGCTGTTGTTTATATCAGTGGTTTATAACTCTATAGATCCCTCTGTGGTGACTCACCTCCCTCAGAAGTAAATGAGTGTTTTGTTTCTAGGTAACTGTGTGTAGTAGCAGCATAGGCACCACAGACTCTCTCCTCCCCTGAACCTACAGACACTTCCTGATTGGTATGTAGCCTACTATGGCGCCAGGTTTATTTTTTTATTTTTTTTATTTTTTTTTTTGGTTTGTTCATGATCATCGTTTTTATTTTTAATTGTTTGGTCAGGTCATGCTGTGTTGTGGGCCGGCAGTACCATGACTAGTACTCGTTTAGCCAAGCCATTTTAATTGTGTGAGTGTGCGTTGTGAGCTGGGGTTTTTCTTTTCTTTTGTTGTTATCGTTGGATTATTCCCAGTTTTGCTTAGTTTAGTTCATTCATTTCGTCTCCATGGTATATTTTGTTTATTTATTTATCTTTTTTTGTTGTGCAAGTACAGGGCTTTTTATGTCCTGCAATGAATATTGTTTGGTGTAGTTTATTGTGTTTATTTTACTCCTAAGTTGCTGGTTAGGTGTTCAAACATCTAACCAACTAATATTGTTTCGGAGAGTGTTTCTTTAGTTTAGTTTTGTTTGTTTGTTTTTTCATTCTTTTCTTTTTTTCTATGGTTCTTGATAACCAGTATTCAGCATTTCAACATCAGGCCAGCTGTATGGTGTTTTTGTTTGTTTGGTTGAAGAATACTTCATCAATTGTATATATACCTTTTTTTATTTTTCAGAAGCTGAGAGCCCAAAGTGGTGGGGTTGGTGTTGTACATTGTGGTACTTCCTTTCCTGTGTGCTGTGTTCAGCTGAGCATCCCTGGGTTTGACCCTTCACCTGTGTGTGTGTGTGTGTGTGTGTGTGTGTGTGTGTGTGTGTGTGTGTGTGTGTGTGCATGTGTGATTCAGGGCCTCAGCTCTGAATAATTCCCCTGCCCCATTTTACTAATTTTTGCTACTGTTAAATGGAACCACGTCTCTTGCTTCTTAGTATAATGAACCTGATTGCCTCTTGGGTTATTGATACTGGTCTTTGATTACACTGGTTAATGCCCTACATCCCATTCTCTTGCCACAGTACCATAAGTGAGAGAAACTACTAAAAGTGGCAAAAAATGACATAGGTGGATATTCACTTTTATAGGGAGGGGCTGTTACTGGTATTCATTTTTTGATTTTTTTTTTTCAACAGCTATAGTTTACACAGGAATAAACAGAAGTGAATGTTTGGTGTTATAGAGCTTAAAAGTTATTCATCATACTGCATCACACATACTTTAAACCTAGAAAAGTGCTGATCTGGGATATTTCAGATTTACTTTCTTAAAATCACTTCATGCTGCTCTGAATAAGTGTGTTAAATGTCCTACAACATAAATGTAGATATACAGTACCTGACACAGAGAGAAGGAAGACAACAAATCCACTCACTGCTGCTGTTAAACTCATAGCTGCTCCTCTCATCTCTCAGTGAGGCTTCAGAGACAATAAAATACATCAAATAATGTACATAACATGTAATAGTCAGTAAACTAAGTCACTCTCCAGTCATTCTGATACACTGTAACACAGAGCACATCAGTACGCAGTAACACAGTAAGATTTATAGTTAAGATAAATCAGTTAAGACAAAGTGGAACATAGTGCCAATCTCTTTTTGGGAAAAGGTGATCTGGCTTAACTTAAAAAACCTAAATGGCTTGAGAATGTCTTTTGATCTGCAGCATTGTGCTGTTTCCTGTCGTACCAGTGACTCGAGTCACAAAAAGTGACCCACATGTGCCCTTTGTGGTCTGTAGGCAATCTAACATGCAGGGGGAGGAGTCATATGTAGAGTTGTGCAAGAGAAAAAAAAATATCTCTTAAATGAACCACAGACCTGAAGTACAATGTACAGAATGTCCAAATAACATTATACACAATCCATTCAATTTAGACAAATTTGACATTGGACAAAAGTGGTAGAAAGAGTCAACTGACATTACCAACTCTAGAGCCCTGCCACTTGTGTGGCTAAAGATTATGGCGTGTGAGTCACTTTGTCCGGAGGCAGGTCAAAAGTTCTGACCCCTGAGATGATTTGATTAGTACAGCAAGGCATTACGTTTGATGTGTGGGCCAAGTTTTCCTCAGTGGTGAGGCATTTTGCATTAGGCCACATATGTTTGCAGATCACAGCAGGAGGTTAATCTTCCCTTGATGACACTTTGGATTGGGGTCCTATTACATTATTAATAATTCAAATAAACACAAGTAAACATAAACCAATATATACCCAAAACAAATAAGTTTAACATAAAGAACCTGAGTCAAGATGTTTTGGACATTCAGTAGTTAAACTTCTAGGCTGTTTGAATGTGGCTTGAATGTGGCAAAAGGGCAGCTTTATATATGTATAATGATCAAATACAGTATCATTACTATTGTTTACATGCTCATCTGGAACACATTCATCCCAATTCTGCGTAGGGTAGCGTGAATGTGGATACAGGCTGGTGATAATTGATTTTTCTTTTTGGTTTGCTGTATGCTGCCTTTAAGATTAAGTAGGTGCATGGTTTCTGTAAATTTGACTTTTTTTCCACACCTTGCAAGCCAGATTGCCAAAAGACATGTTTTGTGACTCCTGAGTCACTGACCTACCACATGTCAAAAAAGCCACAAGCCATTTCCCCTCAATGATAATGATAACTGATAATTTGCAACCACTCAACTCCTTGTCATGCATCAGTCTAACCAGATCTGAACTGATAACACTCAAACTGTCTTATACTGTATGTAAGGTGTTAATAAATAAGTGTTGGGGCACAGGAATATTGGTTACTGGTGTTTCAGTTTTGGTCCATTCATCATTGAAGTTTATACTGTTGACACCATTGTCAATTCATTGAGTTCTGGATCAAAAGAAAGTCACGATGTTCATTACAGATTTATGACGAGAAAAACTTGACACACAGTGCTCAGCTGCATCTCAAAACAATCTTTAGATTCCCAGCTTTCAGATGATGTATACCAGACAAAAAGGGGTCTATGGTAGGTCTATAAGGGTTAAAGGTACACAGCTTCACAACATACATCAAAATCTTGAGAGTAAGCTAGGGTACTTATTTATTATTATTTATTTATGCAATATAATGTAATGCAATGTAAATGTAAATATACAGTACCTGACACAGAGAGAAGGCAGACACCAAATCGACTCGCTGCTGCTGTTAAAGTCAAAGCTGCTCCTCTAATCGCTCTCTGTGACTTCAGAAATGTTAAAACCTGTCTGCAATGGAAGAACACACAGGAAGTATACCAGCCACATCAATCAACCTTTGTACTCTGCAAGAATAGAGATAGAAGTTACATTGAAAGATAACTTTCCACTGCGGTCAGAACATAAGCAGCAGGCAGATCATGTTGTTAAAATGACCAAATGCCAAATGCACATGTAGCCCACCCAATCACATGTTGTGGCATATTGCATAACATTAACTGACAACACCTTTGCATGAGAGGTGTATTGGAGAGGAGTCTACTATAGTTTTAAAGCAAAAGTAGTGCAGCTGATTTGGTGATTTTGGTGATATGTTGTATTCAGGTCTGAATCAAAGATTACACCCAGATTTCTGGCCTCATGGGTGCACTGCAAACCATGGGAAACTGAGGTCTTGCTTACGGAGTCCCTGTGTGCTTTGCTCCCAAACACCATCACTTCAGTTTTATCATTATTGAGCATTAAAAAAGTATTGGACATCCATGATCTAATATCTGCAAGACAGGTTTTAAGTGAGGTAACGGAGGTGAGGTCTGATGAATTTATGGATAGATATATTTGTGTATCATCTGCATAAAAATGGAAGGAAATATTGGAGTTGCGGATGACTTGACCCAGTGGTGACATGTAAATGGAAAACAGTAAAGGGCCAAGAATAGATCCTTGAGGAACGCCACAGGTGATATCTGAGTATTTGGAGGAGACATTTCCAATGGAGACAGAGAAAGTTCTATCACTCAGATAAGTCCCAGTCATGCCTATGCAGTTTTATAGTTGATTAATTAATATTCCATGATCGACTGTATCAAACACTACAGAAAGGTCTAAAAGTACAAGAACAGTACAGCAGCCGGCACCCATGTTCATTCTAATGTTGTTTAAAACTTTTAAAAGTGCAGTTGCTGTGCTACGATGAGTGCTAAAATCAGACTGAAACTTTTCGAAGACAGAGTGGTCATTCATAAAAGAAATAAGCTGAGAGTAAACCACTTTCTTGCACCTTGGCAAGAAAGGGTAATTTGGATATGGGTCTAAACTTATTCAGATTAGTGGTGTCAAGATTTGATTTTTTCAGGAGGGGATGAACAATTTCTGTTTAAAAATTGGAGGTACAATCCCTGAAGATAGAGATTTGTTAAAAATTGCCAAAATATCTGAGAATAAAAAGGCAGACACCTCCTTTAAAAATCTAATGGGTAAAAGTGGAAGTGAAAGATTTCATGCCATTGATCATCCACAGCAAATCTGACTGGGATATTGGATAAAAAGAATTTAAAAAAACTGATAGGCCTCACAGTGTGATGGCATGATTTGGGCTTTAATGTTGGAAACTTTATTGACAAAAAATGAATAAAAAGTCTCACACCTCTCAATTGAAAAGACTCCTATGGAATTGGGAGGGCAGTGGATAAGGGAGTTAATGGTCTTAAAAAGTAATTTGGAGTTGTAAGGATTTGCGGCAATAAGATGAGAGAAGTGTACAGTGTTATTAAACTCTTTTAAAAGCTCTTTCATGGCATTAAAATCCCATCTTAATTTGGAAGCTTTCCATTTCCATTCAGCATGCCTACATGCCCTTCTAATGCTCTGGACACTGTCATTAAACCATGGAGATTGTTTTGTTGAAATAGGACAAGCTTTGGATAATTTAACGGTTGCTACAATGTCCAGTGTAGTACCACAGCGTTGCAAAAATTTAGTAGCCAGCTCCTCCACAGAGCAGGAAAAATCTAACCGGTCAAGCCGCTGAGAAGCTTGATAGGTGTTGCAGAAATTCTCACAGGTTTGTGGAGTGATGGGTCTAAAGTGACGAGGGCCTCTAAGGTTAGAAACCGTAGGCACTAATGGGACATTAAAAAGGATAGCAGCATGGTCAGAAACATGCTTGTTTAAGGTCTGTAGATTTACTGGATTATTGCCATAAGTAATAACTAGGTCAAGATGACCATGTTGATGAGTAGAACCAGAGACATGCTGAGTACAGTCAAAATACTGGTAAGATCAAGGAATTCACATGTACTTTGTCACTTTGGTTGTCTTTGGTAGTTTCTGAAAGCAAGTGACCAAATTCTGAGAGGAAGTTATCCTTTGAGTTAGGAGGGCGATATAACAACCCAAAAATGACCTTATGGTGGGAAGTGGTGAATGAGAATAACTCAAATGAGATGAAATCGCCAATAGCGGATAGTGTACATTTGTGGGCAGCTTCATAAATGACAGCAATTCCCCCCCTTCATCCAGTTAACCTAGGACTATTCCAAAATGTATATCCGGGGGGATATGCTTCAGTGAGAGGGACATCAGTGTCTGCCCAGGTTTCAACCAGAAAAATAAAATCTAAATCATTAGAAGAAATCAAATCATTGACAATAAAAGACTTATTGGTGATAGACCTTAAATTCCACAGACAACCATTTAAAAACGATGTACTGCCACAATTGACAGACAGAGTCTTAATAGAAATTAGGTCAGATGCAACCCTTTTGTGCCTGCCAGTCCATTTTTTGGACAGTCTTGCAGTATAATGTGCTGGAATAGCTGACACCAGTGAAGGGGAATCAGAAACACCATCATCATTCAGAGGATAGCTAGCTGCAGAGTTCAGCCATAAACCAATGGAATGTGGGGAAATAGAAGAGGGGCTATAATATCAGGTCCATGCCAGTTATATGCACTTACTAATTAGTGGAACTGATCTGGCAGGGGCCTCGGACCCAGAGAACATCAAAGATTGCGGGAACGGTAACCTGACGAGAGTGAGGGGCTTGACCGGAAGTGGGGGGGGCAGCAGGTGAGTGGCAATGGAGCGGTATAGCGTGAGCATGCTGTAAGCAATAAGATAAGTTTGCTGTTAGCATGCAAGAGCCAGCTGCAAGAGCCAGCTCTATTTGGTGGTCACAATGTGGTCAGGTTGCTGCTGAAGTTCAGAGAAATGTAAAGCACACACATATGAGAAAGCTGCTGTTATAGCATGTGATGTGTAGACAATGAGGGGCAGGTTACTTTTAAACATGCAGAGAAAGGAAACATCTCACATGAGCAAGAAAACAAAATTAACTGGCAATCTATTCTGTTCTATTCTGTATTGTTTGAACACAGCTCCAGTTATACAGTTCAGTGAAGCAGCGCCACCCTTACTGTGCAATGACACACAACACTTCAGTATTCAGGTATGAGGATACAGAAAGATGAAGTAAGCATGAAAACATTTAACATATCTTCAGTTCAGAGTTCAGTTTAATGCCACAATAAAATCACTCTACTAGTGGTGATTTGTAGTGCCACAGAAAAATCAGATTTGAAAACTAACATTAAATGCACAGAGTGTCATATCAACAAACAATGGAGAAAGAAGTTGTCTCTAAAGAGTATGGTCCTCTTTGGTCAGCGCAGTATGCAGAAGACAGAAGTCAATCTGTTACAACTTGGCTTCCTTCCTTTTCACATCATTGTCAGACTTCAAATTACGCGTAAACAGTTCGGCCTAATCAGCAACCTATGAGGATTCTTACTTTATCTTGCGAATCCAGCAGCCTCGTAAAGTAAGACAGTGAAAGACAGATAGTACATCCAAACACCTGCCAATCATCTAGTTCTGTTTAACAAACCAACAGCAGTGACTGACACTGTGAATATCATCCTCTGTACATATTAGTAAAGTGTAGTGTAGTTTTTGATATCTTATTAAAATGATTGTGTCTTTAAAGTGCATTTTATGCCACAAATGTCCTGTGTACTTTTCATCCCTGATGCTACACATTTTATGATGAACAGTTTATGGTGAACATTTAACAAAATATAATGGTATAATGTTGCATTCCATTCTAGTTGGAGGTCAGAAATTTCCATTTTGAAAATTCCGAAATCTGACCGTGAAGCATTCCACAACTTACACCAAATGCAAACAATCAACATGGCTGACCATGTGAAACTTGTGTTCTCCATAAAGCTACTTAACTAGCTACCATTCACAGACTTGACTTCTTTCTCAGTGAAGTTGGGGCGCATGAAGTTTGACTTTTCGACTTTGAGTTTCCCAGTTGCAATCTTCAACTTTGAGAGCCATTCAATTGTACTTTTTCAAGAAGAAGTTGTCTGGAACACAAGTTCTCCATCGAAGTAAATGAAAAACAAACAGTATTTCATTAAATAGATGCAAAACTAGGGGGACTGAGTAGTTCAGGGGAGCCTCGGAGATTCGAATATGCCAGAATATTTACAAATAAATAGGGTAAAATATGCTTCTGACAAATGTCACACAAGTGTATTTTATTATGTATTTTGTATTCGTCTCTTTCAATACACATAAATCATGCACAGTTACGTGCTGATATACAGTGTTTACAATTTGTGGAATTTTCTTCAGTAAAGTTTCAGTAGAATCTCAACAACATAACATCCTGTAGAGCTTACCTGCGTTAAAGGGACTGTAAATAACCCAATTTATGTCTTAGATCTAAAGAAAAGATAGCCCTGTTGAACATCATTTTGTTACAATATGTTTTTATTACATATTTTATCTGTTTCAGGTTTGTAGTGCCTTATTTCCTATTTTGATTAGAAGGGCTTTTATTTTGAAGGCGGCATTCTGGTACTCGCCCAGTTCCTGCTTCACGCAACAGTAAAGATAAACAGTAAAGATAAACAGTAAGATGAAAGAACTAAGAAGGAAAAATGCAATATTTTAGCACCCCCCGAAGAGGCACAAGGTTAGCATTTAGTGTAATATTAATGTGTGGTTAGTTCTTAAAGTAATTTACGTAACGTTATATTACTGTTTGTTTAACTAATTGAGTTAGCTTTAGCTTAATACGAGCTAATGTTAAGCTATGTAAGGTGGCTAATATATTGTTTGTTTTGTGATTTGTACCCAGCTCTTACGTTGGTTTTGGGATTGTCATTAAACCTAAAATCATCAGTTCAAGTGTCAGACCATCTTTCGGTGGGGTATGCTACAGTAAGAGCTTGTGCCTGTACCTGCTACACCATGCTGCCTATGTAATCCACGATACGACGGCACGGCACACAGAGCAGCAAGTTGCAGCACTGAACGTTATGGTCAAAGGAGACGTTAAGGAATACAACTACGCTCAAAATGGATGACATAAAGGAACAGATACAAAAGCTACAAACGGAAATACAGGAAAGTAGGAGCTTACTACATCAAGAGGAAAATAAAGACGTATCAAGGCAGGAATTAAAGGAGACAATTGAAAGCAGAGAAAAACGACTAGCTGAGCTTAAACACAAAATGGATGACACTGATGGTTTAGCATTACCACGTCGTTCAGAACGTCCTAGTGTGCCCACAGAGAAAATGCTCGTCTACCAAAAGGAGGAATTGAGTAAAAAGGAAAAAAGACTGCTCAGCATGTACGAACAATGGAAAATTCAAATCAGAAAATCCAAAGAAAATTTAAAGAAAGACATATCAGAAACAGAACTGGCTGCAATGGCAGACACCATTGAAAAAGGAAAAGACGGACTCATGAGAGCTTACAATGAAATAAGAGAGCGTGCCACACCATCTACTGAACTAAGACGCAAAATAGATGCATGTGAGGCTGTAACTAAAGACATTATGAAAATAGTCTATGAACGCTTATCAGCAATAGATGGCTATTTTGATGCAGAGCGTGAAAGACACCAGCTCCATCAGCTACTGGCCCATGACTATGCTTACTCCATATATGGTACTGCCTCTCTGTCAGGTGCCAGTCACCACTCTGAATCAACAAGCATAGCTGCAAAAAGGGCTGATGCAGCCGCAGAGCTAGCTGCAAGGGAGGCTCAATACAAAGTAATGCAAGAAGAAAGAAAGCAAAAGGAAAAAATAAGAATAATGGAGGAGCACCATAGGAAGGAATTAGACATGCAGAGGTCTGAATTAGAGCGTCTACAAGCAGAAAGGGACATGGAGGCAGCTCGTGCCAGACTGGATATCTATGACAGAGAAATTAAACAGAGCCCCCCTGTATACCACCAAAACCCTCACACTGTCGCACCAGCACCCCCTACAGACGTGTCCTATCTGGCCCAAGCAATTCAAGACAGCATAGCCATAAACAGACTCCCGATGCCAATGCCCACAGTGTTTAGTGGAGATCCAATCCACTACATTGAATGGAAGGCTTCATTCAAGTCACTTGTAGACAGAAAAGGTATTTCTTCAGCTGATAAACTTTATTACCTGAAGAAGCACGTCAGTGGCCCCGCTCACAAATGTCTTGAAGGCACCTTTTATCGAAACGATGATGAGGCATACAGAGATGCATGGAATAAGCTCAACCAACGCTACGGTCAGCCATTTGTCATCCAACGAGCTTTCAGGGACAAGCTGGCAAAATGGCCAAAAATACAGTCAAAGGATGCAGAAGGATTAAGAACATTCTCAGACTTCCTAAATGCCTGCCTGCAAGCCATGCCTCATGTAAAGGGTCTAGAAATATTAAGTGACTGTGAAGAAAACCAAAGGCTGATACAGAAAGTTCCTGACTGGTTAGCATCCCGTTGGAATCGTCAGGTCACAACAGCCCTCATGGGAGGTAAGGAGTTTCCCACCTTTGAGGATTTTGCTAACTTTGTCTCAGTAGAAGCAGAGATAGCATGCAATCCAGTCACTTCCCTACATGCTCTTCACTCTTCTAACTCATTCCAGGACAAAAGAAACACAAAGGAAGTAAAGGGAAGCAAAGCCAATGTCTTCAACACTCAAACTGCCATAAACAGTGTTAAATCAGTATCAAGCAGTGGAAAATCAAGAATCCCCTGCATGTGGTGCAAAGATGACAAGCATCAACTCCCAAAGTGCGCAGACTTTATGGAAAAGTCTCTGGAGGAGCGGCGAAAACATGTGAAGGACAATAAGCTGTGTTACGGATGTGTGAAACCCGGTCACACTGCCAAGGAATGTCGTCACCGCCACACTTGTGATATATGCAAGGGAAGACATCCTACCTGTCTCCATGATGAGAACTACAGAGGACGTGAAGGTAGAGAAGGGCTTGTAGCTAATGTGAACACAGCTTCAAACACAGTAAACGAAACCACAGCAGCCATGGCACTCAACGTCACTAGAGGGGGTCAGTCATGCAGCACTTCCATGATCGTTCCTGTATGGGTGTCCTCTGCTACAAACCCATCTAAGGAACAGCTTGTCTATGCATTATTAGACACTCAAAGTGACAGCACCTTCATCGACAATGGAATAAGTAATGAATTACAAACAGATTCCCACCCGGTGAAACTGAAACTTACCACTATGCTCGGAGAGAGCATGCTCATGAAGAGTCAAAGGGTGGCTGGACTCCGTGTGAGAGGTTACAACTCATGCTTTCACATCGACCTTCCTCCTTCATATACAAAAGACTGCATTCCTGGGAACCGTGACCATATACCCACTCATGAAACAGCAAAGAGATGGCCTCACTTAACAGCAATCACCGATAAGGTGCCACCTCTCCTTAGCTGTGATGTAGGACTCCTAATTGGATACAACTGTCCCAGAGCACTAACCCCCAGACAGGTATTAACAGGAAAAGACAACGAGCCCTATGCCATTCTTACAGATTTGGGGTGGAGCATTGTTGGCTGCTCAACACCATGCGTTGATGAAACAGACTCTAGTCTGTGTCACAGAGTCACAGTAAAGGAACTCCCTCCAGTAACACCGATGGATGTGATAAGTGTCCTGGAGTCGGACTTTAAGGACACTAAAAGAAACGACAAGACTGTCTCACAAGAGGATCTTCTTTTCCTGAGCAAACTAAATGAAGGCATAAGGAAAAATGACCAGGGACATTATGAGATGCCTCTGCCCTTTAAGCAACGGCCACACTTACCTGACAACAGGAAACTCGCTGAAATCAGGCTCAGTCATCTACGACGGAAGTTCTACAGGGATGAGAAATATAAAAGAGACTACACAACATACATGAAAGAAATCATTGAGAGAGGTGATGTCGAGGAGGTATGCGAAGATGGAACTCCCGGTGAACGATGGTACATTCCCCATCATGGCATCTACCACCCTAAAAAGCCTGAAAAACTGCGTGTCGTGTTCGACTGTTCTGCAAAGCATGCCGGCACAAGCCTCAACGAACACCTTCTTCCAGGGCCAGACATGATAAACAACCTAACGGGCGTCCTCATACGGTTCAGACAGCATCCCATAGCTCTCATGTGTGACATAGAGAAAATGTTTCACCAGTTCCATGTTCAGGAGGATGACCGCAACTACCTGCGTTTCCTGTGGTGGAAAGATGGAGATACAAACACACAACCTCAGGAATACCGAATGAAGGTACATCTTTTCGGTGCTGTGTCATCCCCTGGCTGTGCGAACTATGGCCTGAAATATCTAGCCAAGGAAAACAGTCTTTCACATCCAATAGGATCTCAGTTCATCACCAGAGACTTTTATGTGGATGATGGAGTCACAAGTACAGACACGGTGGAAAAGGCCATTCAGTTGGCACACGAGGCAAGAGAGATATGTGCCAAAGGTGGTCTCCGTCTTCATAAATTTGTGTCAAACAACCATGCTGTTCTACAGAGTGTACCCTCGTCAGAATGTGCGATAGATGCTAAGACAAAGGATTTGACCTTCAATGTTATACCACTGGAGCGAGCGCTAGGGATTCACTGGAGCATAGAGGGGGATAGTTTCAGATTCAACAACACCTTGAAAGACCAACCAGCGACACGTAGAGGCATACTGTCTACTGTTGCCTCCATATATGACCCCCTCGGCTTCCTTGCGCCTTATGTTCTCAAAGGAAAGAGGATCTTACAGGAAATGTGTCACCAAGGTATTGGTTGGGATGACCCCCTACCAGAGATGCTGAAGCCACGGTGGGAGAGCTGGCGTCACGACTTTGCCAACCTGCAGAAAGTAAACATAGCTCGATGTTATGTACCTGCCAATTTTGGAGAGGTCATAGATACAGAGTTGCATCACTTTTCAGATGCGAGCGCCAGTGGATACGGACAATGCTCTTATCTGAGAGTCAGAAACCAAAGAGGAGAGATTCACTGTTCTCTTGTGATAGGAAAGGCCCGTGTTTCTCCCACAAAATTGACTACAATACCAAGGCTTGAATTAACTGCAGCAGTGGTTTCAGTCACCATCAGCAATATGCTCAGAGAGGAACTTGGTTATGCTGATGGGAAAGAGTACTTCTGGACAGACTCAAAGGTAGTCTTAGGCTACATAAATAATGATGCACGGCGCTTTCACACTTTTGTCGCCAACCGGGTCCAGAAGATCCGCCATAGCACAAGTCCCCAGCAATGGCTTTATGTCCCCACAGATAAGAATCCAGCGGATGGCGCATCCCGGGGAAAAACTGTAAATGAACTGCTCACATCCAACTGGTTTACTGGTCCCATGTTCCTCTGGGAAAAGGAAATACCTGCACCTAGGGATGTAATACCGGACCTAAGCGTAGGAGATCCAGAAATCAAAAGGTCACAAACACTGCAAACAAAAACCACAGAACCAGTGAGTCTTGCCGACCGTCTGTCCAAGTTCTCATCATGGTCCCGAGCCACCAAGGCTGTGGCCCGCCTTCTGCGACGGGCTAAGAAAATCAAATCATGTGTTCATTCTACAGTGAGTGAACAGGAAAGTGCTGAACGTGTCATAATCCAAGACCTGCAAAGTCAAGCATATGAGAAGGAAATCCAGCTGTTAAACAAAGGAAGTCAACTACCACATTGCAACAAACTGCACCGCCTTGATGTTTTTCTAGACACGGACGGTATCCTCAAGGTTGGGGGAAGACTCCGCCACTCATCCCTTGCTGACTCATTCAAACACCCGATTGTCATCCCCAAAGAGCATCATGTGACAAAACTAATAATAGCTCACAACCACGAAAAGACAAAACATCAAGGAAAAGGCTTCACCACAAATGAAATCAGATCCAATGGCTATTGGATCCCTGGTATGAGCCGAGCAGTTGCTTCATACATTCGTCAGTGTGTGACTTGCCGTAAGCTCAGGAGACCTGCAGAGGGCCAAAGAATGAGTGACCTACCTACAGAACGAGTAGAGCCCTCCCCACCATTCACATATTGTGGTATGGACTGTTTTGGTCCTTTTGTTACTACAGAGGGAAGAAAACAGCATAAGCGATATGGCCTGCTCTTTACCTGCTTTTGCTCACGGGCCGTCCACATCGAGATGCTAGACGATATGTCCACCGATGCTTTCATCAACGGCCTGCGATGCTTCATTGCTATTCGAGGTGCAGTCCGTCAAATCCAGTGCGACCAAGGCACTAACTTTGTTGGCGCAAAGAATGAATTCAAGGCAGCTCTACAGGAGCTCGACACACAGAGGCTCTGTACATTTCTGTCACAAAAGCAGTGTGACTTTGTCATGAACGCACCCCACTCCAGTCATGCAGGCGGCGTGTGGGAGCGCCAGATAAAGACTGTCAGGAGTGTCCTGAACTCCACTCTATCACTTTCTCATGGCAGACTCAACGATGCCTCATTACGGACTCTACTTTATGAAGCCATGGCTATAGTCAACAGCCGACCCCTCACCGTGGATAACTTAAATAGCCCTGACAGCCTGGAGCCACTCACCCCCAATCATCTGATCAATATGAAATCCAGCATAGCACTGCCTCCCCCTGGCACATTCCCCAGAGAGGACTTGTACGGAGCGAAAAGATGGCGGCGTGTACAATATCTGGCAGAGCAGTTTTGGAGTCGCTGGAAACGGGAGTATCTTCACAACATCACCACAAGGCAACGATGGCACATGCCGATGAGAAATATACAAGTGGGTGATGTAGTGATGGACATTGATGAACTGTCACCCAGAAGTGAATGGAGACTCGCAAGAGTCTTAGAGACTGTCAGTGGTAAAGATGGACTTGTAAGGAGAGTGAAAATCTCAGTAGGAGATAAGAGACTGAACAAGAAGGGTGAACGCCTTGGTACACGTTCCATATTAGAGCGACCAGTGCAGAAGTTAGTTCTGTTGTTAGAGGCTTCTTAAGCCCATGACTGTAAGCAAACATGATCATTCCTAATGTGAAAATTATTCATAGTTCATATCATTTATTATGAAACATTCATAATTTTGGTGGGAGTGTAAATAACCCAATTTATGTCTTAGATCTAAAGAAAAGATAGCCCTGTTGAACATCATTTTGTTACAATATGTTTTTATTACATATTTTATCTGTTTCAGGTTTGTAGTGCCTTATTTCCTATTTTGATTAGAAGGGCTTTTATTTTGAAGGCGGCATTCTGGTACTCGCCCAGTTCCTGCTTCACGCAACAGTAAAGATAAACAGTAAAGATAAACAGTAAGATGAAAGAACTAAGAAGGAAAAATGCAATATTTTAGCACCCCCCGAAGAGGCACAAGCTCTTACGTTGGTTTTGGGATTGTCATTAAACCTAAAATCATCAGTTCAAGTGTCAGACCATCTTTCGGTGGGGTATGCTACAGGGACAGTTCACCCAAATCAGAAAAAAGCTCACTTACCCATTGTGGTATCTAAAAAATTGTGGTGTCTATAAAAAATGACATTAAAAATTACAACTATCGGCATGGCTACATACCAGATTTTTTGTGAGCCTTTAAAGTAAGCAACAAATAAGTCTTTACATATCCTACATAAACTGCTTTTGTTTATATGTTTTCATTTTTATGGCTTGGCCATGTCTGTCCTTTCCTGTCTGTCTCAATGAATGTATTTCTGAACTCAGTGCTGCTACCTGCATAAACAATGTCCCCCAAAAAATCCATGTATAAATAACAGACAGCAAATTCATGTTGTATTCACATGTTTTTTGTTGACTGTGCTATATAGTGCAAATAATTCATCCCCAGCTTCTTGTTGTCTTGTTCTGTGAAAGAAAAATAAACAATTCTCAATGACCATTTATCAATCAATATGTACATTTTTAAATTGCATAGTGATAAAGATTTTCATGTGAGAGGAGCTGCTCACCCTGGTGCGCTACTGGCACTGTCAAATTTGATATCACTGTACTCAACATCGTCCTGCTCCTCTTCCTCCGTTTGTCTAGGGTGCTGAGTTGGTCTGATGTTGGAGTAGAGAGCATCTGGCTGGTCCTGAGAGAAACTGATTCTGGCGTAGTTAAGGTCATCCTGCTGTCCCGCCATTTCACTTTGTGTTGCAATTGACGGGCAGTCATTCACTGGACCCATGCCAAGCTGATGGGAAAATAACACACATTTGATCTCTAATTCTAGGGACTGTACAATTATTTTGCCAGATAGGCTACTGAGGGTTTCTTGGAACAGCGCTTGATGTTGTTTATTTGGAACTAATCGTTACATCGCTGATGTAAACAACTGTGATCCTGAGGTTTGAGATCATTGTTTTTGTTGGTGCAATCCCTACTGGCCACCATGCACGGTTTTAAAGGAGTTGGGGCCGGGGTGGCCAGTGCCACCCCACAATCTGATTGGCCACCGCAGATGACACCCCAAAATTTCTGTCACCTCATTGGCTTCTACTTTGCTGTGGGGCAGGTTTTTGGCCAGCACATTTGTTTCTACCAAGCAGCAACCTACGGGGCTGAAAAATGAAGCCATTGCGGAAGTGCTTAAAACCTGCATTCTATCTAATGGCAATCAGGGGGCGACTCCACTGGCTTCAAAAAGAAGTCCAATTGTATGGAAGTCTATGAGAAAATGACCCTACTTCTCTCTTGATTTATTACCTCAGTAAACTGTTTCTTAATGATTTTATGGTCTCAATCACTAGTTTCAAGTCTTCTTCAATACAGCATGATGTTCATTTTGTAAATTATGGCCCCATTTAGAGTAAAATAGACGATAAAGCAGCATATGTTTAAGGGCATGGCTACGTTGTGATTGACAAGTCGCCACCATGGCGACAACATTGCTTACATAATATAACCATTGCGCATAGGCGTAGCTGCTGCTATTTCACAGTGTATTTTCAGCTCTCTAAAGTTAATTGTAACATTGTGGTCGCCTAAAGTCTTGTCTTGTTCAGCGTTTGGTTGTAATTAAAGACCCATCAGTAAGTCGGATGATCAATTTTTCCAATGAGTACATTTTGTTTTAACAGTTTTAGGCCTGTTTTTTGCTAGCAAAAATTAGCATTAACATTAGCATTATCACTGTTAACCATAGATTGTAAATACACCATGCTAACCAAGCTAGCAGCTAGCGCTATGGTCAGCTCCACCCTCTTGTCCAAATATGGTCACTTATGGCTCCAAATATCAAATATGGCAACGGCCAAATCCAAGATGGTGATGGTCAAATCACTGCACTCGAGGCTTTGCAAACAAATGAGTGAACACATATATATTTTTTACAGTCTATGGTTTCTACCCAGTAACTTTGCCTGTATGGTTGACAGAGGCATGAGGGGCCTTTTTCTGCTTAATTGGGGTGTTTTCTAACAGGGGAATCTCCACTGTATGACCTTGGTGCAGCACAACTCACATCTGAGTTTTCATCAAGCAAATTCCTCACCTGAGTTAACTGCTGCTCATCTAAATGAGGACAGTTAAAGTCAAATGGAAACATGGGTACCCCTGCTGATGGCTGCCCCACTGTGGCCTCCTGCATGTATACAGAAACCTCCACTTCCTGTGGCCCTACCTCCTGGCATGCTACTGGGCTGACACCCTTGGCCACCACATCCGCTACACTTATGCATGCCAATCAAGTGCATAGCACACAAATACACATCTGTATGACCAACATTCACAACAGGGACCATTAGTTCTCCTCCCTGCAGCCACACAAAACGTGTGTACACTAACAAGTTACTTTCCTCCACTCATAAAGCCTCTACTTCTCATCATTTTACAAGGCCATAGTTTGAAATTTTGTTCATTGGTTTAGTATAAATTTGGATAAAGAAAGACAAATAACACAGAACAAAAACACTTTTTGATCCGTGTTATTTGTCAAAGTTTTATAAGTTCTCTTTTGCACTGGAAAACTTGACCTCTTCCTCCTTACCTGTGCTCTGTTATTCGTACTCCCTCCAGGCTCAGACTGTTGTGTGAAGCTTCTATTTCTTCTGGATAGGCAAATGAACAATTAGATTAATTAATTAATTAAATAAGGACACAGATTCCAAAATTATAGATGTATTAGTGAACATAGTAGTGATACAGTATTGCTCACCTAATCCATAGGAAGACAGCGAGAAGTATAATAGCCAGAAGAAGAGTAGTGATTGTTCCAGTAGCTGCTAATTTATATGCACCTGAATAAGAAGGAAATACTGACAATTCATTTGGGAATTACAGGACATTTAAATAATTCCAGTTTAATACATCACTACAAAATCTCACGCAGGAGATCTGGTGACATTGATGGTCATAGCATATGACACACATCATTTAGACACTCAAGAAACTATCCAGTGACCCATGGTGCCCTGACTGGAAGCTTCTGCATTTGCTATGTTTCTCCACTTGCTTATTGAGGTTTTTGTCACCAACCAGTATTAGGTTAGAAAATATTAAGTCTGCTTTATGTTAAAAACACTTATTGTACAATAGGGGAGAGGCAGCTTTCCTTTGGATAGGGTTGGGACATGAACAGGTTGATTGTACTGTAAATGCACACAACTTACCTCCCACGAAAGTCAGATATAAGGTGGAGTTATGACGTCCTCTTCTGTTCTGGGCTTCACAGTAATAATTCCCACTGTGCTCAGGTCTAAAGTGAATGATGGTGAAGATCTGTCCTGATTCTTTTGGTGAGTCTTTATTCTCCTTGTACCAGGTATAATTAGCTGCTGGGTTAGCATCACTGCTACAGGTCAGATTCACTGAACTACCCTCCACTATCTCACCAGAGGGACTCACTGACACAGAGGGAAGCTTTGGAGCATCTGGAGGACAATATGTGTAAAAATACAACTCATTAACATCTGTCTGCAGATCTGATTATGCAGTAAATAAAGGCAAATTAGGCAGTTTCTGAGAGCAGCACTAGCTGGGAAGGACAGATGTGATGGTAACGTCAATGTACGGTGACCTTGAGGTACAAAGCAGAAAATCTTCAGTTTTACAGTTGATGTTCTTATACATCTGAAATGCTTTTTATACTATTTGACTCCAAAACTGACCTGAATTCACGTTGAATTCTTCCAATTTTTGAAGGCATAAACTAGAAACTTGACACAGCTACAGCACAGCACACTAAGTCATCAAATCGGTTTAACAAAACACAGTGACACCAGAAAACAGCACACTCAAGCCCCTTCAGATATCCACCCCTTTACATTATTCTGATGGCAATTTAATAAGTCAGTTTCATGTTTGAATAAGCACTGTGGTCACTTTTACATTAAAGTCTTACTAGGTCGGACCTAGTAAAATTCCTGTATCACTTTCAACAAGTCGAATGCCGCCAGATTAACGTAAAAGCTGCAGCAGCACAAGATAAAACATGCAGAGAGAAAACATTGTGTTGCTGTTTCACCTTTTAACTTCTCAGTCATCATCTCTTATGCACAAAATCGGTTTACTAAACTATGAAACACTGTGAGGGCCAATTTTAAGGCGTTGAAGAGATTTATGTTCTCATATCCAATCAATAGGAGAATAGCTTAATGTCCCCTTTTTCAATGATTCAATCATAATTTGCACTCTAATAATGTTAAATGAGTGGATTTACTGTGATGAGTTTGGGTGAGTGTCCCTCACCCTCACAATGGTCATTAATTGAGGATTCAACAGCAAAATCTGTTTTAAAAACCATCAGTGATGCAGCCTGTGAACGAACACAATTCTCCTTCTTTGCCTTTTCACTACATTTTTAACTCATCGCCCTACCTCTTTCACTCTGCTCCCTCTCGTGCATCAGGCGCCAAATATCGCACAAGCATTGTCTTTTTACGTAAATGTCCTGTCATGTCTGATTGAGGCTGTAAGGAGCATTAACGTAAAAGCCACCAATGTTGGAATTACATAAAGCTCAACAGCTTGCTGAATGTTATATCTGAAAAGGGCTTTGCTGTTTGTCTCTGACAACTCACTCCCTAATTTGCATTAGACCATCGAGCTGTTGTAACTAACTGAGATTGAGCTACACTAACTGTGGCATTGTCAGTTAGTAGGTTTAACCACTGGTCCAAACTCTACTTTTACACACACCATCGGTATGTTCAAATATATTGTATCTTCTTATGTACTTACACTGGACATCTAAGCATAGAGATGAAGAGTTGATCTGTCCATACTGATTCTCAGACTTGCAGTGGTAGATCCCGCTGTCCTCAGAGCTGATGGAGGTGAAATGATAAATGTTTTCTGGCCCATGAAGCAGTGTTTGATTCTCCTTGTACCAGGTATAATTAGCTGCTGGGTTAGCATCACTGCTACAGTTCAGAGTCACTGAACTGCCCTCCACTATCTCACCAGAGGGACTCACTGACACAGAGGAAAGCTTTGGAGCATCTGGAAGAAATATATTAACATAGATTATCATGAATTGAGGATGTGTTACTACAGTGGAAAATATTCTATTTCAATAATTAGTATGTAAGTGTGTAGCAACATCTGAAACGTTGGAGGAATGATGAATTTGATGGTTTGAATATCTTGAATAGCAGAGTAAATATGAATGACAATAGTGATTAAAACTGCCTCTTCAACATCTGCTGGAGCTGCTCGGTGAACTAGCAGCAGACTTTGTTACCAGATGCAACAAATCTGACAGATTTCATCTATTTGTTGCATTTAAAAAGCTGTTTCACTCACATCTCACATCAATAAAGACATATTCAGATGTCCTCTTCCCCAGCTCGTTCTCAGCTGTACAGTAATACTCTCCAGAGTTGGAGGACTGGATGTTGTTGAAAATCAGCTGTGGTTTATTCCTGAGCAGTGTTTGGTTCATCTTGTACCAGGTGAACTTAGCTGCTGGGTTAGCATCACTGCTACAGGTCAGATTCACTGAGCTGCCCTCCATAATGTTACCTGAGGGACTTTTCAACACTGAGGGAACTTTCGGAGCATCTGGAAGAGATTATATGAGCAAGTGTTAACATGAGAGCGTGTTATCAATGAACATAAACTTTTTGATTTGCTCATAAAATTAATTCATTAATTAGTTAATACAGTAAAGAAATTGAAAAGTGAACAGCGATTAGTGCTGATACTGGAGCTGTCCCAGTTCCTCACTGTCTTTTATACCAGTGTGTTAAGGCCAATTCATACTTTCTGTGGCTGCAAGGTTCCATGCAGATGCCTCTGCGGACGTCCACGTGCAGCCCAAAATGCTATATGCACTACAAGCATGCTAACTGTGCATGAGCTAGAAAAGCAAACAGGATTTGAGTTGAGTAAGTATGTACTGTATTCCTGTTCTCATTAAGCTGTGGCACACACAATATTTTTTTTCATATTTTCAATATTTTTCATTGTTCTGCAACATACAGGAGCTACATTCAGTCTGAAAACAGCTCTGTGTAAAATGGTAAAAGTGTGTTTGTGTTGTTTAAAGTGCCGGTGAGACAATGAAATGTGATCCAGCAATTCCAGTTGGAGTAACAGATTATTGTATTGAAAGGCTCATCAATTACTGCACAAAATTAATTATTACACCCAGAAAAATATGGTAACCAGGTTTCTGTATCTCCAAATACAAATTTCAACGCTATGGCTACATACTGTAACTATATGCAATAAATCTACAGGATCCAGCTGCGTCATGCTCCAGCTCACTCACAACTGTTTCAATGTCCACTAGAAAAGCAGAGTGTGACATTTTTTGTGTATTACCAGCATAAATACTCCACAGTTTGCAGTTGATTTCCATGATGCTTTTGCGGATCCTGTACTTGAATATGACAACCTTTGACTTTCTCTGTGATCACTCATTTTAAATGTCAGTATAGTTGTTCTCAAAAGGTTTATTTGGGAAACAGAGGTGTTTAGAATTTATGACAGTGGTAATGTGAGGAGAATATTTGATTACTGTATACACTCTAATTGATGTTACACTCTATCCAACCCTTTTGATCTTATTATACTGGTTTTATATGGAACAAGTGCTTACAAATGTCAAGGCCCCTGAGAGCATGGGGCCACCCTTCATGCTTTGTTACTTTGAGTTCAAGTTTCCACCAGATGAAATTTTGGTAGTGAAACAGTGGAGTACACTTACACACTGGAAGAGAGCGGTGTCCTTTAAGCGCACAGGAATATCTGGCTGCTGGATCAACAGATCCTCTATAAGAAGGAGATGTGTCTTCCTGAATTTTCTCCTCATTCTTGTACCAGATGCAGGAAGAACGACCAGGAAGAAGACAGCTGCTGAGACAAATCAGCTTCGGACCAGTAGAAGACAAGAACACCTGCACCTGTACATCTGGATCTGTGAGCAAGAAACAGAAATGTCATAAAATGAAGTGTAAATAGCTTACAGAGTTGCCAGCATGACTCTGTCCCCTTCTGGCCAGACAAGATGAGTTTAACATCAAAGACTGAGGAGACTGAATATCACTCTCAACGTCCTTTAATCTGATTCTCTCATCCATGTGTTTATACTCTATAATTGTTTCAAATTGCAATTGATTGTTACTTATATCTGCCCTTTATGTTAAACTTTCCCTCAACCTTACCCATAATATATTCAATATAATTTCGCCTTTTGCTTTTTTAAATGATTAAACTTTACCTTAACTGTGTGCTTTTCATTTGTTTGAGCATTTATTGCTATCAAAATGAAGGGATTATCCACATTCTCTGTTCGCAAGCATACCATTGCATGATAAATACAAATATTTCAACATTATGTTCAACTTCTGATACATTAACTTCATCATCAGTTTGTGTTCATCGGTACCTGTGACAGTCAGAGTTGTTCCAGGTAAACTACTCCTCCATTCAAATCTTTGTGTTTTGAATTTGAAGTGATACTGGGCTGAATCGCTCTCTCTCAGGTCAGAGATTCTCAGTGTGGAGCGTCCGCTCTCTGTTTCAATGACCTGAATACGACCTGCAGGCTGTAAGGGATACCCCCACCAAGGACTACGATCAGAATTGAACCAGAATTTTGATGTGATGGGTTTATAACTATTGTATGTGCAAGAAATGTCCACTGATGAGCCTCTGAAGGCACAAATGCTTTGATCGGTGTAAATCACTCTGTTGCAGGATTGACCAGAGACACCTGAAAAATGAAATAGCTTTGATTATCACTATGAAAACAATGCCCTTTATACAGTATTTCAGTGTTAGTTGTGTTGCTGTGAATGGGGCTGCCCATATTAAAGATACTTGAAGTAGTTGTACAGTTACTTAACTGAAAGGCTCGACTTGATGATGTTATGTTAGTGGAAAATGGAGAAAACTCACACACTGAAGGAGCAGAGTGATGCTCATATCCATTTACAGCACAGGAATAGCTGTTTGGAGGATACAAGTAGTCTGAATAAGTAGATGTCTTTATCTGAATCTTCTGTCCATTCTTGTACCAGATGTAGGAGGTATGATCAGGTAGACAAATACTGTGACAGTTCAGGTCTGTCCAGCTAGAAAATGTTGATCTCTTCACCACCTGCACCTGGAGATCTGTATATGTGAAGAGAGAACAGAAATATAATTTTAGACTAAACTGTCAACATACACTCTATGACAGGCACACATAGATTCACATTAGTAGTAGTAGTGCAAAAAAAGAGACCTGTAGACACATGTAGACAGACAGGTGCGCAGTAGATAAAGCAGTAGTTCAAAACAAAAAATAAAATCCTGCACACTGCCGACACTTATATTTATCAAATAGCTGCCTTTCAGTCCAACAACCTTCATCGCCATATATTCACCATAAATGCTGACAGTGTGCGGGAGTTGATTTATTTTTTTTGAACATTTGGAGCTAACTTCCATAGTTTCCAACAAAAATGTTACCTGTGACAGTCAAATTGACTCCAGGTGAACCAATTACTCTCCCTCCTGGTTGGTTTGTTATGAACCTGAACTTGTACACAGCTGAGTCGCTCTCTCTCAGGTCGGTGATTCTCAGAGTGCAGTCATTCTTATTACAGTGATACTGAACACGACCTGCATACTTTGAGTCTGTTCTCAGATCTACAGGTTCATTATCCTGCAGTTTAGTGAACCAGAATGTTCTCTCAACTGTAGTATCATGGTCATTTATTCTGGATGGGTATCTGTAGGTGCAGTGTATGTCCACTGTTGATCCTTTTAAGGCACAGATCTGAGTAGAAGTGTAAGTCACTCCCCAGTCATTCTGACCCTGCACCACTGTAACACAGAGCACATCAGAAACCACAATCAGATTCAGAGCAACAGCAGAGGAAAGGCTTGGATGTTATGTGGAGTAATAGTCTGTATGCATAGGTATCAGTATGAAAACCTACAAACTGTATTTTCACAAAACATATTAGGCTCTCAATAACCTGTAAGTCAATAAAACATACAGTATTACCAACATATCTTTTGGGAGACTGTAACATGCTACTGTAACATGTACTTTGGCAAATAAGAAGCAGAATATTAATTGTTAGAGGGGTAGAGTGTGTGAAAAAATAGACTGTTTGCTTTGTCTGTGTCCTGTCTGTGGTCAGGTCAGGAGTGTGAAACTAGAGAGAAATGCAGAACACTGAAACATGTAAATGAAGGATGAAAATACACACCATCAATATGTGATGTCGTGTAAAAAATCTCATTAGTGTCACGTAAATGGCACTCTGAGCTCAGAATATCATCATGTGAACTGACAAGGTTTAGTGCAGTATGATGAGAAAATAATTAAAGAATCAAAGAAAATAAGAAACAGCAACATCTATTCAGTGAGTGGCTGCAACAGATCACTGGCACTGTCTGGATTCTCCACTTTTTAGATTGCTTGTTATATTTTCTCTTGTAAAGGAATATTTCACTTTTTCTAAGCCTTATATCCATCAACACTCTCTCTCTGTATTGGCATGGCAGCCAGTTTAGAGCTCCCTGTTTGGTGCAAACAATAGTCTACACATCCAAGGAGGGTTGAATCGAGGTCAGATGGACTTCTTGGTTGTAGATATGGTTGAAGACGTTTCACCTCTCATCCAAGGGGCTTCTTCAGCTCTAACCATGGATGTATAATAAGAGCTGGACAGGGCCCCGCTGCTCAGTCTTGCAGCCAATTTTTCCCGGTGGCCACTTGCGGTATTACAATGAAAAATCCCCCTGTGGCCCAAAAAGCATTTTTCCCCATAGACCACCATTGTAAAAGAGACTTCTGTAAAACTGTTGACAGGACACCTCGAACTTCAAACGAGGTCAATTATGACTATGGAAGAACGATGAGATTAATACAAAAAAGGCAACAAAATGGGCAGTTCATATACTAAGAGACTTTCTCTACCAAAAACAAAAGAACACTGATTTGGAGACGTACTCTGCAGTTATGCTTAATGACACCTTACATGAATTTTATGCCTCAGTTCAGGCTGGTGGCGAGTACAGTGTGGCAAGTTGTCATGACAACAGTAAGCTCTTGCTTCATAACCTTTCAATTTTGAGTGCAAAAGTTTTCCAAAAACCAAAACTTGTGCCTTAAAACTGTTTAACACACACCTACTCATTGATTATCCCTTACTTGTAGCCCTCCTCCTCTGTTGAGGGATGGTTTCTCTATTTTGATGTAAATAGCCTCTTTCACTTCTCTTTCAAACCATCTGTCCTCCTTATCCAAAATATGTACGTTCTTGTCATATTTGTGTCCCTTATTTTTCAGGTGCAGAAGAGTTGACCCTCCTGTGTTGAGCCATGCGTTTGTTTAATGGTTGCTTAGTTTCCCAGATATACAAGTCTGTGCATTCCTCACTGCATTAGACCGCATACACTAGATTGCTTTGTCTTGTGCCCAGTTTCTGTCTTACTGTGTTTCTGGGTTTAAAAAACACAGGGATGCAGTGTTTGTTAAAAATCCTCCTGAGTTCCTCAGATACTCCAGACAAGATGATGTTACATTTATCCTTCTTTTCTTCACCACCTGCAGTGTATCCACAGGCTTTAAGTGCATCCTTCAGGTGTTTACACTCCTTCTCTTGGGCCTGGGCACCAGTTGGTACATTATCAGCGCGGTGGTGCAGGGTTCTGATAACTCCTAGCTTATGCTCCAGTGGGTGGTGACAGTCAACTGTGTGTGTGGGAGGCGCCTGTCCTCTTCAACGTGTACAGCAATGTCCAAAAAGGCCACGCTGTTGTTCCTGACGTCCTCTTGTGTGAACTTAATGTTACTGTCCACTTGGCTTTTTGCTTAGTGTTTGACCTGGCATCACTGTTCATCTAGCTGACCTCATTGTCTGTCTTCTGGTAGGTGGAACAAGTTTCTTTTTCAACTGGCTGTACATTGAATACTCCTCAAGTTGCTCAAAATAAATGTAAATACTCTAAAATGTGAATGAAGATGTACAGTACCTGGTACAGCGAGAAGGAAGACCAAAAATCCACTTGTTGCTGCTGTTAAACTCATCGCTGTTCCTCTCATCTCTGTCTGTTAAAACATGTCAGAAGTTAGATCGTGTACATGAGAAATACTGCATATCAGGTATTAACATCAATAAGCAATGCTGCTTTCAACAAAGAGGGATGTGTTCTTGAGAGAAAACAGATATCTGTTGAAACATGGCCTGGCTTCCTTCCTCATTACATTATTAACATGCATGAACAGTTGAATGCCTGTACATCCCCGAGTTGAAATGAAGAAATGAGTCTTTCTGTTGTTTTGCAAACTCCAACTTTCCAATATGGACTAGAATAGAAAGAAAGAAAAAGAGCAAACTACCCACATTACAGCATCCTACCCTGACAAGGCTTTAAGATGGGAAAATTTCACTACAGAAGAGAAAGTTAAGGCATGTATCTGATGTCTCACTTCAAGCCAGCATGGTCAGCTTCCTCATTAGTCTGACAATGAGATCAACAGAGGCTGTAAAGAACAAACACACAGATCTCCTGAAAATATGTGTATATATTGAGATTGAAAGTTCATTGCTGACCTCGGAAATTGTTGATATTCACTCGTCATATCACTTGTCCAAAGTCATCCTCGTTCACTTGAAAGTTGAAAAAGTTGTTGGCTTATAATTTAAATTCTTACATTGTCTTGTCATTGTCATGATGCTGAAATCAGCTTAGCCCATTCATTCATAGTTAACAGTTAGCAATAAATTCAGAGATACGTCGTTTTCAGCTGTACATTAAAGGTAAAGTCAGCGATTCTAATCAAATATACTTTTTGTCAAATTCACTCTGTGTTTTTTCATGCTTCGAGTCTGTTTCTGTTATGCTTAGTGAAGCGTAATCTGCAGCAGGCAGCTGTTGGAATTACACAAATATGCAGCTGTATATGTGTTTGAACTTATTAACCATATCAATGAATCATTAAATAGAAACACTGTTGATTTCTTCCTGTGGAGCCAACATGCAAACTATTTTGGTTCAATAAATGTCTGCTGTCAGTCAGCCTGGTGAGGGCAGTTTGTCCGGTCGCTGTCCTCTCAGCTCGCCAGGAGCTGCAGCTGACAGACGGCTGCTTCTGTGGACAGAGACGCTGAATGCAGGTGGAGTGAGAAGTGGGGAGGCTGAGACGAATTTTTTTCCCATTCATGATAATGTGTGAGAGGAACAGAAGTGACTCTACAGCTAATAAACATCACTCTGGATTGCACCATATTTCTCTTTTGTTCGTTGCCTTGGCAATGTGCATTCATGAATTTGGGGGGAGTAACTTCTGAAGGAGCAGGAAAATTTGGGTGTTTAGTTCAAATATCAACAGTCTTTCTCCTGAATGACTCACTCTACCTACAAGGTGCAGTAACACTGTAAACAGTGTATAAAAGTGAAGCAACAGTTTGAAGCCTGGTAGTGTAATAATGTACTAAAAATGGTGATGAAACACACAAGAGCAATAACTTTTTAATATTTCCAAACACAGTGCAGCACTGTTGCTATTGGCTGACCGAGCACATCTGCCCATTCAAAGTTGAACAAAGGTGAACTCTGACCTGTGAAACCACCGGAGCCATCTGGGCATCACACCCAAACAGGAAACACATGCTTAAATTTGACAATCAGACAAGTGTCAATAAAAGTGAATGGGGAATAAAACAAATAAAACAATGTAAATGCAATGTGACCACATCTTTACTCTCAATAGATACAAATTGGTTGCATTTAAAGGTACACTATGTAGGATTTTCCTAAAAAAAAAAAATGTATAGACTTATACAAAAGTAATCCTTCTCACTCATCACGTATGACCCACTAGAAGTGTGTGGTGGTGTATTTATCTGCAGAGACCCTGCCATCTGCTTGTATTTTTTCATATTATTTTGCTGTGTTCGGGACGTTTCTGGGCGTCAACCTTTGGGCAGTGGGTATGTTGCCCCCAGCCAATAACAGCATGCAGGGTGTGACGTTGGGACTCTATAAAACCGTAGCGACCAGGTAACATCACTGTGTTTTTTATGTGCTTTAGTGTTTCCTCTAAATGCTTTCAACAGTGGTGCAGCCATGTCTGTGTGACCGATGGCAGGGCTGAGCTACACACATGTGCAGAGCAGAGAGGCCACAGCAGACAAGATGAAATCCAAAACACTCTCTAGCTTGCTCGACCACTTCTGCTCTCTCTCTCTGTCTCTGTCTCTCTCTCACTCTCTCTCTCTCTTTCTCTCGCTCTGCTCTCAGCTCGCTCTGGTGTTGTTGAGCCGGGGAGGAGGGGCCAACTTTGAATGTTGTGTTTACAAACAGAAACAAATAAATCCTACATAGTGTGCCTTTAAAGTCCCCCTCCACTCAAAAATGTTCTTTCTTGTTCTTTCACTTGGATCATCTCGTGCAGAATGATGTATGTGCAGTCTGTTTTCACATTCATCTGCTGAAGAAGGAAAGTTTCTCTGTGCTCTCCTTACAATCTCAGTTTAAGGTGTGTACCTACAAGCAGGATTTGTGACATCACAACTAGTTCGGAAGCCAGTCGTGGTCCGGTATGCAATTCATACAAGTGTGATGTGGAAACACACTTCCTGTTTAGCCCTCTAGAGGAGCTGTGGCCCTACTTCAGCAACATCTTCCTACTTCCCAATTATTAACCTTATTCCACACTGAAAGTCAAAACATTTATTCTTTATGTATTTATAAAGATTAAACGGGGCTTTCCGGTCACCCCAAAGAGACTGAGAGGAAACTGCACAGGATACAGTAAAAATAAATGCTTTTCACTCTCTGTGGTGTTCTGGCACCTGTGTCTTACCACTGCCTTTAGTAATATTTCTAGAATCGACTTTCAGTTTCACCAATAACGTAACTGATAATATAACTTTTTTTTATTGCTTCACATGGTCTCTCATCTGCTCTACAGTATATTCACAAAAAAGTGACTCTGCCTACACTGACTTATCTGATAATTAGATACACTTGTACTTTCTCACACAACTCAATACAACAGCCCTCCAATAAATTCAATCTTAATCAGTGTTTTTTATAATAACAATTTATCAGATGCTAGTGTGTAATGGCATGGCTCGTAGTGATGAACCTACAGAGAATTATCAACGACTCTGCAGCTCCCCTCGGCTTTACGGAGCTTTATAGCGAGTTTCAGCTCATTGTTTAACTGTCCGACTGCAACTTTACTGTTTTGTTTCACTCTCAGCGCTCTCATAGCATCATTTTAGGCCACAGACGGCAGCTGTTTCCAGAGAAAAAGCTCTAAAAACCCTCTGAACACTACCTGCTCAGCACCAAACAGCAAACAGATAAAGCTGTCTGATAACACCTTTGCTATCACTTAACATAACAGATAATGGTTATAAATGTATCTGTTTTTTGAAAGGATTCAAACACTGAACACTGTGCATAAACATGCTGACAGTTGGAACAGCCTGGGGAAAGAATTTATCAACTAAATATCTTTATTCATCCTGGCCAGAGGATGAAAACAGTGTGAAAGAAGTAACAGGCTTAAAAACACACAAAAACACTGTTATAAAATCCACATAAGATGTGAGATGAGTTCTAACAAACGCTGACTCATCAGTGCCCTCTTCTGTTGTGATGGTAATGCACTAGAATCAACAAATGAGAAGATGAGCAGAGGACTATTGACAATATATTTGACAATAAAAGCAGATGTGATGATTAAACAAAAAAAACAAAGCAGAGCACAAAAAGATTGTGGTAAAATACTGAAAGAAATGTTCTTTACAAAATATTGCAAATGGTTTGCTACAATTGCATTAGCAGTAAAAATAGCTCATAAAATAAGTATTTTTTAAATCAAATTCTGTATTGAGACAAGCTTTCTACCCATAGTATTTACAATATCTACCCAAACTTAACCCTTAATTTTATTATAAATGTTATCATAAAATTGTGCCACAGACCTCTGACAATATTCACATGTCTACCACAGGCAGAATAACATCATCTTAAAAAGGAAGAACAAAATAACATTTTATGTATGTCGACAACTCAACTATGTTTAGGTCAATTTCACCAAAGAGAAATAACCAATAACATTGCACAAAGTAAAGTTACTGTCACTTACACAGTGATTTAAACCACTGGTTACACTGTTGACCAGATTTGAGGCATCCAATATTAAACACCACCATGGTATTGTATACTCCAGTATGAAAGTGCTGGATTTTACTTGTTTACTAAAGCTTCTTTTCCACTACGGGTCCCATAACCTGGAGCTTCCTCTAACCTGCACTGGTTGGACCTGTAAGGTCTAGGTTCGAGGTTCCGCCTTTTGTTTTAATTATGTTTTTCAAATCAGAATGTTTCCAGTGAAAAGGCGACGCCATATGTCCACACCAAAATGGTTTGGTAGGCAAGTGATGGTGAGTGCAGTTCAGTTGTGGGACAGACAACAATGAAAAAAGAGGCGCTAATTCATATTTTATTTTACATTTAGGTGTGATGACTTCTAAACGTCAGTATTGTGCAATTATTAGAAGATCTCCACCCGCAGAAGGAGCAGAGAGAAAACACAAGACCAGCTCCAGACCAGCTCCCACCACACTGAGCAGCTTTACAGGCCGCTCCCTCGAAGGACACACCGGCAGCTGCCGATCCGGCTCTCTCTCTGCTCCACCGTCATAAAAACAGCCCACTGCTTGATTCTTGCCTGAATCCGAAGACATAGAGGTGAAGATTTTGGTGGATAACCGACTGCTGGATGTAGCGTGATCATTTCTGAGGATTTTTTTTTTCCATCAAGAGATGATTAAGAAAGTAACATAGGCTTACTCTCCAACACTGCACACAATCTACAGTTTACACAGACAAATGCATAACAAGGCAGTAAAACATCCATCAGATATTCTGGATTAGAATATCTCTTGTATAATGGAGCAAACCTCTGATTTCTGTGTACCTGGAATGTGGATTTAGCACCACCTCCTGAGCAGTGTTGAAATTTAGATTAAGAAACTCATCCCCAAAGTGGGGGGAGAACACAAAAGCAGAACTCCTGATAATGGCCTAAAGTTACAGGTGGTCTGTAGTGGAAAAAGCCTGTAAATAGTTTCAAATTTGTAAGAAACTGTTATGTGATGGATGCCTGAAATGATAAATTTCAGATCTTATATGTATAGAAGCACATTGTCCACATAAAGATTGCATTTTATCTGATGGTTGTGAGAATGTCTTTAATGTTTGCATTTTGCAAACTGCACTGCAAATTCCTGTATGAAAATGTCAAATATGCTGGGGGGGCAAACGACATCATTGCCTCGTCCCCCCACAGCAAACTTTGTTGGTTGTAACAGAGGTTAACTTTAGTTGTTGTTCATTTGTTTGATTTTCATGGTTGCCTTGATGCTGCATTATTGAACCAGGTGTGTCCTGAGAAATGTGTTTTAGAAAACTTGCTTAAACACTGTAAATATTAAAATCCAACACAGATTCATGTGGTCATACTCTGTTGATTTTTGTTGATTGTGCTGTACAGTACAGATGAATCCTCCACAGCCTCTTGACATCTTAATCTGTGAATGAAAAAACACTTAGAGAATTATAAAGATGTTGTAATAATACATGACAGACAGATGCAACAGTAATGAACTAGTCATGGACTCCTGGTCATCCTGGACTCACCCTGGGGTATTACTAGCACTCTCAAAGACGACATTTGTGTAGTCCACATCGTCTTCCTCCTCCTCTTCCTCTGTTTGTTTGTGCAGGTGAGCTGGCCTGATGTTGGAATAGATAACTTCTTCCTGGTTTTTAAAGAATCTTACGCTGGAATAGTAAAGGTCATCCTCCTCGCCTGCTGGTTTTGAAGCGTTGCCTGAACCCACATTTAGCTGAAGGGTAAACATTGCAAAGACAGGACTACTTAAAGGAGACTTTAATGATTTTCCTCCACAAGATGTCAGATTTTTCGCACGTGCCTACATGCATCCATTCCGTAGCCCTTGTTGCTAAAGTTGTTCCGCAGGTTGTTCACATTGTCGACTTGCAATTCAAATCTTTCAAATCGGATTCAGGTTCGAACATGCACAGATGTATTTGAGAAGTTTCCATTTAGAGTAAAAAACAAGAAAAAGACGTGAAATCCAACAACTACAGGTTGTTTACGTAAACTCCGGAGCTGTTAGAAGTCTGCTGAGGGGGCAGCTAACCAATCAGAACAGAGTGGGCTCATCGGGAGGGGAGCCTTAAAGAGACAGGAGCTAAAACAGCCTGTTTCAGACAGAGGCTAAACTGACGGGCTGCATAAAGGACCAGTATAAGAAAAATGAGGAGTTTTCTGAACTGTAAATAATGCAAAGATATTCCAGTAGAGCCTCAGATTATAAATGTAAACCTGGAAATGTGCATGTTACGTCCCCTTTAAGTACTTTAAGTGTGATTTCTATTGCCCTTTAACACAAAATGCACATACTGTATAGTAAACAGAGAGAGCTGCAGCAAGGTTAAAGGTGAGGGTGTTGTTCTGTTTTCCACTGAATTGATCAATCCTTCAAAAACTTCTGTACTCAACATTTACTTCATACTCTCTGTTGTGGAACTGAGTCTGATTTTCAGAGGCAAAAAGTTCCTCACCTGTGCTTTGTTGTCTGGTCTGGGCTCAGAGGGTCGTTTTGAGGATCTTTTTCTTCTGGATAGGAGTATGAATGAACAAACAAATGGATCATCAAATGAGAAGAAACTGACCACATGTAAGATGTATTGCTTAATATAATCAACTCAACCACTCACCTAATCAAAAGGAAGGCAGAGAGAAATATGATGGCCAGAAAAATGAGGAAAGTGATTGATCCAACAGCTGCTGCTTTCATTGAACCTGGTAAACGGTGGTCAAATAGAAACAATGATAATTATTCATGGAATAACAATTATATGTTCGGGGTCCATTAGCAACTAATAATTTTGACATGAAATCACAGATCTTCAGATAGACACATTCTAAATAATGACTCATGTTATCGGTGGTTTTTGCTTGTGGTTCTTGCCAAACGTCCCGTAACATGCAAATGATCATACCAATAGCACAAAAATAAGGTGATTAGGGCAGTGTAACATCCCCTTTGCTAATAAATTGGTCCCTAAGGTCTGAAAAACAAGTCTGAAGATGGTATGGTATGCACCCTAACCATTAGGGCCCTCAAGGGCATACATGGACACATAAACCATTTGGTTTGAGTGTGAGCACATCTAAGTCTGGAGCCATGGTGCTCTGCCATAAAACGGGAAGTGAGGGCAAGATGGAGGATGGGGTCAATAGGCAGATTGGTACCATCAACACCACAAGGTGGCAGTGGGTACTGTACGCCAGTGTTGATAAATGTTAGCCAGTTAACCATAATCTCTGGGCAGCTAACCACTGTTTTTCACAAAGATGATTTGACTTGGAAAAGTATCTATGACGATATATGTGCATTTGCTGAATTAAATTGTTAGCTAGTTGGCTAAAGATTGCAACAATAATCTGGTTGATGTAACTATATCGGGCTTGTAGCTTCATGGCATGAATGACCTCTCGTGTATGGATCAACTTGTTTAAATGGATGGTTAAGATGATGTACAAGTGATAGGGTGTGTTTGTACATTAATGGACATGACTTACCAGCCAAGACAATGAGATGTAAGGTGGAGTTATGACGTCCTCTTTTGTTCTGCGCTTCACAGTAATAATTCCCACTGTGTTCAAGTCTGAAGTCGGTAAAAGTGAAGATCTGTCCCGATGCTTTTGATGAGTCCTCATTCTCCTTGTACCAGGTGTAATTAGCTGCTGGCTTAGCATCACTGCTACAGGTCAGATTCACTGAACTGCCCTCCACTATCTCACCAGAGGGACTCATTGACACAGAGGGAAGCTTTGGAGCATCTGAACAACAGAAAGACGTCTTATGAGTCTTTATTCACATTCATTGGTGGCTGGCCAATAGAGGGCACACATGCGCTGCCTCACTAGCCACACAGTTTAATTCAGAGTGATCCAGCTTGATAAATTACTTAAGGCTTTAAATGAGTAAATGAATTTGGTTTTGCATTTTAAGCATTTTGATATAACTTCACATATGAAATTATAGAATATGAAATGAACATAAAAATGAACCTATTTTGTATTCTCTTAACCTTTCCAGCCATGTAACTGAAAGAAGAAGAGACACCAGGGCCTAAATGTAAATGGCTGTATTTTGATAGCTCTTTTATCTGCTGCTCATTCACCCATTCACACTCACATTCAAGCGTACACTCACACACTGATGGTGGCAAACTACCATCCAGGGTTCAGGCACAACCATCAAGAGCAATTTAGGGTTCAGTATCTGGCTCAAGGACACTTTAACATGCCAGGAGGAGTTGGGGATCGAACCACACTGATTAGGGGATGACCCACTCTACCTCCTGAACCACAGTTGCCTTGCCACCTTGTCTAGTAGTACTAGGTAGTAAATAGTAGGAATTGCAATAAGTGGTAAATATTAATTTTCTAATGTTTTGTACTTACACTGGACATCTATGATGAGATATGAAGAGTTAATCTGTCCATATTGATTCTCAGACTTGCAGTGGTAGACCCCGCTGTCCTCAGAACTGATGGGGGTGAAATGATACATGTTTTCTGGCCCATGAAGCAGTGTTTGGTTCTCCTTGTGCCAGGTATAAGTAGCTGCTGGGTTAGCATCACTGCTACAGTTCAGAGTCACTGAACTGCCCTGCACTATCTCACCAGAGGGACTCACTGACACAGAGGGAAGCTTTGGAGCATCTAGAGGAGACATGGTGATATGAATTAACTATGAAATGAGGATGTGCTGCTTTGGACCATCTGGAAGAGATGTGTTAACAGAGATTATTCGAGGTCAAGGCTGTATTACTGCAGTAGCACATTCAGCACATATGAAAGGAATGAATAAAACTGCCTCTTCAGCATCTACTGTAGCTGCTATCAATAGTACAAGCTAAAAAAAAAAAAAAAAACTCTTCCATTTTTTTATTTATTATTATCAGCTAAGCTTGTGACAGGCAACACTACTATTTCTATCATTCATTATCATCATTAGCAGTGTGTTAGCTCCTAAAAAAATGTATTATTAAATAATTCTATGAGTAATTATATCAAATTATGTAAAAACTATCCGCAAAATTATTGATATCTGTATCAGTAATACTTGCCCAAAACCACATTTTGTCACTGACGATCAGCAAAAACCTTTCTATGTCTAACCTGGTGCAAAGAAATCATTTACTGCTTTTTTCACTCACATTTCACATCAATAAAGATGTGTTTAGATGTTCTCTTCCCCAGCTGGTTCTCAGCTGTACAGTAATACTCTCCAGAGTCAGAGGGCTGGATGGAGCTGAGGATGAGCTGTGGTTCTTTACTGAGAGGTTGAAGGTCTCGATTTACATTCTTCTTGTACCAGGTGTAATTACCTGCTGGGTTAGTATCACTGCTACAGGTCAGAGTCACTGAACTGCCCTCAATGATATCATCAGAGGGACTCACTGACACAGAGGGAGGCATTGGTGCATCTGTAGGAGATTTAGACATGCATTAAATTGAAGATTAGAATATGTTGTCATGATAGATAATAGAATATTTTAATTCATTTTTTCTCTCTTAGTTTCTTATTGATCATCCCTAGTAGTTGTCACAGCGGCTGTTCACAATGATGATCCTGGAGCTATTCCAGGTTAGACTGCTGCTGGTGGGAACTAACCGCAAATAACAGACCTTTAATAATTCTGCACAGCAGGCAGATCACTTCCTTATTATGTTTTATAAATAATTCTGCTGAATACACATAATGAATTGAATGAAAATAACCCAGAATGGGAAATGAATCATATGTTTCATTTTGAGGGGAACAAAGCTGGGCTCTTATTAATAGTTTAATTGGGCTGTCCCCATCAATTAAAATATACAACACTCTTCCTCCTGATGGCTGTTTATACTCACAGCTGTTGCATTATCAACTGCATAATTTTTCACAGAATTAAACATATCTTCAGATACATTTGTGTTCCAATCCTGTTGCAGAAACTATTTCAGTTGTATTGTAGTAGTTTAAAGTCCAGTTTAAAGTCATGCTGTTATATCAAGCCTTTCAAATTTACTGCTACTGAACTGAAGTCTGTGTAAAGCAATGAGTCTGACATAAAATAAGTCTTCATAATCTAGTAACTCCTATAAAAAGGTTTACTATGAAAAAAAAATTACATGACATCATCAGTGGACATATTAGAGCATCTCAATAACAAATATTATAACTCCCAAAACATTAAATGTAGCAGCAACATACAGTATTTTCTATACTGAAAATATTTCAGAATCACAAAATTTCACCTAATAGGAAAGAATTTGAAAGGAAAGAACATGTTAAATCACAACATATCTGACAATTTTCTTGAGTCTGCATAAAGATTTTGAAGACTTCAGTATGATTAAATCTGATATTATAATGGAGTTTAAAAAAAAGGAAGAAAAAGGTGACACTTGGTGTCAGTGTGTGTGTGTGTCCTGACACAGTGAACTAAACTCACACACTGAAGGAGAGCGGTAATCTTCATGTCCTTTTAAAGCACAGGAGACGTTGTCACCAGGATTAAACTGCCCTGAATAAAGAGAAGTTTCCTCATTCATAACTTTCTGTCCGTTCTTGAACCAGATGTAAGAAATACGACCTGCTGGACTGCAGCTGCTGAGACATTTCAGCTTTGCCTCTGTATAAGACTGATGGACTGTTATTGTGATCACCTGCACCTGGAGAGCTGGATATGAGAACAAGAACGATATTATCATCATTAGCTTTAAATTATCATAGACATACCTGCACATCAAGCCATCTGTTACAATTCCTAGAAGTAGTGAAGGTCATTAGTAACTGTATTTAATATGTATGTATGCAATGTTATGGCAATTGATCATTAGCAACAATTTCAGTGTTTTTAAAAGTAGTAATGTTTGTGTATTTATATCAGTTTGTGTTCATCAGTACCTGTGACAGTCAGAGTTGTTCCAGGTAAACTACTCTCCCATTCAAAGCTTTGTGTTTTGAATGTGAAGTGATACTGGGCTGAATCACTCTCTCTCAGGTCAGAGATTCTCAGAGTGGGGTGTCCTCTCTCTGTTTCAAGGACCCGAACACGACCTGCATACTGGGAGTCTTCACTAAGGTTCTCAGGCTGTGAGGGATTCTGCCACTGATGACTACGTCCAGGACTGAACCAGAATTTTGATGTGATAGATTCATAGTATGTGCTGGAACCACTGTATGTGCAGGAAATGTCCACTGATGATCCTCTGAACGCACAGATGCTTCTGTCAGTGTAAATCACTCTGTTGCAGGACTGACCATGGACACCTGAAAGATAAAATTTCAAACACCACAGTTATAATAATACATACTAATAAAACTAATAACATAATAATAATACATTTTGTTTATAGAGGGCTTTTCAGAAAATGATAATAAAAAACAACACACTGAAAGCACAAGGTAACACACAACATTAATTACACATTAAAAGCAGGTCTGAAAAGGTGAGTTTTGATTAGTGTTTTGAACAGACAGGTCAGTGCAGTCTCAGATGAGTTTGGGGAGAGAGTTCCAGAGGGAAGAGTCAGCTATGATGTAAGCTCTGTCGCCCCAGGTCCGGTGCTGGACTTGAAACTTTAATTACTAAATAGAAGTAATAGAGCATATCAGTAACATACATATTATATTTATTATATATAGCATAAATATTACAACTACCAAAACATTAAATTTAGCAGCAAGGTATTTTCTGTACTGCAAATGTTTCAGAATCACAAAAATTTCACCTAATAGGAAATAATTTCAACATATACCACAACATATCTGACGACTGTTTTTCTTGAGTCTGCATAAAGATTTTGAAGACCACAGTATGGTTATAGCTGATATTATAATGGAGTTAAAAAAAAAAAAAAGAAGAGGTGAACATGTGTGTGTTTTGGTAGCTGGAGCAAGAAGGATGTTCTAATATTTTTCCCAGATCTTTAGTGATCCCAAATATTTACAACAAGGCTCAACACATGCTCACATGCTTAATGCCGGTTCACCCAAGTCACAAAAAAACAGTTTCTCTCTTATTTGTAGTATCTATCCATGAAAATATGTGTGGTTTAATTTTTTAGTTCAACCTCAATACTATGTAGGTGAACAGAATTTAGTTTGTGCTTAAAAATGATGTTTGAAAATTGTCTACTTTGGTACTCATAGATACTTTATATAAGTGAAAAGGATCATAAAAAAACAACAAACTAAAAGCACAAAGTAACACACAACATTAATTACACATTAAAAGCAGGTCTGAAAAGGTGAGTTTTGATTAGTGTTTTAAAGAGACAGGTCAGTGAAGTCTCATCTGTGTGTGTGTGTGTGTGTGTGTGTGTGTGTGTGTGTGTGTGTGTGTGTGTGTGTGTGTGTGTGTGTGTGTGTGTGTTTTGGTGGGATGAGGGATGTTTTCCCACATCTTTTCTTTTCAACAAGGCTCAACAGGAAATCCTGTTTTTCACATGATTAATGCTGGTTCACCCAAATCACAAAAAAACATATTTTCTCTCTTATTTGTGGTGTCTTATCACAAACACAGCTGTTGTTTAACTTTTAGATCAACCTCAAGACTATGTAGATAGACGGAATTTAGTTTGTGGTTGAAAATCATGTTTGAAAATTATTTTGGTTACTCTGAATCATCCACAGACATATCTGTCAACAATTTCCACTGGATCTAATTTCTACTCAAGATGTACTCTCTATAAAAACTGTCCACAACGAGGTCTGTAGATTATCCAAAGTAACTGTAAGACACATAGATCCATAGTTTTTCAAACGTAAGCTTTAAATGATTTAAGCAGTACAAACAATATTCAATTCACTTTCATGGTATTGGAATAGCAGAAGATTTTTCCAGGATTGATATCTCAAACTCAGGGCACATGAAACTGTAACTATTTGCATAGTTAGTAGGGATGTGCAGAGATCCCAATATTTGTATTTGTATCTATATTTGTCAAAGGAGCAAAATCATTTGTATTTGTATTTGTATTCAAATAAAAGTGGAAAGAGGCTTAAAAATCCTGTTTTTGTTTTTATTACGCTTTAATTTTAGAAAATTAAAGCATTACAATAAGTGTTCATGAATAAACTACCTTATGAAGGAGGTCCCCACACCGGGTCTTGAACTGGAGCCTCCCAGATCATAGACGACTGCGCTGACTACTGAGCTAAAACTTTACTCATCACCTCATTGCAGACAGACCTCTACCTATTTATACACCCATAACACAGAGACATACAGGGATGAACTTCAAAGGTGATTCTTGCTTTGCACTTTTCATTTATTGTCTATTTTTACAACCTAACTTTGTGGAAAGGAGAAGGGGAACAACAGGTTATGAAGAGTCCCTTGCGAGCTCAGCTTTATCTCTGGGGAACACTCCCAACTCCTGGGGTGATGTCCAAATTAGGAAATGTGCATTTGCGGCAGGTGGATGTGACTCCCCTCATTGAGACCTGCCGACAGACATAACAGCGGAGCAGAGGAGAGAGACTGAGATAGCGATGCAAACGACCTGCACGCTGGTATTTGCCATGGATTTGTTTTTTTCTTCCCGAAAATAAATAATTTTAAAAATATTTATATGAAACAAATATTCGTAAAAAATAAAAATTAAAATTAAAAAAAAACACTATTTGTGTTTTGCCGAATAACGTATTTGTATTCAGACACACCCCTAATGGTTAGAAAAGGCAGAAGTCAGAAAACATGTTTTTTGTATTTTGAGTGAACTGACTTTTTGAATGTAAGCTCTCATTTTACATTTGTGTCACAGTCAACACAGTGAATAAGATATGAGTTCAACATGTTTAAAATCTCATGGGGATGTGGTTTGGTTTTGATCCACTTCTATGTCAATTTCTGAATCACATGCTGCCCCTGAATTACATGTAAATACAAGGTATAGTACAATAGGTTAAAGGCTCCACTAGATGTGGTTAGTTTAGTGAGAGACTGTGTTATAAACTCACACACTGAAGGAGCAGGATGATGCTCAAATCCTTTTACAGCGCAGGAATAGCTGTCTGATGAGTAAAGGTACACGTTATAAATAGAAGGTGTTTCATCCTGAATTTTCTGTCCATTCTTGTACCAGATGAAGGAAGAACGTTCAGGTAGACATCTGCTGTGACACTTCAGCTCTGCCCTGGTAGAATACTGAGAGGCTCTGTTCACCAGCACTTGCAGATTTGGATCTGTAGGGAAAAAAAGAGACATTTGTACATCACAAATAACTAAACCAAAGGCAGACAGTTAAAATGACAGTTCATATAAGTGACCAACTAAACTGGTGGATCACTAAACAAAAACTTGGACACATTATTATGAAAATCCTTCAATCACAATCGATATTAAATGAAATTCATGTCCATTAGTTCAGCCAATCACCCCATTTATTAGTAATCAGCTTGTTTAAATGTGCTGTGTCAGTGTTTGTGTTCATCAGTACCTGTGACAGTCAGAGTTGTTCCAGGTAAACTACTCCCCCATTCAAAGCTTTGTGTTTTGAATGTGAAGTGATACTGGGCTGAATCGCTCTCTCTCAGGTCAGAGATTCTCAGAGTGGAGCGTCCTTTCTCTGTTTCAAGGAGCTGAACACGACCTGCATACTGGGAGTCTTCATTAAGGTCCTCAGGCTGTGAGGGATTCTGCCACTGATGACTACGTTCAGGACTGAACCAGAATTTTGATGTGATAGATTCATAACTGCTGTATGTGCAGGAAATGTCCACTGATGAGCCTCTGAAGGCACAGATGCTTCTGTTAGTGTAAATCACTCTGTTGCAGTATGGACCATTGACACCTGAAAGATAAAATTAATTTCAAAAAGAACAGTTATAATAACAATACATTTTGTTTATAAAGGGCTTTTCAGGGTACTCATAGACATTTAACATAAGTGAAAAGGATCATAAAAAAACAACAAACTAAAAGCACAAAGTAACACACAACATTAATTACACATTAAAAGCAGGTCTGAAAAGGTGAGTTTTGATTAGTGTTTTAAACAGACAGGTCAGTGCAGTCTCATCTGTGTGTGTGTGTGTGTGTGTGTGTGTGTTTTGGTCGCTGGAGCAAGAGGGATGTTTTCCCAGATCTTTTCTTTTCAACGAGGCTCAACAGGATAATCCTGTTTTTCACATGATTAATGCTGGTTCACCCAAATCACAAAAAAACATATTTTCTCTCTTATTTGTGGTGTCTTATCACAAACACAGCTGTTGTTTAACTTTTAGATCAACCTCAATACTATGTAGATAGACGGAATTTAGTTTGTGGTTGAAAATCATGTTTGAAAATTGTTTTGGTTACTCTGAATCATCCACAGACATATCTGTCAACAATTTCCACTGGATCTACTTTCTACTCAAGATAAAAACTGTCCACAACAAGGACTGTAGATTATCCAAAGTAATTGTAAGACACATAGATCCAAAGTTTTTCAAATATAAGCTTTCAATGATTTAAGCAGTACAAACAATATTCAATTCACTTTTATCGTATTGGAATGGCAGCAGACTTTTCAAGGTTCAAAATCTGAGCACATGAAACTGTAACTATTCACATGGTTAGAAAGGGAGCAAGTCAGAAAATATGTTTTTTATATTTTGAGTGAACTGACGTTTTAAATGTACAGTAAGCTCTTATTTTACATTTATGTCACAGTCAACACTGTGAATAAGATATGAGAATGTAACATGTAAAATCTCATGGGGATGTGGTTTGGTTTTGATCCATTTCTATGTCAATGTTTGAATCACATGCTACCCCTGAATTACATGTAAATACAAGGTATAGTACAATAGGTTAAAGGCTCCACTAGATGTGGTTAGTTTAGTGAGAGACTGTGTTGTAAACTCACACACTGAAGGAGCAGGATGATGCTCAAATCCTTTTACAGCGCAGGAATAGCTGTCTGATGAGTACAGGTTCACGTTAATAGTAGATGTTTCATCCTGAATTTTCTGTCCATTCGTGTACCAGACGTAGGAAGTAGGAGGAGGTAGACAACTGCTGTCACACGTCAGCTTTTTAGACCAATAGGAGCTTTTCACCTGTAAATCTGGATTTATGAGAAAGAAACAAAAATGTAATTTTAGACAAAACTGTCAACATACACATGCAAACACACACAGATACATTCATATTATTATTTTCTAGATATTGAACATTTGGAAATTAACATGTGAATGAAAATGTTACCTGTGACAGTCAAAGTGACTCCAGGTGAACCAGTAAATCTCCCTCCTGGTTGGTTTGTTATGAACCTGAACTTGTACTTAGCTGAGTCGCTCTCTCTCAGGTCCGTGATTCTCAGAGTGCAGTCATTCTCATCACAGTGATACTGAACACGACCTGCGTATTCTGAGTCTGTTGTCAGATCCACATACACACCATTACTCTCTTTTGTAAACCAGAATGTTTCCTTAACTACAGTGGAAGTGCCCTTTACTCTGGGTGGGTATCTGTAGGTGCAGTGTATGTCCACTGTTGATCCTTTCAACACACACATCTCAGTAGAAGTGTAAGTCACTCCCATGGCATAATGTCCCTGTACCACTGTAACACAGAGCACATCAGAAACCACAATCAGACTCATAACACAACAACAACAACAGTGTTTCATCTGTAGTCAAGGTACCAAGACGATGTGGGCAGGGGCAGCTTGTGGCATAGGCCACATAGATGACGGAGGGGGACGCCAAATGAGTGGCACATGACAAGTGTGCTTGTATACAGCTTTCAGAAATATGCACTTGTTCTCCTTTCTTGTTTTTTCCTCTTTTTCCCCATTGACTTGGATGGGTTTTCATCTGGTTTGATTTTCAAAGCTTTACCGGTCAGTTTTCACCTGAAAGCCACCAAACTCTCACCGAATGGTCCCTGAGCCCCATTTGCCTATTTGTTTCAAGGACTTGGAGGACATTTTCTGGGCTGGAGGTACCATTGTTGCACTTCATTTATTGTGAATTCATTTTTATTTTGAAACACTTGGACTGGAGGTGCTACTTTTGCATTTTTTTAGGGGCGCCAATTGCTCTGAAATGGCAGAATAATCGGGATTAACATTTTGGCTATTATCATGCAGACCTACTAGCCCCATCCACCATTACGCCCACCCCCTTGTAGGGAAGGGGGTCTCCAATCTAAAATCTCACCTAGGGCATCAACATAGTAAGGGCCAGCCCTGAATCTGGGAGAGGACAACCTGGGCAAACTTCAAACTTCATAACAAGTGCTGATTTATTGCAAATATTGTCTGAAGTTCCTCATCGTGCATCTATCTAGCTAGAAGTGATCTCAGGTATTTTCAGTAGCCCTACTTTTCTTCTGTAGCGCTCATTGCTAATGTTAAAAGTATCAACCTTTCTCTGAGAATAGAGCAGAGCAGATCATAAAGTTGTTTTGTCTGTCATTAGGGATTTTCTTACATCAGCTTTGAACAAGGTTACATACTATATATAAAGTTTCATCGTAGTTTCTGACAGACAAAGTGGTCAGTTGAATATATACAGTCAGTTTATACTGCAATGGAGCAGTGGTAGATATGCTCTGTACAGCTCCTCTCTGTGCATTGTGGCAGAACATCATGCAGTCTGTTTACTGACTTTTTAAGCTGAAGGTTATTTATAATAAGGGTTTTTTACATGGAAACATGCTTTGCTTGGTTGCTCTCCTTTCTGTGGTCAGGGTGCTGCAGGGTGTGAATGGAAACTGTAGAGAAATGAGACTGAGGTGTGGCAGCTATTGTGATGTGTAGATAATAAAAGGCACATCACTTTTATACTGAAATGGCAGAGGTCAGAACATAGGTTCACAGCTAAGTGAGACTTATTATACTTCTACGTTGATTTGTAAAGTTTAGTCCTAATGTATGATGATATAGACCAGAAATGTTGATGTAGGCCAGTAAAGGTTAAATAAGACTAAGATTCTACAACCATTGAGTCTGTAAAGAGGTGCTTTGAGCAAAATGTCTTCATGCTAAAATGCTCACAATCTTAGTTTGATGTGTAAGCATATTGATGTTTGCAAATTATTACTGAACACAAAGTACAACTGAAATTGGTTGGAATGTGGTTAGTTTAGCAGGTATTTAGTCATGAACAAAGGTTTTTTGAACAGATTTTAATGTTGACCTGATGGTGGCGCTGGAGGGAAAAGTCAGAGTGTCTCAGATGTTTATGGGACTCATTGCAAATCATGAATTTCTGTGCAAAATTTTATTCCAATTCAGCTAGTAAATGTTGGATATCTGTACCAATTGTCATGGCTATTGTTCCAATACTTGTTGAGACGTTTCACTAAAAGACAAAAAATGTCAACCTGCTGATGACACTAGATGTTCACATAAGTCAGTAGGATTCATCTTAAGGGAACCATGAATGTCTGCACAACATTTCATTTCTGATTTTGCAGTTTGGACCAAAGTAGTGAACAGTGTGCAGCTCCCTTCAGCTTTACAGAGCTTTACACAAGTTTCATGTCCAACTGCAACGTTACTGTTTTGGTTCTCTCAGTGCTCTTGTAGCGTTGTTTTCAGCTGCAGCAGCTTTTCATGGAGAAAAAAAGCCCCCTGTGCACTACTTCCAAATGAATAATAATGTTGCTCCATAACTGCTAGATGTGTAATAAGCAACTGTTTGCTAACAGGTTCAACATATCTAATTAAAAGGTGATGATATGTCAGTGTTGTGTGCACTCAGTGCTACAAAAGTCCTTCAAAATCCCTAAAATGTTGACTTTACACTGGTATGATGTCATGCACTTGAAAATTGCTTATTTAGGCTCTGGGACAAATTGGCAGCAAGGCAATATCCAGATATCTTAATACATCCATAGTTTACACATGGTGGTCCACGTACATGGGAAATATCTGGCTCTTCGGCAGCTAAAAGCTAGCCACCAGCTAGTCTCTTACTGACATATAGCTTACAGTGATTTCATATCTTTTTACACTGCATTTCCTATGATACGTAATTCCTTGTGAGAAAGACATGCTGGCTCATTTTATTTTCACTTGTATTTCTTGTAACAGTGTGCTATCAGGGAACAAGTCACCATCAAATTCACTGTAATGCTTACAGGGGGCGCTGGCTTAAACCAGCCAGTTTAGAGGACTTCCGCAAGATGTTGAAGTTCCACAAAACAGATTATTCACAGGATTTTTTCTTTGTTAATGTAAATCAGTCATAATTTCCATCTATCCCACATGACATGAACACAATTTCTTTACGATGCTGCTGACAGAAATAGCTTCTAAAGATTTGAACTGGAATAAAGAGAAGTGAATGTCTGGTGTTGCAGGTTTTAAAAGGTCCGCATCAAATTATCACACACATTAAATTTAGAAAAGTGGTGATCTGGTAAATCATTCAATACTCACAACCCTCCTGTGAATTTCTGAAGTGTGCTAACTGCCTTAAAATGTAAATGTAGATGCACAGTACCTTGTACAGAGAGAAGGAAGATGACAAATCCACTTGCTGCTGCTGTTAAAGTCATAGCTGCTCCTCTAATCTCTGTCTGTTAAATGACATCCGCAAGTAGATCTTGTACATGAGAACTACCGTGTGTCAGTTAGTCACAATAAACGTCTCTACAGCAGAAAGAGGACGGCGCCGCCTTGAAAAAAAGTTCATGTGGTCTGTGGTTCTCACAATTGAATTAAAAAAAGACCAAGACCCTATCTTCCTTCCTCTTTACCTTATTAATATGCATGAACAGACGAATGCCTGTAAATCCCCAAGCTGAAATGAAGAAATGATACTGTTATTTTCAAAACTATGCATTAACTTTTTTTAAAAACTAGCGTCAGGTTCAATTTATTTACAGTCCAAGTTCATGTGAGAACTGTGCCGTAAATAAAGATATAATGTATGTGAAGCACTGTGGCCCTGGTGTATTGTGTAAACTTAAAAAGGGAAAGTGAAACTCTGATTAGATTACTTTGTTTTCATTTGTTTAACCATTTAATTTCCATAGTGTTACGAGAAAAGCTCTACATTGTTCAGTTACTGTTACTCAGCCTGAGAGTTGATGAATGTGTTTACATTACCTGAAGGATATAGTGTGGTAATAATAGGTTGTGTTTAATGTTGTGAAAGGAGTGTACAGCTATCCTCAAGGTTAGTGCAGAGGAAAAAGTTTTAATTACCATTGAGAGCCAATGTGAAGATGTAGTGGGCTTCTCGTACATTAGAGCTTCCTGTTTCCTGTTCAAAGGAACATCTGAGCCAGCCCACTTGATCGTACCATTTATAAACCTGCTTCACGCATTATTACAGACGGTTGGTACATTGCTTCAAAACTCCTCAGAATAGAAAGTGCTGATTACTGCAGTCACTGTCACCAAAATGTATATATGTTGTAAATAATTGCATCATATCTGGGTTATGCATAAATGTAGAAAGCTAAAGGGGGAAACAAACAGAAAAACTGTTCAGTTTTACAGAATACAAATGAACTCATACAGTTTAAAGGTGCAGTCAAAGACAACACAGGCAATACGACCTGTGTACATTTCTGCAGCTCAACTGAACAGGATGAAAGCCAAAGTAATTCTGAATAGACTGTGGCAAATTAAAGTGTCTGTTTTGCCTCCTCTCTGTGGTCAGGTTCCTGCAGGGGTGTGAGAGCAAACTGCAGGGAAACGTATAGAACACCGAGTCACAAGCAATTATTCACAGCTGTTATGTAGATAACAAAAGCAAAAAAAGATAAGCGAAAGAAATGCCTCACAAAATTGTCCTCACTTTTTTCTCTGAGATATAAATCCTACTTGTGTCTGTTTGATGTGCTAGAAATGTTTTTTTGAAGAAACGGTCAACAGAAAAAAAAGGCTGAGTTGACAGTTGACAGCTAGAGAGCAGAATGGGGATTTCCGGTGTCATAGCAGTGGGCTTTTTTTTTTTTTTTACTGGCTTTTGGTTGTGCACTTTAATAGCACAAATTATATTTTGTTTTTACGTTTTACCAATACAGGCAGTTGTAGTTGAAATGCACTACAAAACACTTCAAGATCAACATTTAACCATCATTGACTTTGTTTTGTCTCAAGTTGGGCTGTGATATATCACAACACAGAAGGAAACAAGAACAAATGTCTATATCTATGTTTGATGCACCATCATGGGCCATAAAGTGTCCCGCATATACTATTTTCCTTTCATTTAAAAAAGATTACAATTACACTGGGTGCACATCATGATATTGACTGTATTTTTCAGAGGCAATGTAAGCATAAAAATAAAATCAATAATTATATAAAACCCAAAGAGGAAATGTATAAATCAGCAAGTGTCCTAGCCGACCATTACAAAGATGATTTACCTGCTTGCTCTCATTTAGATGTGTGTTAGTGTTCGCAATAAAGGAAATTGACTATGGCTCAATTCAAGATTTGGCGCTAGAAACACTAGAGGGTTTTTATTTGAAACGACACAGGAAGTGGCGACACTGAATCAGTCAGGGACAGACATTGGCGTTTATTGCTGGTACTTGAGGTTATTAGATAGTTAGTTACTATGTCGGGCAGGAAATCCGGTGTGGTATCATTTTGAGAGGGACAAACTCAAGAAGGTGGCATGCAAATCCTGCAGGCAAATATTCACCTATCACTCGTCAACCTCAAACATGATAGTCTAACATTAGCCACTTAGCATGGCCGCTGTAACGTTAGATAGCCTAAATAAATAATATATTGTCATTCATCATGCAACGACCAGTCGACTAATGGCTTGAACTATTAGTGGATTAGGAAAATCTCTAGTTGGGGGCAGCCCTACAAATCTCCAATCCAATCTCCAGTCCAATCTATGAAGATTTTTACTTTTCGATGTTTTATTACAGAAAGTATATGAACCCCATGACCAAAATAGTCATACATTCTGTCATTGTGTCACTTATGGATGAAATTATAGTGAAAATAAATTACTCCCCTTTTTGCTGGGGACCCCTTGGCACCCCCACAAGGACCCCTGGTGGTCCCAGGAACCCACTTTGACAACCACCGTGCTAAACCTTTCTCAGCCTTAATTGTACTTTGTCAGATATAGCTGAAGCTAAAATACTGCAACATGCATACCTACAGTTATCAAGTTAACATATTTAGCATGTCATTCTATGTTAGCATTGCACTCTGAGTGGAACTGAGTTGAACTGATGTTGGCATGTCAATGGTACATGCAAACCATGGCAAACACTGAAGCAAATTGTAGCTTGTTAACCTGCTGGTGCTATAATAACAGCATTACTGATACGATAACATACTGTACCAATAAATAAATGGCTAAGGCATTATTTAAAAGCAAGCAGAAACAGGATGTCTTTAAACACTATTAGATGTAGACTATATGATTTTTGCTTCAATAACCAGCCTGGCACTGAAAACAACATGAATATTGATGCCTCAGACCAGCCAAAATCCCTTGTTTAAGAAAACTCTGTATACCCCAATTTAATCCTAGTTTGGTCTAGTCCAGTGCACATATTCATTGGTTGTCTGAATTACACATATTGTTGGTAACACTGTTACCAACCTGCCATTCTGTGTTTTCCAGTAACATACACTTTCTCACTTCCTCTGTCCATCAATGTTCAGGTAAAAGGATGCAGAGAGATGCTGTGAAAAGCAGCTCTCTGTTCCTCCACTGAAGACATCAAGTTAAATTTAGAGAAAGAGAAGTGAAGGTCTGTTGTTGCCTGTTTTTAAAGGCCTGTAAAACATTGTGTCTCATCACACAACAAATCTAGAAAAGTGACAATTTAAGAGTTCAAACCCACCTTCCTTTTGAAGTTTCTCAAGTTCACTGAATAACTGTACTAAATGCAATAAATGTAGATATACAGTACCTGACACAGAGAGGACAAGAAATCCACTTGTTGCTGCTGCTGAAACCACAGCTACTCACTTAATGAGCAGCTACTACAAATGCACCACATGATGCATGTGGTCACATAGTGATTTGTAAATGTGCAAATCTTGCACTTGACTATGTTTGTCATCCTCTGCAACAAAAATAACAAAAAAATATGTGAGGGAAATCTTACTACTATATTTCTGATGTGTAAGTCAGTATTTGTACCATCGTGGGGTTGAATTGTGTTTGTTAAAGAAAACAATTTCCATAAGTTTGCAAACCCGAAAACATTTTTAATGTGGGTTTCATTGATAGTTTTGTGCAAATTTTCAATGCAAAAATGTTTCATCTTATTTTAAATATATCAAAATAACTTCATTTAACATGTATAGCAATCCAACACAGGAGATACACAAGAGTTTCCAGTACAATTCAACCAAACATATTTGTCCACGTAAATCATTTTGATGACAGCGGACATCCTTCAAACAATGCAGAGTTCAGAAACCAGGAGTTCATCAGAGTTTCAAAGTGATGCTTACTATAAATTAAATTCATTGGACCTCCTTACAGTAGATGTTCTGCAGTATCACGCAGATTTATTCTTTATGCAACCTCCTGAGGTTGGGCTCTGAATGCTTCCTCAACATTTCAGAGGAACAACCACTAACTTTCATACATACAACACATTCATATAATATCTGACTCTCTCACACAGACAGATTCAGTTGTCAGTGTTCTCCGGCGGATTGTCGTCTCATCCTCTGCTCTTCTCTCTCCTCCACTCTTCCTCCTTTCCTTTTTCTTTGTAAATCTTCATTTAAAGCGCCTTGGTGCTGCGGTTGCTAGACATGATTGTCATGGTTTCTTGTCTCGACCTTGCTGGTCAGGTATGTGTTTGAAGCGGCACTTGACGCCATAGTCACACCCTGTGGTCCGCCAGTAGAAGCACTCGTCTCCATTTGTAGCCACCCTCCGTCTGGACCTGCATGGACAGAACCAGAGCAGAGGATCCTGCATCACATTATCCACACAAAAACACACATGCGGGTAAATAATGGGGCACAGGGTGCGTGGAAAGTAACATAGGAGGCCTTAAAGAAAATTCACTAGGCTGGGTTTTCACTTCTGTGTTAAAAGGATGATATTGGGATTTTATGTTTTTAAAGCGCTGCATCAGTGTGGTCTCTGATAGCTGAGAGATGTAGATCTCTCATCCAGTGGAGTATGTAGACTGGAGGCTGAACAAGCACTAAGGAACTGGGTTGGATCTTTTCTCTGTCCGTTTCCATTTGAGTCATCAGCATACTGAAACTTGTTCTGCAGGAATTAACCCATAGTGCAAATGCACAGGTGTAGCCTTTAATTTCTGCCTTTAATTTATTGTCCATTATCTAGATTATCTTTTTCACTGCTTTCTTAAAGGAGTAAAACAGCCTTTATTTTTTAAGAATATCAACAGTTGTATTTAATTTTAAACTGTATATATCTATATATGATAGATAGTTTTCATAATGCCTTCCCAAAACCTAAATCCTAACCTAAACTATCACACTGACATGTCTAACATTAATTCTTACCCTAACTTTAACCTAAACTTAAAGCTTGAGTGCAGGACTTTGTCTCCCCCTTCTGGCAGTGAGATTAATTACAAAAACACTGTTGACATGCTTACATCATAGGCTCCACCGTAGCCTACTCCATCAACATTTAAAAACTCTGTATACTGTGAAATACAGAAAGATTTATCTGGCGTTGATAGGCTTAAACAGCATTGTTTGAACTCATCTATGTTCATCTATGTGTTAAAGTTCCACACTGCAGGTTTAATGCTGACTCCTAAACCCTAAAACAACTTACAGATGTTATTTGATTTTGTAAGGAACCATTCTGAATTTACACCTGCAGAGAAAAAAGGACAACACAGATACACAGATGAGTTGCTCAGTACCCTGTGGCAGCTGAGTTCTGCTGTGTTCCTGCAGCACTGGAGCTCAGGCCAGCAGTGGTCCTTTGTAAGGAGGGCATGGTCCGCTGGATCCACCGGTCTGGGTACCTCATCACCAGCTTATTGCCGCCCAGCTCCACCCCCTGGACAGGAGGACACAGCACAGGTGATCAAACTTAACATCATGTCATGTCTGAAGAGGCAAGAGAACAGGATGATGGCTCATTACTGCAACTCAAAGCTGTGCTTTTAACATTCTGTGACATTCTAGATGATGAAAAGAGTCGAGATTCGTTTACGCCTGCCAATCACCCACCTGCAGCTTCTTTGTTACATCTCTCTCTCTCTCTCTCATTTCTTGCCATCTCTCTACTGGAGCTATCTAATAAAGGCATTAAATGCCCAAAACAGAACAATAAAAACCAGAAACTCACTATACTGACATATTTGCAGATATGAAACAATTGTATGAATTTAATGGTGGTTTTGACTGATAGTACTATGTCTTATTGCACGGTAAGACCACCCTGTGTCTAGTTTTCATCACTTAAGTTTACCTACCTGTGAAGCTTCATGCAGATTCAGATGTCTTAAAATGTTGCTTTGTTAGTACCTGTTCTGAATGATTGCAGTACAGGCTCTAGCTTACTGCCTTCATTTGTTATTAACTACCCCTAATGAAATTTTTGGCCAGCACATTTGTTTCTACCCAGAAACTGTGCCTGTATGGTTGACAGAGGCATGAGGGGCCTTTTTCTGTTTAATTGGTGTGTTCTCTAACAGGGGAATCTCTACTGTATGACCTTGGTGCAGAACAACTCACTATCACTCCCGGCAAACACATCTGAGTTTTCAACCAGCAAATTCCTCACCTGAGCTAACTGCTGCTCATCTGAATGAGGACAGTTGAAATCAAATGGAAAAGTGCTGATGGCTGCCCCACTGTGGCCCCACTGTGGCCTCCTGCATGTATACAGAAACCTCCACTTCCTGTGGCCCTGCCTCCTGAAATGCTACAGGGCTAACACCCCCAGCTACCACATCCGCTATATTTATGCATGCCAGGCAAATGCATAGCACACAAGCACACATCTGTATGACCAACATTCACAACAGTGACCATTAGTTCTCCCTGCAGCCACACAAAAGATGTGTACACTAACAAGTTACTAGGTAGCAACCCTTCCTCCACTCCTAAAGCCTCTACTACCACTGCGAGAACGAGTGTGTTTTTCCCCTAAACTTTATTAAAAACTGCACAACTGCCAGTGTATTCTGTGTCATTTCATCTTTTAGTCTAATTGATTTCTTTGTAGTCGTGGGTTGAAGCTGCAGTCACATTGTGAGGACTGAATCTTTCATTTCTGACTCTGTCAGAAGTTTGCCTCAGGTTGTCTTTGGTCACCAAAACTCCATATCGATTGATGGTGAACAAGTCTCACAGTGTGATCAAGCTGCACTGCTTTGGAGTGACGACTAAAGGAAAAGAAACTTTCTGCACACTGTCACCCTCTGCAGCAGTGAGAGGGAACTGAAATCATGTTTCCAACTACAGAGTTGTTGTGGAAGCTGTCTGTTTATTGTATATCAGCCACTGCAATATCTGGATAATGTGACATTCAACAAAGTGTGATAGAACTGAGATAATGTTTCATGTGTGAAAATATACAGTATACTGCACAGGAAGATAATCAGGATTCCTCAAAAGTGATTAATTACAGCATGTACACATTTAAAATAATAGTTTGCAAAACAGCTCTAATCCTAAATATCTGTAATATAACTAACTCTACAGAGAAAACTAAGCTTGCATTAGTTCAGACAAAACACTCTACTTTCTGCTTCCATCAGGTGAGTCCAGCCTCTGGTTCAACTGCATCAGAACAAAATCAGATAAAATTTAGGTGAGGTACTTCTCATAACTGTAACTATGAATCTTATATTGGCCTTTTTTTCATGATGCTCCAGCCTGACTGGACTTTACTCCACGTCTTCCTGCTCCTCTGTGTCTTCTGTCTGTGTTGCAGCGACGACCTGCAAGTTTGAGACGTCCTCATACACAGGAGAAGAGTCCAACTGATGGGGAGAGATGTCAAAATGAATATTAATGGACCTCATTCATAAAACTTGTATATAATTAGATTGTATTAAAGATGTATTAAATCGTGTTTAAAACTGAATTATTTAACACAAAAATTATGTTCAGGTGAAAAATATATTGGGTTTCTTCTCAGCAAATTGTATTTTAAATATAAATTCACTTCACAGCTTCATGCTGATAATATAAATGTGTTTGAATGCATTTATAAGTCAAGTGATCATAATTGTATTTTAGGGTAAGTTCTGTCAATAAGGTCTCTCTCTCACCTCTATAGTCTCTACAGGTTCATTCATTTCAGTGGTGGAACTCAAAGTTTTCTTCTTCCTGGATTGAATCAAACAAAAACAAGACATATTTAACAAAATGAAATTCATGACTTAAAAAGTCTAAATATATTTTAATAAGAAAACAAAAGAACGTATTTCTTTTTTATTGCTTTACCTTGCCCACAGACTCAAGGGAAGCAGGGCAATCAGAATCAGGACCACCAGAATCAACCTGATGATATTCATATTAATTATTGATTTTCCTAAAAATTTAGACCAACAAAAAGGAGATATGGCTTATCAATATGTGCAATATATATGTGTGTGTGTGTGTGTGTGTGTGTGTGTGTGTGTGTGTGTGTGTGTGTGTGTGTGTGTGAGTTAAATGAGCATAACTTACCTGATCCAACAGTCAGATATAAGGTGGAGTTATGACGTCCTCTTCTGTTCTGGGCTTCACAGTAATAATTCCCACTGTGTTCAGGTCTGACATCAGTGATGGTGAAGATCTGTCCTGATGCTTTTGGTGAGTCTTCATTCTCCTTGTACCAGGTATAATTAGCTGCTGGGTTAGTATCACTGCTACAGGTCAGATTCACTGAACTGCCCTCCACTATCTCACCAGAGGGACTCACTGACACAGAGGGAAGCTTTGGAGCATCTGAACAACAAAAAGACGTCTTATGAGTCTTTATTCACATTCATTGGTGGCTGGCCAATAGAGGGCACACATGTGGTGCCACACCAGCGAAACAGTTTAATTCAGAGTGATCCAGCTTGATAAATTATTTATTAAGGTTTTAAATGACTAAATAAATTAGTTTTTACTTTGTAAGCATTTTGATATAACTTCACATATGAAATTATAGAATATGAAATGAATATAAGAATGAACCTATTTTGTATTCTCTTAACCTTTCCAGCCATGCAACAGAAAGAAGAAGAGAAACTGGAATATTCTGTTCCATGAATAGAAAACCTCAATCAAAATGTCATTGACATTTGTAGTAATGCAAGTAACCAAAAATCCAAACATGGAGCATAGCAGTGGCACTCAGTCAATAGAAAGCATTTGTTCAGCACCCCACCAGCCACAAAGCTTAATTATTACTAAATATTTGAAGCAACTATTGTTTTTCATTTTTACAGTACCAGCACCAAAATTGCTAAATGTTGTTGTACTGGGCAATTTTTACTTGAATTTAAGCTTTTGCTCCCCTTGCATTTCAGGAAAAAAGGGCCTAAATAAAAATGTAAATGGCTGTATTTCTATAGCACTTTTATCCAAAACGCTTTACATCGATTCTGCTGCTCATTCACCCATTCACACTCACATTCAAGCGTACACTCACACACTGATGGTGGCAAACTACCATCCAGGGTTCAGGCACAACCATCAGGAGCAATTTAGGGTTCAGTATCTGGCTCAAGGACACTTTAACATGCCAGGAGGAGTTGGTGATCAAACCACACTGATTAGGGGACGACCCGCTCTACGTCCTGAACCACAGTTGCCTTGCCACCTTGTCTAGTAGTACTAGGTAGTAAATAGTAGGAATTGCAATAAGTGGTAAATATTAATTTTCTAATGTTTTGTACTTACACTGGACATCTATGATGAGATTTGAAGAGTTGATCTGTCCATATTGATTCTCAGACTTGCAGTGGTAGACCCCGCTGTCCTCAGAGCTGATGGAGGTGAAATGATACATGTTTTCTGGCCCATGAAGCAGTGTTTGGTTCTCCTTGTGCCAGGTATAAGTAGCTGCTGGGTTAGCATCACTGCTACAGTTCAGAGTCACTGAACTGCCCTGCACTATCTCACCAGAGGGACTCACTGACACAGAGGGAAGCTTTGGAGCATCTAGAGGAGACATGGTGATATGAATTAACTATGAAATGAGGATGTGCTGCTTTGGACCATCTGGAAGAGATGTGTTAACAGAGATTATTCGAGGTCAAGGCTGTATTACTGCAGTAGCACATTCAGCACATATGAAAGGAATGAATAAAACTGCCTCTTCAGCATCTACTGTAGCTGCTATCAATAGTACAAGCTAAAAAAAAAAAAAAAAACCTCTTCCATTTATTATTATCAGCTAAGCTTGTGACAGGCAACACTACTATTTCTATCATTCATTATTATCATTAGCAGTGTGTTAGCTCCTAAAAAAAATGTATTATTAAATAATTCTATGAGTAATTATATCAAATTGTGTAAAAACTATCCGCAAAATTATTGATATCTGTATCAGTAATACTTGCCCAAAACCACATTTTGTCACTGACGATCAGCAAAAATCTTTCTATGTCTAACCTGGTGCAAAGAAATCATTTACTGCTTTTTTCACTCACATTTCACATCAATAAAGATGTGTTCAGATGTCCTCTTCCCCAGCTGGTTCTCAGCTGTACAGTGATACTCTCCAGAGTCAGTTGACTGGATGGAGCTGAAGACAAGCTGTGGTTCTTTACTGAGAGGTTGAAGGTCTCGATTTACATTCTTCTTGTACCAGGTGTAATTACCTGCTGGGTTAGTATCACTGCTACAGGTCAGAGTCACTGAACTGCCCTCAATGATATCATCAGAGGGATTCACTGACACAGAGGGAGGCATTGGTGCATCTGTAGGAGATTTAGACATGCATTAAATTGAAGATTAGAATATGTTGTCATGATAGATAATAGAATATTTTAATTCATTTTTTCTCTCTTAGTTTCTTATTGATCATCCCTAGTAGTTGTCACAGTGGCTGTTCACAATGATGGTCCTGGAGCTATTCCAGGTTATACTGCTGCTGGTGGGAACTAACTGCAAACAACAGACCTTTAATAATTCTGCACAGCAGGCAGATCACTTCCTTATTATGTTTTATAAATAATTCTGCTGAATACATATAATGAATTGAATGAAAATAACCCAGAATGGGAAATGAATCATATGTTTCATTTTGAGGGGAACAAAGCTGGGCTCTTATTAGTAGTTTAATTGGGCTGACCCCATCAATTAAAATATACAACACTCTTCCTCCTGATGGCTGTTTATACTCACAGCTGTTGCATTATCAACTGCATAATTTTTCACAGAATTAAACATATCTTCAGATACATTTGTGTTCCAATCCTGTTGCAGAAACAATTTCAGTTGTATTGTAGTAGTTTAAAGTCCAGTTTAAAGTCATGCTGTTATATCAAGCTTTTCAAATTTACTGCTACTGAACTGAAGTCTGTGTAAAGCAATGAGTCTGACATAAAATAAGTCTTCATAATCTAGTAACTCCTATAAAAAGGTTTACTATGAAAAAAAAAATTACATGACATCATCAGTGGACGTATTAGAGCATCTCAATAACAAATATTATAACTCCCAAAACATTAAATGTAGCAGCAACATACAGTATTTTCTATACTGAAAATATTTCAGAATCACAAAATTTCACTTAATAGGAAAGAATTTCAACATGTTAAATCACAACGTATCTGACAATTGCTTTTCTTGAGTCTGCATAAAGATTTTGAAGACTTCAGTATGATTACATCTGATATTATAATGGAGTTTTAAAAAAAAGAAAGAAAAAGGTGACACTTGGTGTCAGTGTGTGTGTGTCCTGAAACAGTGAACTAAACTCACACACTGAAGGAGAGCTGTAATCCTCATGTCCTTTTAAAGCACAGGAGACGTTGTCACCAGGATTAAACTGCCCTGAATAAAGAGAAGTTTCCTCATTCATAACTTTCTGTCCGTTCTTGAACCAGATGTAAGAAATACGACCTGCTGGACTGCAGCTGCTGAGACATTTCAGCTCTGCCTCGGTATAAGACTGATGGACTGTTATTGTGATCACCTGCACCTGGAGAGCTGGATATGAGAACAAGAACAATATTATCATCATTAGCTTTAAATTATCATAGACGTACCTGCACATCAAACCATCTGTTACAATTCCTAGAAGTAGTGAAGGTCATTAGTAACTGTATTTAATATGTATGTATGCAATGTTATGGCAATTGATCATTAGCAACAATTTCAGTGTTTTTAAAAGTAGTAATGTTTGTGTATTTATATCAGTTTGTGTTCATCAGTACCTGTGACAGTCAGAGTTGTTCCAGGTAAACTACTCTTCCATTCAAATCTTTGTGTTTTGAATGTGAAGTGATACTGGGCTGAATCGCTCTCTCTCAGGTCAGAGATTCTCAGAGTGGAGCGTCCTCTCTCTGTTTCAAGGAGCTGAACACGATCTGCATACTGGGAGTCTTCACTAAGGTTCTCAGGCTGTGAGGGATTCTGCCACTGATGACTACGCTCAGGATTGAACCAAAATTTTGATGTGATAGATCCATAGTGTGTGCTGGAACCACTGTATGTGCAGGAAATGTCCACTGATGATCCTCTGAACGCACAGATGCTTCTGTCAGTGTAAATCACTCTGTTGCAGGACTGACCATGGACACCTGAAAGATAAAATTTCAAACACCACAGTTATAATAATACATACTAATAAAACTAATAACATAATAATAATACATTTTGTTTATAGAGCGCTTTTCAGAAAATGATAATAAAAAACAACACACTGAAAGCACGAGGTAACACACAACATTAACTACACATTAAAAGCAGGTCTGAAAAGGTGAGTTTTGATTAGTGTTTTGAACAGACAGGTCAGTGCAGTCTCAGATGAGTTTGGGGAGAGAGTTCCAGAGGGAAGAGTCAGCTATGATGTAAGCTCTGTCGCCCCAGGTCCGGTGCTGGACTTGAAACTTTAATTACTAAATAGAAGTAATAGGGCATATCAGTAACATACTGTACTGCAAATGTTACAGAATCACAAAAATTTCACCTAATCGGAAAGAATGTCAACATGATATACCACAACATATCTGACGACTGTTTTTCTTGAGTCTGCAAAAAGATTTTGCAGACCACAGTATGGTTATAGCTGATATTATAATGGAGTTAAAAAAAAAAAAAAGAGGTGAACATGTGTGTGTTTTGGTAGCTGGAGCAAGAAGGATGTTCTAATATTTTTCCCAGATCTTTAGTGATCCCAAATATTTACAACAAGGCTCAACACATGCTCACATGCTTAATGCCGGTTCACCCAAGTCACAAAAAAACATATTTTCTCTCTTATTTGTAGTATCTATCCATGAAAATATGTGTGGTTTAATTTTTTAGTTCAACCTCAATACTATGTAGGTGAACAGAATTTAGTTTGTGCTTAAAAATCATGTTTGAAAATTGTCTACTTTGGTACTCATAGATACTTTATATAAGTTAAAAGGATCATAAAAAAACAACAAACTAAAAGCACAAAGTAACACACAACATTAATTACACATTAAAAGCAGGTCTGAAAAGGTGAGTTTTGATTAGTGTTTAAAAGAGACAGGTCAGTGAAGTCTCATCTGCGTGTGTGTGTGTGTGTGTGTGTGTGTGTGTGTGTGTGTGTGTGTGTGTGTGTGTGTGTGTGTGTGTGTGTGTGTGTGTGTGTTTTGGTCGCTGGAGCAAGAGGGATGTTTTCCCACATCTTTTCTTTTCAACGAGGCTCAACAGGAAATCCTGTTTTTCACATGATTAATGCTGGTTCACCCAAATCACAAAAAAACATATTTTCTCTCTTATTTGTGGTGTCTTATCACAAACACAGTTGTTGTTTAACTTTTAGATCAACCTCAAGACTATGTAGATAGACGGAATTTAGTTTGTGGTTGAAAATCATGTTTGAAAATTATTTTGGTTACTCTGAATCATCCACAGACATATCTGTCAACAATTTCCACTGGATCTAATTTCTACTCAAGATGTATTCTCTGTAAAAACTGTCCACAACAAGGTCTGTAGATTATCCAAAGTAATTGTAAGACACATAGATCCATAGTTTTTCAAACGTAAGCTTTAAATGATTTAAGCAGTACAAACAATATTCAATTCACTTTCATGGTATTGGAATGACAGAAGATTTTTCCAGGATTGATGTCTCAAACTCAGGGCACATGAAACTGTAACTATTTGCATAGTTAGTAGGGATGTGCAGAGATCCCAATATTTGTATTTGTATCTGTATTTGTCAAAGGAGCAAAATCATTTGTATTTGTATTTGTATTCAAATAAAAGTGGAAAGAGGCTTAAAAATCCTGTTTTTGTTTTTATTACGCTTTAATTTTAGAAAATTAAAGCATTACAATAAGTGTTCATGAATAAACTACCTTATGAAGGAGGTCCCCACACCGGGTCTTGAACTGGAGCCTCCCAGATCATAGACGACTGCGCTGACTACTGAGCTAAAACTTTACTCATCGCCTCATTGCAGACAGACCTCTACCTATTTATACACCCATAACACAGAGACATACAGGGATGAACTTCAAAGGTGATTCTTGCTTTGCACTTTTCATTTATTGTCTATTTTTACAACCTAACTTTGTTGAAAGGAGAAGGAGAACAACAGGTTATGAAGAGTCCCTTGCGAGCTCAGCTTTATCTCTGGGGAACACTCCCAACTCCTGGGGTGATGTCCAAATTAGGAAATGTGCATTTGCGGCAGGTGGATGTGACTCCCCTCATTGAGACCTGCCGACAGACATAACAGCGGAGCAGAGGAGAGAGACTGAGATAGCGATGCAAACGACCTGCACGCTGGTATTTGCCATGGATTTGTTTTTTTCTTCCCGAAAATAAATAATTTTAAAAATATTTATATGAAACAAATATTCGTAAAAAATAAAAAATAAAAATAAAAAAAAAACACTATTTGTGTTTTGCAGAATAACGTATTTGTATTCAGGCACATCCCTAATGGTTAGAAAAGGCAGAAGTCAGAAAACATGTTTTTTGTATTTTGAGTGAACTGACTTTTTGAATGTAAGCTCTCATTTTACATTTGTGTCACAGTCAACACAGTGAATAAGATATAAGAGTTCAACATGTCTAAAATCTCATGGGGATGTGGTTTGGTTTTGATCCACTTCTATGTCAATTTTTGAATCACATGCGGCCCCTGAATTACATGTAAATACAAGGTGTAGTACAATAGGATAAAGGCTCCACTAGATGTGGTTAGTTTAGTGAGAGACTGTGTTGTAAACTCACACACTGAAGGAGCAGGATGATGCTCAAATCCTTTTACAGCGCAGGAATAGCTGTCTGATGAGTAAAGGTACACGTTATAAATAGAAGGTGTTTCATCCTGAATTTTCTGTCCATTCTTGTACCAGATGAAGGAAGAATGATCAGGTAGACGACATCTGCTGTGACACTTCAGCTCTGCCCTGGTAGAATACTGATAGACTCTGTTCACCAGCACTTGCAGATTTGGATCTGCGGGGAAAAAAAGAGACATTTGTACATCACAAATAACTAAACCAAAGGCAGACAGTTAAAATGACAGTTCATATAAGTGACCAACTAAACTGGTGGATCACTAAACAAAAACTTGTACACATAATGATGAAAATCCTTCAATCACAATCGATATTAAATGAAATTCATGTCCATTAGTTCAGCCAATCGCCCCATTCATTAGTAATCAGCTTGTTTAAATGTGCTGTGTCAGTGTTTGTGTTCATCAGTACCTGTGACAGTCAGAGTTGTTCCAGGTAAATTACTCCCCCATTCAAAGCTTTGTGTTTTGAATGTGAAGTGATACTGGGCTGAATCGCTCTCTCTCAGGTCAGAGATTCTCAGAGTGGAGCGTCCTCTCTCTGTTTCAAGGACCCGAACACGACCTGCATACTGGGAGTCTTCACTAAGGTCCTCAGGCTGTGAGGGATTCTGCCACTGATGACTATGTTCAGGACTGAACCAGAATTTTGATGTGATAGATTCATAACTGATATATGAGCAGGAAATGTCCACTGATGAGCCTCTTGAGGCACAGATGCTTCTGTCAGTGTAAATCACTCTGTTGCAGGATTGACCAGAGACACCTGAAAGATAAAATTCATTTCAAACAGAACAGTTATAATAATACATTTTGTTTATAAAGGGCTTTTCAGGGTACTCATAGACATTTAACATAAGTGAAAAGGATCATAAAAAAACAACAAACTAAAAGCACAAAGTAACACAAAACATTAATTACACATTAAAAGCAGGTCTGAAAAGGTGAGTTTTGATTAGTGTTTTAAACAGACAGGTCAGTGCAGTCTCATCTGTGTGTGTGTGTGTGTGTGTGTGTATGTGTGTGTGTGTGTGTGTGTGTGTGTGTGTGTGTGTGTGTATGTGTGTGTGTGTGTGTGTGTGTGTGTGTGTGTGTGTGTGTGTGTGTGTGTGTGTGTGTGTGTGTTTTGGTGGGATGAGGGGTGTTTTCCCAGATCTTTTCTTTTCAACGAGGCTCAACAGGAAATCCTGTTTTTCACATGATTAATGCTGGTTCACCCAAATCACAAAAAAACATATTTTCTCTCTTATTTGTGGTGTCTTATCACAAATACAGCTGTTGTTTAACTTTTAGATCAACCTCAAGACTATGTAGATAGACGGAATTTAGTTTGTGGTTGAAAATCATGTTTGAAAATTGTTTTGGTTAGTCTGAATCATCCACAGACATATCTGTCAACAATTTCCACTGGATCTAATTTCTACTCAAGATAAAAACTGTCCACAACAAGGACTGTAGATTATCCAAAGTAATTGTAAGACACATAGATCCATAGTTTTTCAAATATAAGCTTTCAATGATTTAAGCAGTACAAACAATATTCAATTCACTTTTATCGTATTGGAATGGCAGAAGATTTTTCAAGGTTCAAAATCTGAGCACATGAAACTGTAACTATTCACATGGTTAGAAAGGGAGCAAGTCAGAAAATATGTTTTTTATATTTTGAGTGAACTGACGTTTTAAATGTACAGTAAGCTCTTATTTTACATTTATGTCACAGTCAACACTGTGAATAAGATATGAGAATGTAACATGTAAAATCTCATGGGGATGTGGTTTGGTTTTGATCCACTTCTATGTCAATGTTTGAATCACATGCTACCCCTGAATTACATGTAAATACAAGGTGTAGTACAATAGGATAAAGGCTCCACTAGATGTGGTTAGTTTAGTGAGAGACTGTGTTATAAACTCACACACTGAAGGAGCAGGATGATGCTCAAATCCTTTTACAGCGCAGGAATAGCTGTCTGATGAGTCAAGGTACACGGTATAAATAGAAGGTGTTTCATCCTGAATTTTCTGTCCATTCTTGTACCAGATGAAGGAAGAACGATCAGGTAGACGACATCTGCTGTGACACTTCAGCTCTGCCCAGGTAGAATACTGAGAGGCTATGTTCACCAGCACTTGCAGATTTGGATCTGCAAGGAAAAAAAGAGACATTTGTACATCACAAATAACTAAACCAAAGGCAGACAGTTAAAATGACAGTTCATATAAGTGACCAACTAAACTGGTGGATCACTAAACAAAAAATTGTACACATAATGATGAAAATCCTTCAATCACAATCGATATTAAATGAAATTCATGTCCATTAGTTCAGCCAAACACACCATTTATTAGTCATCAGCTTGTTTAAATGTACTGCATCAGTGTTTGTGTTCATCAGTACCTGTGACAGTCAGAGTTGTTCCAGGTAAACTACTCCTCCATTCAAACCATTGTGTTTTGAATGTGAAGTGATACTGGGCTGAATCGCTCTCTCTCAGGTCAGAGATTCTCAGAGTGGAGCGTCCTCCCTCTGTTTCAAGGAGCTGAACATGACCTGCATACTGGGAGTCTTCACTAAGGTTCTCAGGCTGTGAGGGATTCTGCCACTGATGACTACGTTCAGGACTGAACCAGAATTTTGATGTGATAGATTCATAACTGTTGTATGAGCAGGAAATGTCCACTGATGAGCCTCTGAAGGCACAGATGCTTCTGTCAGTGTAAATCACTCTGTTGCAGGATTGACCATCGACACCTGAAAGATGAAATAAACAAACAAGACCAGAAAACCAGACAAGGAGTCAAATTGGAGTCTGCATATTAAAGTCTGTGTTATTGTGAGGCTCCACCAGATGGTGTTATGTTAGTGGAAGGCTGTAGAGTAAACTCACACACTGGGGGAGACGGGTAATGCTCATGTCCTTTTAAAGCACAGGAATAGCTGTCAGCAGAATCAAAGTTGCCTGAATAAGTAGATCTTTCTGCCTGAATTTTCTGTCCATTCTTGTACCAGACGTAGGAAGTACGAGGAGGTAGACAACTGCTGTGACACGTCAGCTTTTTATATGAATTATGTGAATGTGATCTTCTCACCTGTAGATCTGGATTTTTGAGAAAGGAACAAAAATGTTATTTTAGACAAAACTGTCAACAAACACATGCAAACACACACAGATACATTCATATTATTATTTTCTAGATATTGAACATTTGGAAATTAACATGTGAATGAAAATGTTACCTGTGACAGTCAAAGAGACTCCAGGTAAACCAGTAAATCTCCCTCCTGATTGGTTTGTTATGAACCTGAACTTGTACTGAGCTGAGTCGCTCTCTCTCAGGTCTGTGATTCTCAGAGTGCAGTTGTTCTTATCACAGTGATATTGAACACGACCTGCATACTCTGAGTCTGTTCTCAGATCCACATATTCAGCGCCTTTCATTTTAGTGAACCAGAATGTTTTCTCAACTGTAGTATCAAGGCCATTTTCTCTGGGTGGGTATCTGTAGGTGCAGCGTATGTCCACTGTTGATCCATTCAACACACACATCTCAGTAGAAGTGTAAGTCACTCCCATGGCATACTGTCCCTGTACCACTGTAACACAGAGCACATCAGAAACCACAATCAGACTCATAACACAACAACAACAACAACAACAGTGTTTCATCTGTAGTCAAGGTACCAAGACGATGTGGGCAGGGGCAGTCTGTGGCATAGGCCACATAGATGACGGAGGGGGGCGCCAAATGAGTGGCACATGACAAGTGTGCTTGTATACAGATTTCAGAAATATGCACTTGTTCTCCTTTCTTGTTTTTTCCTCTTTTTCACCATTGACTTGGATGGGTTTTCATCTGGTTTGATTTTCAAGGCTTTACTGGTCAGTTTTCACCTGAAAGCCACCAAACTCTCACTGAATGGTCCCTGAAACCCATTTGCCTATTTGTTTCAAGGAGTTGGAGGACATTTTCTGGGCTGGAGGTACCATTGCTGCACTTCATTTACTGTGAATTAATTTTTATTTTGAAACACTTGGACTGGAGGTGCTACTTTTGCATTTTTTTAGTGATGCCAATTGCTCTGAAATGGCAGAATAATCGGGATTAACATTTTGGCTATTATCATGCAGCCCTACTAGCCCCATCCACCATTACGCCCACCCCCTTGTAGGGAAGGGGGTCTCCAATCTAAAATCTCACCTAGGGCATCAACATAGTAAGGGCCAGCCCTGAATCTGGGAGAGGACAACCTGGGCAAACTTCAAACTTCATAACAAGTGCTGATTTATTGCAAATATTGTCTGAAGTTCCTCATCGTGCATCTATCTAGCTAGAACTGATCTCAGGTATTTTCAGTAGGCCTACTTTTCTTCTGTAGCACTCAATGCTAATGTTAAAAGTATCAACCTTTCTCTGAGAATAGAGCAGAGCAGATCATAAAGTTGTTTTGTCTGTCATTAGGGATTTTCTTACATCGGCTTTGAACAAGGTTACATACTATATATAAAGTTTCATCGTAGTTTCACTAAAAGACAAAAAATGTCAACCTGCTGATGACACTAGATGTTCACATAAGTCAGTAGGATTCATCTTAAGGGAACCATGAATGTCTGCACAACATTTCATTTCTGATTTTGCAGTTTGGACCAAAGTAGTGAACAGTATGCAGCTCCCTTCAGCTTTACAGAGCTTTACACAAGTTTCATGTCCAACTGCAACGTTACTGTTTTGGTTCTCTCAGTGCTCTTGTAGCGTCGTTTTCAGCTGCAGCAGCTTTTCTTAGAGAAAAAAAGCCCCCTGTGCACCACTTCCAAATGAATAATAATGTTGCTCCATAACTGCTAGATGTGTAATAAGCAACTGTTTGCTAACAGGTTCAACATATCTAATTAAAAGGCGATGATATGTCAGTGTTGTGTTCACTCAGTGCTACAAAAGTCCTTCAAAATCCCTAAAATGTTGACTTTACACTGGTATGATGTCATGCACTTTAAAATTGCTTATTTAGGCTCTGGGACAAATTGGCAGCAAGGCAATATCCAGATATCTTAATACATCCATAGTTTACACATGGTGGTCCACGTACATGGGAAATATCTGGCTCTTCGGCAGCTAAAAGCTAGCCACCACCTAGTCTCTTACTGACATATAGCTTACAGTGATTTCATATCTTTTTACACTGCATTTCCTATGGTACGTAATTACTTGTGAGAAAGACATGCTGGCTCATTTTATTTTCACTTGTATTTCTTGTAACAGTGTGCTATCAGGGAACAAGTCACCATCAAATTCACTGTAATGCTTACAGGGGGCGCTGGCTTAAACTGAGTTTAGAGGACTTCCGCAAGATGTTGAAGTTCCACAAAACAGATTATTTACAGGATTTTTTCTTTGTTAATGTAAATCAGTCATAATTTCCATCTATCCCACATGACATGAACACAATTTCTTTACGATGCTTCTGACAGAAATAGCTTCTAAAGATTTGAACTGGAATAAAGAGAAGTGAATGTCTGGTGTTGTCAGGTTTTAAAAGGTCCGCATCAAATTATCACACACATTAAATTTAGAAAAGTGGTGATCTGGTAAACCATTCAATACTCACAACCCTCCTGTGAATTTCTGAAGTGTGCTAACTGCCTTAAAATGTAAATGTAGATGCACAGTACCTTGTACAGAGAGAAGGAAGATGACAAATCCACTTGCTGCTGCTGTTAAAGTCATAGCTGCTCCTCTAATCTCTGTCTGTTAAATGACATCCGCAAGTAGATCTTGTACATGAGAAGTACCGTGTGTCAGTTAGTCACAATAAACGTCTCTACAGCAGAAAGAGGACGGCGCCGCCTTGAAAAAAAGTTCATGTGTCTGTGGTTCTAACAATTGAATTAAAAAAAGACCAAGACCCTATCTTCCTTCCTCTTTACCTTATTAATATGCATGAACATACGAATGCCTGTAAATCCCCAAGCTGAAATGAAGAAACGATACTGTTATTTTCAAAACTATGCATTAACTTTTTTTAAAAACTAGCGTCAGGTTCAATTTATTTACAGTCCAAGTTCATGCGAGAACTGTGCCGTAAATAAAGATATAATGTATGTGAAGCACTGTGGCCCTGGTGTATTGTGTAAACTTAAAAAGGGAAAGTGATACTCTGATTAGATTACTTTGTTTTCATTTTTTTAACCATTTAATTTCCATAGTGTTACGAGAAAAGCTCTACACTGTTCAGTTACTGTTACTCAGCCTGAGAGTTGATGAATGTGTTTACATTACCTGAAGGATATAGTGTGGTAATAATAGGTTGTGTTTAATGTTGTGAAAGGACTGTACAAGGTTAGTGCAGAGGAAAAAGTTTTAATTACCATTGAGAGCCAATGTGAAGATGTAGTGGGCTTCTCGTACATTAGAGCTTCCTGTTTCCTGTTCAAAGGAACATCTGAGCCAGCCCACTTGATCGTACCATTTATAAACCTGCTTCACGCATTATTACAGACGGTTGGTACACTGCTTCAAAACTCCTCAGAATAGAAAGTGCTGATTACTGCAGTCACTGTCACCAAAATGTATATATGCTGTAAATAATTGCATCATATCTGGGTTATGCATAAGTGTAGAAAGCTAAAGGGGGAAACAAAGAGAAAAACTGTTCAGTTTTACAGAATACAAATGAACTCATACAGTCTAAAGGTGCAGTCAAAGACAACACAGGCAATACGACCTGTGTACATTTCTGCAGCTCAACTGAACAGGATGAAAGCCAAAGTAATTCTAAATAGACTGTGGCAAATTAAAGTGTCTGTTTTGCCTCCTCTCTGTGGTCAGGTTCCTGCAGGGGTGTGAGAGCAAACTGCAGGGAAACGTATAGAACACCGAGTCACAAGCAATTATTCACAGCTGTTATGTAGAACAAAAAGATAAGCAAAAGAAATGCCTCAGAATACAAAATTGTCCTCACTTTTTTCTCTGAGAAATAAATCCTGCTTGTGTCTGTTTGATGTGCTAGAAATGTTTTTTTGAAGAAACTGTCGACAGAAAAAAAAGGCTGAGTTGACAGTTGACAGCTAGAGAGCAGAATGGGGATTTCCGGTGTCATAGCAGTGGGCTTTTTTTTTTTTTTTTTACTGGCTTTTGGTTGTGCACTTTAATAGCACAAATTATATTTTGTTTTTACATTTTACCAATACAGGCAGTTGTAGTTGAAATGCACTACAAAACACTTCAAGATCAACATTTAACCATCTTTGACTTTGTTTTGTCTCAAGTTGGGCTGTGATATATCACAACACAGAAGAAAACAAGAACAAATGTCTATATCTATGTTTGACGCACCATCATGGGCCATAAAGTGTCCCTCATATACTATTTTCTTTTCATTTAAAAAAGATTACAATTACACTGGGTGCACATCATGATATTGACTGTATTTTTCAGAGGCAATGTAAGCATAAAAATAAAATCAATAATTATATAAAACCCAAAGAGGAAATGTATAAATCAACAAGTGTCCTAGCCGACCAATACAAAGATGACTTACCTGCTTGCTCTCATTTAGATGTGTGTTAGTGTTCGCAATAAAGGAAATCAACTATGGCTCAAATCAAGATTTGGCGCTAGAAACACTAGAGGGTTTTTATTTGAAACGACACAGGAAGTGGCGACACTGAATCAGTCAGGGACAGACATTGGCATTTATTGCTGGTACTTGAGGTTATTAGATAGTTAGTTACTATGTCGGGCAGGAAATCCGGTGTGGTATCATTTTGAGAGTGACAAACTCAAGAAGGTGACATGCAAACCCTGCAGGCAAATATTCACCTATCACTCGTCAACCTCAAACATGATAGTCTAACATTAGCCACTTAGCATGGCCGCTGTAACGTTAGATAGCCTAAATAAATAATATATTGTCATTTATCATGCAACGACCAGTCGACTAATGGCTTGAACTATTAGTGGACTAGGAAAATCTCTAGTTGGGGGCAGCCCTACAAATCTCCAATCCAATCTCCAGTCCAATCTATGAAGATTTTTACTTTTCGATGTTTTATTACAGAAAGTATATGAACCCCATGACCAAAATAGTCATACATTCTGTCATTGTGTCACTTATGGATGAAATTATAGTGAAAATAAATTACTCCCCTTTTGCTGGGGACCCCTTGGCACCCCCACAAGGACCCCTGGTGGTCCCCGGAACCCACTTTGACAACTACCGTGCTAAACCTATCTCAGCCTAAATTGTACTTTGTCAGATATAGCTGAAGCTAAAATACTGCAACATGCATACCTACAGTTATCAAGTTAACATATTTAGCATGTCATTCTATGTTAGCATTGCACTCTGAGTGGCACTGAGTTGAGCTGATGTTAGCATGTCAATGGTACATGCAAACCATGGCAAACACTGAAGCAAATTGTAGCTTGTTAACCTGCTGGTGCTATAATAACAGCATTACTGATACGATAACATACTGTACCAATAAATAAATGGCTAAGGCATTATTTAAAAGCAAGCAGAAACAGGATGTCTTTAAACACTATTAGATGTAGACTATATGATTTTTGCTTCAATAACCAGCCTGGCACTGAAAACAACATCCCTTGTTTAAGAAAACTCTGTATACCCCAATTTAATCCTAGTTTGGTCTAGTCCAGTGTACATATTCATTGATTGTCTGAATTACACATATTGTTGGTAACACTGTTACCAACCTGCCATTCTGTGTTTTCCAGTAGCGTACACTTTCTCACTTCCTCTGTCCATCAATGTTCAGGTAAAAGGATGCAGAGAGATGCTGTGAAAAGCAGCTCTCTGTTCCTCCACTGAAGACATCAAGTTAAATTTAGAGAAAGAGAAGTGAAGGTCTGTTGTTGCCTGTTTTTAAAGGCCTGTAAAACATTGTGTCTCATCACACAACAAACCTAGAAAAGTGACAATTTAAGAGTTCAAACCTACCTTCCTTTTGAAGTTTCTCAAGTTCACTGAATAACTGTACTAAATGCAATAAATGTAGATATACAGTACCTGACACAGAGAGGACAAGAAATCCACTTGTTGCTGCTGCTGAAACCACAGCTACTCACTTAATGAGCAGCTACTACAAATGCACCACACGATGCATGTGGTCACATAGTGATTTGCAAATGTGCAAATCTTGCACTTGACTTCACATTACTTAATATGTGCGTGTGAATATGTTTGTCATCCTCTGCAACAAAAATAACAAAAAAATATGTGAGGGAAATCTTACTACTGTATTTCTGATGTGTAAGTCAGTATTTGTACCACCGTGGGGTTGAATTGTGTTTGTTAAAGAAAACGACTTCCATAAGTTTGCAAACCCGAAAACATTTTTAATGTGGGTTTCATTGATAGTTTTGTGCAAATTTTCAATGCAAAAATGTTTCATCTTATTTTAAATATATCAAAATAACTTCATTTAACATGTATAGCAATCCAACACAGGAGATACACAAGAGTTTCCAGTACAATTCAACCAAACATATTTGTCCACGTAAATCATTTTGATGACAGCGGACATCCTTCAAACAATGCAGAGTTCAGAAACCAGGAGTTCATCAGAGTTTCAAAGTGATGCTTACTATAAATTAAATTCATTGGACCTCCTTACAGTAGATGTTCTGCAGTATCACGCAGATTTATTCTTTATGCAACCTCCTGAGGTTGGGCTCTGAATGCTTCCTCAACATTTCAGAGGAACAACCACTAACTTTCATACATACAACACATTCATATAATATCTGACTCTCTCACACAGACAGATTCAGTTGTCAGTGTTCTCCGGCGGATTGTCGTCTCGTCCTCTGCTCTCCTCTCTCCTCCACTCTTCCTCCTTTCCTTTTTCTTTGTAAATCTTCATTTAAAGCGCCTTGGTGCTGCGGTTGCTAGACATGATTGTCATGGTTTCTTGTCTCTACCTTGCTGGTCAGGTATGTGTTTGAAGCGGCACTTGACGCCATAGTCACACCCTGTGGTCCGCCAGTAGAAGCACTCGTCTCCATTTGTAGCCACCCTCCGTCTGGACCTGCATGGACAGAACCAGAGCAGAGGATCCTGCATCACATTATCCACACAAAAACACACATGCGGGTAAATAATGGGGCACAGGGTGCGTGGAAAGTAACATAGGAGGCCTTAAAGAAAATTCACTAGGCTGGGTTTTCACTTCTGTGTTAAAAGGATGATATTGGGATTTTATGTTTTTAAAGCGCTGCATCAGTGTGGTCTCTGATAGCTGAGAGATGTAGATCTCTCATCCAGTGGAGTATGTAGACTGGAGCCTGAACAAGCACTAAGGAACTGGGTTCTTTTCTCTGTCCGTTTCCATTTGAGTCATCAGCATACTGAAACTTGTTCTGCAGGAATTAACCCATAGTGCAAATGCACAGGTGTAGCCTTTAATTTCTGCCTTTAATTTATTGTCCATTATCTAGATTATCTTTTTCACTGCTTTCTTAAAGGAGTAAAACAGCCTTTATTTTTTAAGAATATCAACAGTTGTATTTAATTTTAAACTGTATATATCTATATATGATAGATAGTTTTCATAATGCCTTCCCAAAACCTAAATCCTAACCTAAACTATCACACTGACATGTCTAACATTAATTCTTACCCTAACTTAAACCTAAATTTAAAGCTTGAGTGCAGGACTTTGTCTCCCCCTTCTGGCAGTAGGATTAATTACAAAAACACTGTTGACATGTGCTTACATCATAGGCTCCACCATAGCCTACTCCATCAACATTTAAAAACTCTGTATACTGTGAAATACAGAAAGATTTATCTGGCGTTGATAGGCTTAATCAGCATTGTTTGAACTCATCTATGTTCATCTATATGTTAAAGTTCCACACTGCAGGTTTAATGCTGACTAAACTAAACCCTAAAACAACTTACAGATGTTATTTGATTTTGTAAGGAACCATTCCACCATTTACACCTGCAGAGAAAAAAGGACAACACAGATACACAGATGAGTTGCTCAGTACCCTGTGGCAGCTGAGTTCTGCTGTGTTCCTGCAGCACTGGAGCTCAGGCCAGCAGTGGTCCTTTGTAAGGAGGGCATGGTCCGCTGGATCCACCGGTCTGGGTACCTCATCACCAGCTTATTGCCGCCCAGCTCCACCCCCTGGACAGGAGGACACAGCACAGGTGATCAAACTTAACATCATGTCATGTCTGAAGAGGCAAGAGAACAGGATGATGGCTCATTACCGCAACTCAAAGCTATGCTTTTAACATTCTGTGACATTCTAGATGATGAAAAGAGTCGAGATTCGTTTACGCCTGCCAATCACCCACCTGCAGCTTCTTTGTTACATCTCTCTCTCTCTCTCTCATTTCTTGCCATCTCTCTACTGGAGCTATCTAATAAAGGCATTAAATGCCCAAAACAGAACAATAAAAACCAGAAACTCACTATACTGACATATTTGCAGATATGAAACAATTGTATGAATTTAATGGTGGTTTTGACTGATAGTACTATGTCTTATTACACGGTAAGACCACCCTGTGTCTAGTTTTCATCACTTAAGTTTACCTACCTGTGAAGCTTCATGCAGATTCAGATGTCTTAAAATGTTGCTTTGTTAGTACCTGTTCTGAATGATTGCAGTACAGGCTCTAGCTTACTGCCTTCATTTGTTATTAACTACCCCTAATGAAATTTTTGGCCAGCACATTTGTTTCTACCCAGAAACTGTGCCTGTATGGTTGACAGAGGCATGAGGGGCCTTTTTCTGTTTAATTGGTGTGTTCTCTAACAGGGGAATCTCTACTGTATGACCTTGGTGCAGAACAACTCACTATCACTCCCGGCAAACACATCTGAGTTTTCAACCAGCAAATTCCTCACCTGAGCTAACTGCTGCTCATCTGAATGAGGACAGTTGAAATCAAATGGAAAAGTGCTGATGGCTGCCCCACTGTGGCCCCACTGTGGCCTCCTGCATGTATACAGAAACCTCCACTTCCTGTGGCCCTGCCTCCTGAAATGCTACAGGGCTAACACCCCCAGCTACCACATCCGCTACATTTATGCATGCCAGGCAAATGCATAGCACACAAGCACACATCTGTATGACCAACATTCACAACAGTGACCATTAGTTCTCCCTGCAGCCACACAAAAGATGTGTACACTAACAAGTTACTAGGTAGCAACCCTTCCTCCACTCCTAAAGCCTCTACTACCACTGCGAGAACGAGTGTGTTTTTCCCCTAAACTTTATTAAAAACTGCACAACTGCCAGTGTATTCTGTGTCATTTCATCTTTTAGTCTAATTGATTTGTTTGTAGTCGTGGGTCGAAGCTGCAGTCACATTGTGAGAACTGAATCTTTCATTTCTGACTCTGTCAGAAGTTTGCCTCAGGTTGTCTTTGGTCACCAAAACTCCATATCGATTGATGGTGAACAAGTCTCACAGTGTGATCAAGCTGTACTGTTTCGGAGTGACGACTAAAGGAAAAGAAACTTTCTGCACACTGTCGCCCTCTGCAGCAGTGAGAGGGAACTGAAATCATGTTTCCAACTACAGAGTTGTTGTGGAAGCTGTCTGTTTATTGTATATCAGCCACTGCAATACCTGGATAATGTGACATTCAACAAAGTTTGATAGAACTGAGATCATGTTTGATATGTGAAAATATACAGTATACTGCACAGGAAGATAATCAGGATTCCTCAAAAGTGATTAATTACAGCATGTACACATTTAAAATAATAGTTTGCAAAACAGCTCTAATCCTAAATATCTGTAATATAACTAACTCTACAGAGAAAACTAAGCTTGCATTAGTTCAGACAAAACACTCTACTTTCTGCTTCCATCAGGTGAGTCCAGCCTCTGGTTCAACTGCATCAGAACAAAATCAGATAAAATTTAGGTGAGGTACTTCTCATAACTGTTACTATGAATCTGATGTCGGCCTGTTTTTTCTTCCTTTCATGATGCTCCAACCTGACTGGACTTTACTCCACGTCTTCCTGCTCCTCTGTGTCTTCTGTCTGTGTTGCAGCGACGACCTGCAAGTCTGAGACGTCCTCATACACAGGAGAAGAGTCCAGCTGATGGGGAGAGATGTCAAAATGAATATTAATGGACCTCATTCATAAAACTTGTATATAATTAGATTGTATTAAAGATGTATTAAATCATGTTTAAAACTGAATTATTTAACAAAAAAATTATGTTCAGGTGAAAAATATATTGGGTTTCTTCTCAGCAAATTGTATTTTAAATATAAATTCACTTCACAGCTTGATGCTGATGATATAAATGTGTTTGAATGCATTTATAAGTCAAGTGATCATAATTGTATTTTAGGGTAAGTTCTGTCAATAAGGTCTCTCTCTCACCTCTATAGTCTCTACAGGTTCATTCAGTTCAGTGGTGGAGCTCAAAGTTTTCTTCTTCCTGGATTGAATCCAACAAAAACAAGAAATATTTAACTAAATGAAATTCATGACTTAAAAAGTCTAAATATATTTTAATAAGAAAACAAAAGAACGTATTTCTTTTTTATTGCTCTACCTTGCCCACAGACTCAAGGGAAGCAGGGCAATCAGAATCAGGACCACCAGAATCAACCTGATGATATTCATATTAATTATTGATTTTCCTAAAAATTTAGACCAACAAAAAGGAGATATGGCTTATCAATATGTGCAATATATATGTGTGTGTGTGTGTGTGTGTGTGTCTGTGTGTGTGTGTGTCTGTGTGTGAAGTTCAATGAGCATAACTTACCAGATCCTACAGTCAGATATAAGGTGGAGTTATGACGTCCTCTTCTGTTCTGGGCTTCACAGTAATAATTCCCACTGTGTTCAGGTCTGACATCAGTGATGGTGAAGATCTGTCCTGATGCTTTTGGTGAGTCTTCATTCTCCTTGTACCAGGTATAATTAGCTGCTGGGTTAGTATCACTGCTACAGGTCAGATTCACTGAACTGCCCTCCACTATCTCACCAGAGGGACTCACTGACACAGAGGGAAGCTTTGGAGCATCTGAACAACAAAAAGACGTCTTATGAGTCTTTATTCACATTCATTGGTGGCTAGCCAATAGAGGGCACACATGTGGTGCCACACCAGCGAAACAGTTTAATTCAGAGTGATTCAGCTTGATAAATTATTTATTAAGGTTTTAAATGACTAAATAAATTAGTTTTTACTTTGTAAGCATTTTGATATAACTTCACATATGAAATTATAGAATATGAAATGAATATAAGAATGAACCTATTTTGTATTCTCTTAACCTTTCCAGCCATGCAACAGAAAGAAGAAGAGAAACTGGAATATTCTGTTCCATGAATAGAAAACCTCAATCAAAATGTCATTGACATTTGTAGTAATGCAAGTAACCAAAAATCCAAACATGGAGCATAGCAGTGGCACTCAGTCAATAGAAAGCATTTGTTCAGCACCCCACCAGCCACAAAGCTTAATTATTACTAAATATTTGAAGCAACTATTGTTTTTCATTTTTACAGTACCAGCACCAAAATTGCTAAATGTTGCTATACTGGGCAATTTTTACTTGAATTTAAGCTTTTGCTCCCCTTGCATTTCAGGAAAAAAGGGCCTAAATAAAAATGTAAATGGCTGTATTTCTATAGCACTTTTATCCAAAACGCTTTACATCGATTCTGCTGCTCATTCACCCATTCACACTCACATTCAAGCGTACACTCACACACTGATGGTGGCAAACTACCATCCAGGGTTCAGGCACAACCATCAGGAGCAATTTAGGGTTCAGTATCTGGCTCAAGGACACTTTAACATGCCAGGAGGAGTTGGTGATCAAACCACACTGATTAGGGGACGACCCGCTCTACGTCCTGAACCACAGTTGCCTTGCCACCTTGTCTAGTAGTACTAGGTAGTAAATAGTAGGAATTGCAATAAGTGGTAAATATTAATTTTCTAATGTTTTGTACTTACACTGGACATCTATGATTAGAGATGAAGAGTTAATCTGTCCATATTGATTCTCAGACTTGCAGTGGTAGACCCCGCTGTCCTCAGAGCTGATGGAGGTGAAATGATACATGTTTTCTTGCCCATGAAGCAGTGTTTGGTTCTCCTTGTGCCAGGTATAAGTAGCTGCTGGGTTAGCATCACTGCTACAGTTCAGAGTCACTGAACTGCCCTGCACTATCTCACCAGAGGGACTCACTGACACAGAGGGAAGCTTTGGAGCATCTAGAGGAGACATGGTGATATGAATTAACTATGAAATGAGGATGTGCTGCTTTGGAGCATCTGGAAGAGATGTGTTAACAGAGATTATTCGAGGTCAAGGCTGTATTACTGCAGTAGCACATTCAGCACATATGAAAGGAATGAATAAAACTGCCTCTTCAGCATCTACTGTAGCTTCTATCAATAGTACAAGCTAAAAAAAAAAAAAAAAAACCTCTTCCATTTATTATTATCAGCTAAGCTTGTGACAGGCAACACTACTATTTCTATCATTCATTATTATCATTAGCAGTGTGTTAGCTCCTAAAAAAATGTATTATTAAATAATTCTATGAGTAATTATATCAAATTGTGTAAAAACTATCCGCAAAATTATTGATATCTGTATCAGTAATACTTGCCCAAAACCACATTTTGTCACTGACGATCAGCAAAAACCTTTCTATGTCTAACCTGGTGCAAAGAAATCATTTACTGCTTTTTTCACTCACATTTCACATCAATAAAGATGTGTTTAGATGTCCTCTTCCCCAGCTGGTTCTCAGCTGTACAGTGATACTCTCCAGAGTCAGTTGACTGGATGGAGCTGAAGACAAGCTGTGGTTCTTTACTGAGAGGTTGAAGGTCTCGATTTACATTCTTCTTGTACCAGGTGTAATTACCTGCTGGGTTAGTATCACTGCTACAGGTCAGAGTCACTGAACTGCCCTCAATGATATCATCAGAGGGATTCACTGACACAGAGGGAGGCATTGGTGCATCTGTAGGAGATTTAGACATCCATTAAATTGAAGATTAGAATATGTTGTCATGATAGATAATAGAATATTTTAATTCATTTTTTCTCTCTTAGTTTCTTATTGATCATCCCTAGTAGTTGTCACAGTGGCTGTTCACAATGATGGTCCTGGAGCTATTCCAGGTTATACTGCTGCTGGTGGGAACTAACTGCAAACAACAGACCTTTAATAATTCTGCACAGCAGGCAGATCACTTCCTTATTATGTTTTATAAATAATTCTGCTGAATACATATAATGAATTGAATGAAAATAACCCAGAATGGGAAATGAATCATATGTTTCATTTTGAGGGGAACAAAGCTGGGCTCTTATTAGTAGTTTAATTGGGCTGACCCCATCAATTAAAATATACAACACTCTTCCTCCTGATGGCTGTTTATACTCACAGCTGTTGCATTATCAACTGCATAATTTTTCACAGAATTAAACATATCTTCAGATACATTTGTGTTCCAATCCTGTTGCAGAAACTATTTCAGTTGTATTGTAGTAGTTTAAAATCCAGTTTAAAGTCATGCTGTTATATCAAGCTTTTCAAATTTACTGCTACTGAACTGAAGTCTGTGTAAAGCAATGAGTCTGACATAAAATAAGTCTTCATAATCTAGTAACTCCTATAAAAAGGTTTACTATGAAAAAAAAAATTACATGACATCATCAGTGGACGTATTAGAGCATCTCAATAACAAATATTATAACTCCCAAAACATTAAATGTAGCAGCAACATACAGTATTTTCTATACTGCAAATATTTCAGAATCACAAAATTTCACCTAATAGGAAAGAATTTCAACATGTTAAATCACAACATATCTGACAATTGCTTTTCTTGAGTCTGCATAAAGATTTTGAAGACTTCAGTATGATTACATCTGATATTATAATGGAGTTTTAAAAAAAAGAAAGAAAAAGGTGAACTTGGTGTCAGTGTGTGTGTGTGTCCTGACACAGTGAACTAAACTCACACACTGAAGGAGAGCGGTAATCTTCATGTCCTTTTAAAGCACAGGAGACGTTGTCACCAGGATTAAACTGCCCTGAATAAAGAGAAGTTTCCTCATTCATAACTTTCTGTCCGTTCTTGAACCAGATGTAAGAAATACGACCTGCTGGACTGCAGCTGCTGAGACATTTCAGCTCTGCCTCGGTATAAAACTGATGGACTGTTATTGTGATCACCTGCACCTGGAGAGCTGGATATGAGAACAAGAACAATATTATCATCATTAGCTTTAAATTATCATAGACGTACCTGCACATCAAACCATCTGTTACAATTCCTAGAAGTAGTGAAGGTCATTAGTAACTGTATTTAATATGTATGTATGCAATGTTATGGCAATTGATCATTAGCAACAATTTCAGTGTTTTTAAAAGTAGTAATGTTTGTGTATTTATATCAGTTTGTGTTCATCAGTACCTGTGACAGTCAGAGTTGTTCCAGGTAAACTACTCTTCCATTCAAATCTTTGTGTTTTGAATGTGAAGTGATACTGGGCTGAATCGCTCTCTCTCAGGTCAGAGATTCTCAGAGTGGAGCGTCCTCTCTCTGTTTCAAGGAGCTGAACACGATCTGCATACTGGGAGTCTTCACTAAGGTTCTCAGGCTGTGAGGGATTCTGCCACTGATGACTACGCTCAGGATTGAACCAAAATTTTGATGTGATAGATCCATAGTGTGTGCTGGAACTACTGTATGTGCAGGAAATGTCCACTGATGATCCTCTGAACGCACAGATGCTTCTGTCAGTGTAAATCACTCTGTTGCAGGACTGACCATGGACACCTGAAAGATAAAATTTCAAACACCACAGTTATAATAATACATACTAATAAAACTAATAACATAATAATAATACATTTTGTTTATAGAGCGCTTTTCAGAAAATGATAATAAAAAACAACACACTGAAAGCACGAGGTAACACACAACATTAATTACACATTAAAAGCAGGTCTGAAAAGGTGAGTTTTGATTAGTGTTTTGAACAGACAGGTCAGTGCAGTCTCAGATGAGTTTGGGGAGAGAGTTCCAGAGGGAAGAGTCAGCTATGATGTAAGCTCTGTCGCCCCAGGTCCGGTGCTGGACTTGAAACTTTAATTACTAAATAGAAGTAATAGAGCATATCAGTAACATACTGTACTGCAAATGTTACAGAATCACAAAAATTTCACCTAATCGGAAAGAATGTCAACATGATATACCACAACATATCTGACGACTGTTTTTCTTGAGTCTGCATAAAGATTTTGCAGACCACAGTATGGTTATAGCTGATATTATAATGGAGTTAAAAAAAAAAAAAGAGGTGAACATGTGTGTGTTTTGGTAGCTGGAGCAAGAAGGATGTTCTAATATTTTTCCCAGATCTTTAGTGATCCCAAATATTTACAACAAGGCTCAACACATGCTCACATGCTTAATGCCGGTTCACCCAAGTCACAAAAAAACATATTTTCTCTCTTATTTGTAGTATCTATCCATGAAAATATGTGTGGTTTAATTTTTTAGTTCAACCTCAATACTATGTAGGTGAACAGAATTTAGTTTTTGCTTAAAAATCATGTTTGAAAATTGTCTACTTTGGTACTCATAGATACTTTATATAAGTTAAAAGGATCATAAAAAAACAACAAACTAAAAGCACAAAGTAACACACAACATTAATTACACATTAAAAGCAGGTCTGAAAAGGTGAGTTTTGATTAGTGTTTAAAAGAGACAGGTCAGTGAAGTCTCATCTGCGTGTGTGTGTGTGTGTGTGTGTGTGTGTGTGTGTGTGTGTGTGTGTGTGTGTTTTGGTCGCTGGAGCAAGAGGGATGTTTTCCCACATCTTTTCTTTTCAACGAGGCTCAACAGGAAATCCTGTTTTTCACATGATTAATGCTGGTTCACCCAAATCACAAAAAAACATATTTTCTCTCTTATTTGTGGTGTCTTATCACAAACACAGTTGTTGTTTAACTTTTAGATCAACCTCAAGACTATGTAGATAGACGGAATTTAGTTTGTGGTTGAAAATCATGTTTGAAAATTATTTTGGTTACTCTGAATCATCCACAGACATATCTGTCAACAATTTCCACTGGATCTAATTTCTACTCAAGATGTATTCTCTGTAAAAACTGTCCACAACGAGGTCTGTAGATTATCCAAAGTAATTGTAAGACACATAGATCCATAGTTTTTCAAACGTAAGCTTTAAATGATTTAAGCAGTACAAACAATATTCAATTCACTTTCATGGTATTGGAATGACAGAAGATTTTTCCAGGATTGATGTCTCAAACTCAGGGCACATGAAACTGTAACTATTTGCATAGTTAGTAGGGATGTGCAGAGATCCCAATATTTGTATTTGTATCTGTATTTGTCAAAGGAGCAAAATCATTTGTATTTGTATTTGTATTCAAATAAAAGTGGAAAGAGGCTTAAAAATCCTGTTTTTGTTTTTATTACGCTTTAATTTTAGAAAATTAAAGCATTACAATAAGTGTTCATGAATAAACTACCTTATGAAGGAGGTCCCCACACCGGGTCTTGAACTGGAGTTAGACGACTGCGCTGATTACTGAGCTAAAACTTTACTCATCGCCTCATTGCAGACAGACCTCTACCTATTTATACACCCATAACACAGAGACATACAGGGATGAACTTCAAAGGTGATTCTTGCTTTGCACTTTTCATTTATTGTCTATTTTTACAACCTAACTTTGTGGAAAGGAGAAGGAGAACAACAGGTTATGAAGAGTCCCTTGCGAGCTCAGCTTTATCTCTGGGGAACACTCCCAACTCCTGGGGTGATGTCCAAATTAGGAAATGTGCATTTGCGGCAGGTGGATGTGACTCCCCTCATTGAGACCTGCCGACAGACATAACAGCGGAGCAGAAGAGAGGGACTGAGATAGCGATGCAACCGACCTGCACGCTGGTATTTGCCATGGATTTGTTTTTTTCTTCCCGAAAATAAATAATTTTAAAAATATTTATATGAAACAAATATTCGTAAAAAATAAAAAATAAAAATAAAAAAAAAACACTATTTGTGTTTTGCAGAATAACGTATTTGTATTCAGGCACACCCCTAATGGTTAGAAAAGGCAGAAGTCAGAAAACATGTTTTTTGTATTTTGAGTGAACTGACTTTTTGAATGTAAGCTCTCATTTTACATTTGTGTCACAGTCAACACAGTGAATAAGATATAAGAGTTCAACATGTCTAAAATCTCATGGGGATGTGGTTTGGTTTTGATCCACTTCTATGTCAATTTTTGAATCACATGCGGCCCCTGAATTACATGTAAATACAAGGTGTAGTACAATAGGATAAAGGCTCCACTAGATGTGGTTAGTTTAGTGAGAGACTGTGTTATAAACTCACACACTGAAGGAGCAGGATGATGCTCAAATCCTTTTACAGCGCAGGAATAGCTGTCTGATGAGTAAAGGTACACGTTATAAATAGAAGGTGTTTCATCCTGAATTTTCTGTCCATTCTTGTACCAGATGAAGGAAGAACGTTCAGGTAGACGACATCTGCTGTGACACTTCAGCTCTGCCCTGGTAGAATACTGATAGACTCTGTTCACCAGCACTTGCAGATTTGGATCTGCGGGGAAAAAAAGAGACATTTGTACATCACAAATAACTAAACCAAAGGCAGACAGTTAAAATGACAGTTCATATAAGTGACCAACTAAACTGGTGGATCACTAAACAAAAACTTGTACACATAATGATGAAAATCCTTCAATCACAATCGATATTAAATGAAATTCATGTCCATTAGTTCAGCCAATCACCCCATTTATTAGTAATCAGCTTGTTTAAATGTGCTGTGTCAGTGTTTGTGTTCATCAGTACCTGTGACAGTCAGAGTTGTTCCAGGTAAACTACTCCCCCATTCAAAGCTTTGTGTTTTGAATGTGAAGTGATACTGGGCTGAATCGCTCTCTCTCAGGTCAGAGATTCTCAGAGTGGAGCGTCCTTTCTCTGTTTCAAGGACCCGAACACGACCTGCATACTGGGAGTCTTCACTAAGGTCCTCAGGCTGTGAGGGATTCTGCCACTGATGACTATGTTCAGGACTGAACCAGAATTTTGATGTGATAGATTCATAACTGATATATGAGCAGGAAATGTCCACTGATGAGCCTCTTGAGGCACAGATGCTTCTGTCAGTGTAAATCACTCTGTTGCAGGATTGACCAGAGACACCTGAAAGATAAAATTCATTTCAAACAGAACAGTTATAATAATACATTTTGTTTATAAAGGGCTTTTCAGGGTACTCATAGACATTTAACATAAGTGAAAAGGATCATAAAAAAACAACAAACTAAAAGCACAAAGTAACACAAAACATTAATTACACATTAAAAGCAGGTCTGAAAAGGTGAGTTTTGATTAGTGTTTTAAACAGACAGGTCAGTGCAGTCTCATCTGTGTGTGTGTGTGTGTGTGTGTGTATGTGTGTGTGTGTGTGTGTGTGTGTGTGTGTGTGTGTGTGTATGTGTGTGTGTGTGTGTGTGTGTGTGTGTGTGTGTGTGTGTGTGTGTGTGTGTGTGTGTGTGTGTGTGTTTTGGTGGGATGAGGGGTGTTTTCCCACATCTTTTCTTTTCAACGAGGCTCAACAGGAAATCCTGTTTTTCACATGATTAATGCTGGTTCACCCAAATCACAAAAAAACATATTTTCTCTCTTATTTGTGGTGTCTTATCACAAATACAGCTGTTGTTTAACTTTTAGATCAACCTCAAGACTATGTAGATAGACGGAATTTAGTTTGTGGTTGAAAATCATGTTTGAAAATTGTTTTGGTTAGTCTGAATCATCCACAGACATATCTGTCAATGATTTCCACTGGATCTAATTTCTACTCAAGATAAAAACTGTCCACAACAAGGACTGTAGATTATCCAAAGTAATTGTAAGACACATAGATCCATAGTTTTTCAAATATAAGCTTTCAATGATTTAAGCAGTACAAACAATATTCAACTCACTCTTATCGTATTGGAATGGCAGAAGATTTTTCAAGGTTCAAAATCTGAGCACATGAAACTGTAACTATTCACATGGTTAGAAAGGGAGCAAGTCAGAAAATATGTTTTTTATATTTTGAGTGAACTGACGTTTTAAATGTACAGTAAGCTCTTATTTTACATTTATGTCACAGTCAACACTGTGAATAAGATATGAGAATGTAACATGTAAAATCTCATGGGGATGTGGTTTGGTTTTGATCCACTTCTATGTCAATGTTTGAATCACATGCTACCCCTGAATTACATGTAAATACAAGGTGTAGTACAATAGGATAAAGGCTCCACTAGATGTGGTTAGTTTAGTGAGAGACTGTGTTATAAACTCACACACTGAAGGAGCAGGATGATGCTCAAATCCTTTTACAGCGCAGGAATAGCTGTCTGATGAGTCAAGGTACACGGTATAAATAGAAGGTGTTTCATCCTGAATTTTCTGTCCATTCTTGTACCAGATGAAGGAAGAACGATCAGGTAGACGACATCTGCTGTGACACTTCAGCTCTGCCCAGGTAGAATACTGAGAGGCTATGTTCACCAGCACTTGCAGATTTGGATCTGCAAGGAAAAAAAGAGACATTTGTACATCACAAATAACTAAACCAAAGGCAGACAGTTAAAATGACAGTTCATATAAGTGACCAACTAAACTGGTGGATCACTAAACAAAAAATTGTACACATAATGATGAAAATCCTTCAATCACAATCGATATTAAATGAAATTCATGTCCATTAGTTCAGCCAAACACACCATTTATTAGTCATCAGCTTGTTTAAATGTACTGCATCAGTGTTTGTGTTCATCAGTACCTGTGACAGTCAGAGTTGTTCCAGGTAAACTACTCCTCCATTCAAACCATTGTGTTTTGAATGTGAAGTGATACTGGGCTGAATCGCTCTCTCTCAGGTCAGAGATTCTCAGAGTGGAGCGTCCTCCCTCTGTTTCAAGGAGCTGAACATGACCTGCATACTGGGAGTCTTCACTAAGGTTCTCAGGCTGTGAGGGATTCTGCCACTGATGACTACGTTCAGGACTGAACCAGAATTTTGATGTGATAGATTCATAACTGTTGTATGAGCAGGAAATGTCCACTGATGAGCCTCTGAAGGCACAGATGCTTCTGTCAGTGTAAATCACTCTGTTGCAGGATTGACCATCGACACCTGAAAGATGAAATAAACAAACAAGACCAGAAAACCAGACAAGGAGTCAAATTGGAGTCTGCATATTAAAGTCTGTGTTATTGTGAGGCTCCACCAGATGGTGTTATGTTAGTGGAAGGCTGTAGAGTAAACTCACACACTGGGGGAGACGGGTAATGCTCATGTCCTTTTAAAGCACAGGAATAGCTGTCAGCAGAATCAAAGTTGCCTGAATAAGTAGATCTTTCTGCCTGAATTTTCTGTCCATTCTTGTACCAGACGTAGGAAGTACGAGGAGGTAGACAACTGCTGTGACACGTCAGCTTTTTATATGAATTATGTGAATGTGATCTTCTCACCTGTAGATCTGGATTTTTGAGAAAGGAACAAAAATGTTATTTTAGACAAAACTGTCAACAAACACATGCAAACACACACAGATACATTCATATTATTATTTTCTAGATATTGAACATTTGGAAATTAACATGTGAATGAAAATGTTACCTGTGACAGTCAAAGAGACTCCAGGTAAACCAGTAAATCTCCCTCCTGATTGGTTTGTTATGAACCTGAACTTGTACTGAGCTGAGTCGCTCTCTCTCAGGTCTGTGATTCTCAGAGTGCAGTTGTTCTTATCACAGTGATATTGAACACGACCTGCATACTCTGAGTCTGTTCTCAGATCCACATATTCAGCGCCTTTCATTTTAGTGAACCAGAATGTTTTCTCAACTGTAGTATCAAGGCCATTTTCTCTGGGTGGGTATCTGTAGGTGCAGCGTATGTCCACTGTTGATCCATTCAACACACACATCTCAGTAGAAGTGTAAGTCACTCCCATGGCATACTGTCCCTGTACCACTGTAACACAGAGCACATCAGAAACCACAATCAGACTCATAACACAACAACAACAACAACAACAGTGTTTCATCTGTAGTCAAGGTACCAAGACGATGTGGGCAGGGGCAGTCTGTGGCATAGGCCACATAGATGACGGAGGGGGGCGCCAAATGAGTGGCACATGACAAGTGTGCTTGTATACAGATTTCAGAAATATGCACTTGTTCTCCTTTCTTGTTTTTTCCTCTTTTTCACCATTGACTTGGATGGGTTTTCATCTGGTTTGATTTTCAAGGCTTTACTGGTCAGTTTTCACCTGAAAGCCACCAAACTCTCACTGAATGGTCCCTGAAACCCATTTGCCTATTTGTTTCAAGGAGTTGGAGGACATTTTCTGGGCTGGAGGTACCATTGCTGCACTTCATTTACTGTGAATTAATTTTTATTTTGAAACACTTGGACTGGAGGTGCTACTTTTGCATTTTTTTAGTGATGCCAATTGCTCTGAAATGGCAGAATAATCGGGATTAACATTTTGGCTATTATCATGCAGCCCTACTAGCCCCATCCACCATTACGCCCACCCCCTTGTAGGGAAGGGGGTCTCCAATCTAAAATCTCACCTAGGGCATCAACATAGTAAGGGCCAGCCCTGAATCTGGGAGAGGACAACCTGGGCAAACTTCAAACTTCATAACAAGTGCTGATTTATTGCAAATATTGTCTGAAGTTCCTCATCGTGCATCTATCTAGCTAGAACTGATCTCAGGTATTTTCAGTAGGCCTACTTTTCTTCTGTAGCACTCAATGCTAATGTTAAAAGTATCAACCTTTCTCTGAGAATAGAGCAGAGCAGATCATAAAGTTGTTTTGTCTGTCATTAGGGATTTTCTTACATCGGCTTTGAACAAGGTTACATACTATATATAAAGTTTCATCGTAGTTTCACTAAAAGACAAAAAATGTCAACCTGCTGATGACACTAGATGTTCACATAAGTCAGTAGGATTCATCTTAAGGGAACCATGAATGTCTGCACAACATTTCATTTCTGATTTTGCAGTTTGGACCAAAGTAGTGAACAGTATGCAGCTCCCTTCAGCTTTACAGAGCTTTACACAAGTTTCATGTCCAACTGCAACGTTACTGTTTTGGTTCTCTCAGTGCTCTTGTAGCGTCGTTTTCAGCTGCAGCAGCTTTTCTTAGAGAAAAAAAGCCCCCTGTGCACCACTTCCAAATGAATAATAATGTTGCTCCATAACTGCTAGATGTGTAATAAGCAACTGTTTGCTAACAGGTTCAACATATCTAATTAAAAGGCGATGATATGTCAGTGTTGTGTTCACTCAGTGCTACAAAAGTCCTTCAAAATCCCTAAAATGTTGACTTTACACTGGTATGATGTCATGCACTTTAAAATTGCTTATTTAGGCTCTGGGACAAATTGGCAGCAAGGCAATATCCAGATATCTTAATACATCCATAGTTTACACATGGTGGTCCACGTACATGGGAAATATCTGGCTCTTCGGCAGCTAAAAGCTAGCCACCACCTAGTCTCTTACTGACATATAGCTTACAGTGATTTCATATCTTTTTACACTGCATTTCCTATGGTACGTAATTACTTGTGAGAAAGACATGCTGGCTCATTTTATTTTCACTTGTATTTCTTGTAACAGTGTGCTATCAGGGAACAAGTCACCATCAAATTCACTGTAATGCTTACAGGGGGCGCTGGCTTAAACTGAGTTTAGAGGACTTCCGCAAGATGTTGAAGTTCCACAAAACAGATTATTTACAGGATTTTTTCTTTGTTAATGTAAATCAGTCATAATTTCCATCTATCCCACATGACATGAACACAATTTCTTTACGATGCTTCTGACAGAAATAGCTTCTAAAGATTTGAACTGGAATAAAGAGAAGTGAATGTCTGGTGTTGTCAGGTTTTAAAAGGTCCGCATCAAATTATCACACACATTAAATTTAGAAAAGTGGTGATCTGGTAAACCATTCAATACTCACAACCCTCCTGTGAATTTCTGAAGTGTGCTAACTGCCTTAAAATGTAAATGTAGATGCACAGTACCTTGTACAGAGAGAAGGAAGATGACAAATCCACTTGCTGCTGCTGTTAAAGTCATAGCTGCTCCTCTAATCTCTGTCTGTTAAATGACATCCGCAAGTAGATCTTGTACATGAGAAGTACCGTGTGTCAGTTAGTCACAATAAACGTCTCTACAGCAGAAAGAGGACGGCGCCGCCTTGAAAAAAAGTTCATGTGTCTGTGGTTCTAACAATTGAATTAAAAAAAGACCAAGACCCTATCTTCCTTCCTCTTTACCTTATTAATATGCATGAACATACGAATGCCTGTAAATCCCCAAGCTGAAATGAAGAAACGATACTGTTATTTTCAAAACTATGCATTAACTTTTTTTAAAAACTAGCGTCAGGTTCAATTTATTTACAGTCCAAGTTCATGCGAGAACTGTGCCGTAAATAAAGATATAATGTATGTGAAGCACTGTGGCCCTGGTGTATTGTGTAAACTTAAAAAGGGAAAGTGATACTCTGATTAGATTACTTTGTTTTCATTTTTTTAACCATTTAATTTCCATAGTGTTACGAGAAAAGCTCTACACTGTTCAGTTACTGTTACTCAGCCTGAGAGTTGATGAATGTGTTTACATTACCTGAAGGATATAGTGTGGTAATAATAGGTTGTGTTTAATGTTGTGAAAGGACTGTACAAGGTTAGTGCAGAGGAAAAAGTTTTAATTACCATTGAGAGCCAATGTGAAGATGTAGTGGGCTTCTCGTACATTAGAGCTTCCTGTTTCCTGTTCAAAGGAACATCTGAGCCAGCCCACTTGATCGTACCATTTATAAACCTGCTTCACGCATTATTACAGACGGTTGGTACACTGCTTCAAAACTCCTCAGAATAGAAAGTGCTGATTACTGCAGTCACTGTCACCAAAATGTATATATGCTGTAAATAATTGCATCATATCTGGGTTATGCATAAGTGTAGAAAGCTAAAGGGGGAAACAAAGAGAAAAACTGTTCAGTTTTACAGAATACAAATGAACTCATACAGTCTAAAGGTGCAGTCAAAGACAACACAGGCAATACGACCTGTGTACATTTCTGCAGCTCAACTGAACAGGATGAAAGCCAAAGTAATTCTAAATAGACTGTGGCAAATTAAAGTGTCTATATTGCCTCCTCTCTGTGGTCAGGTTCCTGCAGGGGTGTGAGAGCAAACTGCAGGGAAACGTATAGAACACCGAGTCACAAGCAATTATTCACAGCTGTTATGTAGAACAAAAAGATAAGCAAAAGAAATGCCTCAGAATACAAAATTGTCCTCACTTTTTTCTCTGAGATATAAATCCTGCTTGTGTCTGTTTGATGTGCTAGAAATGTTTTTTTGAAGAAACTGTCGACAGAAAAAAAAGGCTGAGTTGACAGTTGACAGCTAGAGAGCAGAATGGGGATTTCCGGTGTCATAGCAGTGGGCTTTTTTTTTTTTTTTTTACTGGCTTTTGGTTGTGCACTTTAATAGCACAAATTATATTTTGTTTTTACATTTGACCAATACAGGCAGTTGTAGTTGAAATGCACTACAAAACACTTCAAGATCAACATTTAACCATCTTTGACTTTGTTTTGTCTCAAGTTGGGCTGTGATATATCACAACACAGAAGAAAACAAGAACAAATGTCTATATCTATGTTTGACGCACCATCATGGGCCATAAAGTGTCCCTCATATACTATTTTCTTTTCATTTAAAAAAGATTACAATTACACTGGGTGCACATCATGATATTGACTGTATTTTTCAGAGGCAATGTAAGCATAAAAATAAAATCAATAATTATATAAAACCCAAAGAGGAAATGTATAAATCAGCAAGTGTCCTAGCCGACCAATACAAAGATGACTTACCTGCTTGCTCTCATTTAGATGTGTGTTAGTGTTCGCAATAAAGGAAATCAACTATGGCTCAAATCAAGATTTGGCGCTAGAAACACTAGAGGGTTTTTATTTGAAACGACACAGGAAGTGGCGACACTGAATCAGTCAGGGACAGACATTGGCGTTTATTGCTGGTACTTGAGGTTATTAGATAGTTAGTTACTATGTCGGGCAGGAAATCCGGTGTGGTATCATTTTGAGAGTGACAAACTCAAGAAGGTGACATGCAAACCCTGCAGGCAAATATTCACCTATCACTCGTCAACCTCAAACATGATAGTCTAACATTAGCCACTTAGCATGGCCGCTGTAACGTTAGATAGCCTAAATAAATAATATATTGTCATTTATCATGCAACGACCAGTCGACTAATGGCTTGAACTATTAGTGGACTAGGAAAATCTCTAGTTGGGGGCAGCCCTACAAATCTCCAATCCAATCTCCAGTCCAATCTATGAAGATTTTTACTTTTCGATGTTTTATTACAGAAAGTATATGAACCCCATGACCAAAATAGTCATACATTCTGTCATTGTGTCACTTATGGATGAAATTATAGTGAAAATAAATTACTCCCCTTTTGCTGGGGACCCCTTGGCACCCCCACAAGGACCCCTGGTGGTCCCCGGAACCCACTTTGACAACCACCGTGCTAAACCTTTCTCAGCCTAAATTGTACTTTGTCAGATATAGCTGAAGCTAAAATACTGCAACATGCATACCTACAGTTATCAAGTTAACATATTTAGCATGTCATTCTATGTTAGCATTGCACTCTGAGTGGAACTGAGTTGAGCTGATGTTAGCATGTCAATGGTACATGCAAACCATGGCAAACACTGAAGCAAATTGTAGCTTGTTAACCTGCTGGTGCTATAATAACAGCATTACTGATACAGTAACATACTGTACCAATAAATAAATGGCTAAGGCATTATTTAAAAGCAAGCAGAAACAGGATGTCTTTAAACACTATTAGATGTAGACTATATGATTTTTGCTTCAATAACCAGCCTGGCACTGAAAACAACATCCCTTGTTTAAGAAAACTCTGTATACCCCAATTTAATCCTAGTTTGGTCTAGTCCAGTGTACATATTCATCGATTCATTGAGTCTGAATTACACATATTGTTGGTAACACTGTTACCAACCTGCCATTCTGTGTTTTCCAGTAACATACACTTTCTCACTTCCTCTTTAGAGAAAGAGAAGTGAAGGTCTGTTGTTGCCTGTTTTTAAAGGCCTGTAAAACATTGTGTCTCATCACACAACAAATCTAGAAAAGTGACAATTTAAGAGTTCAAACCTACCTTCCTTTTGAAGTTTCTCAAGTTCACTGAATAACTGTACTAAATGCAATAAATGTAGATATACAGTATCTGACACAGAGAGGACAAGAAATCCACTTGTTGCTGCTGCTGAAACCACAGCTACTCACTTAATGAGCAGCTACTACAAATGCACCACACGATGCATGTGGTCACATAGTGATTTGTAAATGTGCAAATCTTGCACTTGACTTCACATTACTTAATATGTGCGTGTGAATATGTTTGTCATCCTCTGCAACAAAAATAACAAAAAAATATGTGAGGGAAATCTTACTACTGTATTTCTGATGTGTAAGTCAGTATTTGTACCACCGTGGGGTTGAATTGTGTTTGTTAAAGAAAACGATTTCCATAAGTTTGCAAACCCGAAAACATTTTTAATGTGGGTTTCATTGATAGTTTTGTGCAAATTTTCAATGCAAAAATGTTTCATCTTATTTTAAATATATCAAAATAACTTCATTTAACATGTATAGCAATCCAACACAGGAGATACACAAGAGTTTCCAGTACAATTCAACCAAACATATTTGTCCACGTAAATCATTTTGATGACAGCGGACATCCTTCAAACAATGCAGAGTTCAGAAACCAGGAGTTCATCAGAGTTTCAAAGTGATGCTTACTATAAATTAAATTCATTGGACCTCCTTACAGTAGATGTTCTGCAGTATCATGCAGATTTATTCTTTATGCAACCTCCTGAGGTTGGGCTCTGAATGCTTCCTCAACATTTCAGAGGAACAACCACTAACTTTCATACATACAACACATTCATATTATATCTGACTCTCTCACACAGACAGATTCAGTTGTCAGTGTTCTCCGGCGGATTGTCGTCTCGTCCTCTGCTCTCCTCTCTCCTCCACTCTTCCTCCTTTCCTTTTTCTTTGTAAATCTTCATTTAAAGCGCCTTGGTGCTGCGGTTGCTAGACATGATTGTCATGGTTTCTTGTCTCGACCTTGCTGGTCAGGTATGTGTTTGAAGCGGCACTTGACGCCATAGTCACACCCTGTGGTCCGCCAGTAGAAGCACTCGTCTCCATTTGTAGCCACCCTCCGTCTGGACCTGCATGGACAGAACCAGAGCAGAGGATCCTGCATCACATTATCCACACAAAAACACACATGCGGGTAAATAATGGGACACAGGGTGCGTGGAAAGTAACATAGGAGGCCTTAAAGAAAATTCACTAGGCTGGGTTTTCACTTCTGTGTTAAAAGGATGATATTGGGATTTTATGTTTTCAAAGCGCTGCATCAGTGTGGTCTCTGATAGCTGAGAGATGTAGATCTCTCATCCAGTGGAGTATGTAGACTGGAGCCTGAACAAGCACTAAGGAACTGGGTTGGATCTTTTCTCTGTGCGTTTCCATTTGAGTCATCAGCATAATGAAACTTGTTCTGCAGGAATTAACCCATAGTGCAAATGCACAGGTGTAGCCTTTAATTTCTGCCTTTAATTTATTTTCCATTATCTAGATTGTCTTCTTCATTGCTTTCTTAAAGGAGTAAAAAAGCCTTTATTTTTTAAGAATATCAACAATTGTATTTAATTTTAAACTGTATATATCTTGGGATGATAGATAGTTATCATAATGCGTTCCCAAAACCTAAATCCTAACCTAAACTATCACACTGACATGTCTAACATTAATTCTTACCCTAACTTTAACCTAAACTTAAAGCTTGAGTGCAGGACTTTGTCTCCCCCTTCTGGCAGTGAGATTAATTACAAAAACACTATTGACATGTGCTTACATCATAGGCTCCACCATAGCCTACTCCATCAACATTTAAAAACTCTGTATACTGTGAAATACAGAAAGATTTATCTGGCGTTGATAGGCTTAATCAGCATTGTTTGAACTCATCTATGTTCATCTATATGTTAAAGTTCCACACTGCAGGTTTAATGCTGACTAAACTAAACCCTAAAACAACTTACAGATGTTATTTGATTTTGTAATGAACCATTCTGAATTTAAACCTGCGGAGAAAAAAGGACAACACAGATACACAGATGAGTTGCTCAGTACCCTGTGGCAGCTGAGTTCTGCTGTGTTCCTGCAGCACTGGAGCTCAGGCCAGCAGTGGTCCTTTGTAAGGAGGGCATGGTCCGCTGGATCCACCGGTCATTCTGTGACATTCTAGATGATGAAAAGACTCGATATTCGTTTACGCCTGCCAGTCACCCACCTGCAGCTTCTCCAGTGCCTTGGCAGCCATGTTGGCGTTTCTGAAGTTGATGAAGGCACAGAAGCACTCATGAAGAACCCTGATCACCATACCTGCAACCATGGAAACACAGAGCATCTAACCTACAGCAAAGCATTGTGGACAGATCTGCAACCAAAATGACATTGTGCTTCACATCCAGCACTGACAATTAATGTAATGCAATTACTATAACTACAGTAATGCAGTAACCCTTGTTCTAGTGGTGACACTATTACTACTAGTAGCGCTGGTGCTACTCCTCGTGCTACTTTAACTACTATATCGAAGCTCCTATCTACAGGTGCCACTGCTACATCTATTGTACTTTTACTGCTGTGACGACGATGGCTTCTAACACTTTTTACTTAAAAGTGCACAATAGTGGAGCCTCCAAGGCTTAGAGTTTAAGACATCGAACATGAACTGTGACATGGCCGGACTGTGGACCTTTGTTACATCTCTCTCTCTCTCATTTCTTGCCATCTCTCTACTGGAGCTATCTAATAAAGGCATTAAATGCCCAAAACAGAACAATAAAAACCAGAAACTCACTATACTGACATATTTGCAGATATGAAACAATTGTATGAATTTAATAGTGGTTTTGACTGATAGTACTATGTCTTTGTAACCCAATAGGTGCTACAAGGTAAAGAATAAAGAATATATGGACCAGGGGCTAGGTTCGTAATGGGAGGGTTGAAAAGGGAATGGCAGACAAAACAGATAAATGGAGCCACGAGGAACGTGTGAGGTAAGTTTACTGTACCAAGTTATAAAACATGAACATAAAATGCAGTGTAATTATCATCAATATCTCAAGATTTCACAGTCTTTCAGCAAAACTTGAATTGAAAGTGTCCATGAGTGTAATGTCCCTTTAATGTCTTTGCGATATCAGTCAGCGCGCTCAAGTCAATGTTTTATGTCAAGTCAGGGGGGAAAATTCAAGTAGTCGGATGTGTGGTGGTCCTACCACACTGATACTTGAGTGGAAGCAAAAAAGATACGAGGTCCTCTCCTCAGGTCTCGGTTCTTCACTCCTTAGGTTAAGAAGAGATCTCACTGGGGGCTCGCCATCTCCCATCCACAGGGAGAATCCAGATCCAGTTCTCTAGTTCTCAAAAAACCCAGCCAAGACGATAATGCCAAAAGTGCTACTACTCCTGGCTCACGGACCCTCGCACACCTCTGACGTCTTCAGAAGAGTATTTTATCTCATGGATATGTTAATAATCGCTGTTCTAACTCTCTATTTCTCATCCGCTCCGACCGCTGCTGTTTTACCCGCGCTGCAACTCACTGACTTCTGCGTGAAGAGAGGGTGGGACTTAACTCCCTCTAACCAATCATAAGTTTGCTCTAGTTGATATGACAAATAAGGACTGTGTGTGTGTAAAATAAGTGATTGACAGATTGATTAACAAATGAAAATGAGATAAATAAGGAAACTATAGAAAAATAAAGATATAATTGGACCCAATTCTCTACTGGGTTACACCCTCCCCTTTTTAATATCATGCACGTCCCGCTGCATGTTCCACTACTCTACAATAGGGGTGGTCATCTCAAAAGCTTGACTCTGAGACCAATAATCCATATCATTATTATTTAGGGAATCGATGAAAGCTTCACTGAGACCATGGAACAGTGATTTGACTACTGTGACCAACGGATTGCCTAACAGGGGATAGTCAAGTCTTTTTGCTGGTTGGCGAGTTCTCTCAGATCTCCGTATAGGTTGAGACAGGTCTGAGTTGCTGTTTGGAGTCACAGTCACTGGTTGCTCATTGATCTGGTCTCTCATCTCTGTTTCAACAACTTCTTGACTTTCTGCCTGCATGGAGCTCATCCCAGGTAAGTCTGACACATCGGTCAAAATGTCATCTGGTGTGGATGGAGGTAAGTCCAAGAAGCTGTTTAGTGCCTCCGGGTCAGTTTCCTCACTAACCAGGGACTCATCCGTTGTTTTTTCATGATTGACATCAGGACATTTTGATTCAGTTTCATTTTCTCTTTCAGGTGGTTTTGAGTTGGACTCCCCATCATCAGACATCTCCTTAGAGGAACTTTCAGGTGAGTGGGGGGCTCCAATGGACATTTCAGGTAAGTGTTTGTCAGGTTCTGTTACAGATTTTCCAGGTTCCTCTTTTCGTTTAGCTGGGTTTAGTATTGGTGCGTCATAGATTTTGATGAATCGGGTCTCTTTCATCTCTTGAGAGGGTTGAAACTGATAATCAACCTCATCACCATTCTCTTGAATCCAATCATTAGTCTCTGATTGGGCGACACTTTGTCGAGTAGGTGGTCTCTGACGTTTGCTGATACGGTCAGGTTGCTCTTCTTCTGACTGTGAGAGGAAACCACAAGGGAGCAATAGGTCCCTGTGGAGTGTTCTTAGGGGTCCATCTTCCTTTTCTGGTTTCAGTGTATATACAGGTAAGTCCCCCATACGTTTGGTGACCACATACACTGTTGGCTCCCACCGGTCTGCCAGTTTGTGTTTGCTTCTGAGACGCAGGTTTCTGACTAAGACCCTGTCTCCCACATCTAATGTGGACTCACGAATAGCTTTGTCAAACCTTTTCTTGTTTTTTTCAGCTATTTGGCGAGAGTTCTTGGTAGCCACTTCATAGCTTTCCTTGAGATGGGTTTTCAAGGTTTTCACATAGTGTGAGTGTGAGACAGTTTGTTTGTTGGTGGCTGGCAGCCCAAAAGCAATATCGATGGGCAGGCGGGGCTGTCTTCCAAACATTAGCTCGTATGGGGAGAAGCCTGTAACGTCATTTTTTGTACAGTTATAAGCGTGTGTAAGGGGCTTTACATAGTCACGCCAGTGGGTTTTTTCTTTGTCCTTTAGTGTACCCAACATACTGAGTAGGGTTCGGTTGTAGCGTTCTACTGGATTGCCCCTGGGGTGATACGGGCTGGTTCTTACTTTCCGTATACCCAGCAGGGAGCACAGTTCTCGGATGGTGTGTGACTCAAAATCCCTACCTTGGTCACTATGGAGTCTTTCTGGGAAACCATAATGTACAAGGAAGTGTTCCCACAGGCTTTTTGCCACAGTGCTGGCCTTTTGATCTCTGGTGGGGATGGCCACAGCATACTTAGTAAAGTGGTCGGTGATTACTAGTATGTCTTTTGTATTCTTACTGTCAGGCTCTAATGAGAGGAAGTCCATGCAGACTAACTCCAGGGGCCTAGTAGTCTGGATGTTCACGAGTGGGGCTGCCTTATCAGGTGGAGCTTTCCTGCGGACACATCTCTCACATGCCTTGATCTTTCTTTCAACATCTGAGGCCATCTTAGGCCAATAGAAACGGGACCTAACCAATTCAACAGTTCGCTCGATCCCGAGATGGCCCATATCATCATGAAGGTTTTGCAGCACAATGGATCTGAGTGCCTCAGGGAGAACAAACTGCATCACTGTTTCTGATCCAGAAAAGCGCTTCCGGTATAGAAGACCATCTTGAAGCTCAAGCCGCTTCCATTCCTTCAAGATCAAGTGGAGTTCAGGGGAGTCAACTCTAAGGTCAGTAGGTGGGTTACTTCCTGTTTCTAGGAGGCTGACTACTTTACCTATGACAGAATCATCCTTTTGTGCTTGGATTAGATCAGAATGACTGTACTTAGGTATGGTTAGAAGACCACTGCTTTGATCTTTCTCTTCAAACAAAGTAGGGATGGCTGCGGGGGACATGGCAAGAGACTGCACAAAACCCAAGTGAGGTGCATCATCGATTAAGGCTGTGTGCCTCTGACAGGTTGCAGTGATGATATCTGCAGGGAGGAGCTGAGGTTCACCATCTCTTACAGATGATAGAAGATGGGACCGGAACTTCTCAACACGTTGGCATTCCTCCTGGGAAGCTATGTCCTCCATCAGTGCCCCATGAGGCCGTCTGGATAGGCCGTCGGCATCAAGATTCTGTCTTCCAGCTCTGTATTTGATAGTGAAGGTATAGGTTGACAGTGATGCCAGCCAGCGGTAGCCGGCGGCATCAAGCTTTGCTGAGGTGAGCAGGTAAGTTAAAGGGTTATTATCAGTAACAACAGTGAAAGCATTGCCGTACAGAAAATCATGAAATTTGTCTGTTATGGCCCACTTAAGGGCCAGAAATTCCAATTTATGAGCTGGGTATCTGGACTCACTGTGGGACAAACCACGGCTTGCATATGCGATCACTCTTGTTGCTCCCTCCTGTTCCTGATACAGGGCAGCTCCCAACCCTGTTGTGCTGGCATCTGTATGAAGGAAGTATGGCAACTTGGGATCAGCGTAGCCAAGCACAGGTGCAGAGGTGAGTTTCTCAATTATGCATTCAAAAGCTAGCTGACATGCATTATTCCAGCGTTCTCCAAAAGGTTGCTTTGGGTTTAGGTATTTACCATCCTCTGGACTGGTTTTTCAGCCCTTACGCCGAGGTGGATAGCCAGCAGTGAGTGAGGTAAGTGGTTTGACTATCTTCGCATAGTCCTTCACGAACCTCCGGTAATAACCGGTAAACCCAAGGAACGACTGGAGTTCTTTCAAGGTTTGTGGTCTTGGCCAGGTTTTCAGTGACTCAATTTTCTCTGGGTCAGTCTTAACCCCCTCCCTGGACACGATGTGCCCTAGATAGCGAACGGAGGTTTGAAAGAATTTACACTTGTCAGGCGAGAGTTTGAGCCCGTACTCCCTCAGGCGTTCAAGGACATGTATGAGCCGGGCCTCATGCTCCTCGAGAGTGTTGGAGAACACGATCAAGTCATCTAAGAAGACGAGGACTTCTTTCAAGTTGATGTTGGCCATACATTTCTCCATGACCCTTTGAAAAGTGCTTGGAGCATTCGTAATTCCCTGGGGCATACGATTAAATTCATAAAACCCAAAGGGGCATACGAATGCTGTCTTTGGTTTATCTGTCTCACACATCTCGATTTGATAATACCCCGACTTGAGGTCCATCACAGAAAACCATTGTGACCCAGCAAGGGCAGAAAAAGACTCCTCCAATTGTGGCAGTGCATAGGCATCGCGGATGGTCTGCAAATTTAGCTTCCGATAATCCACACATAGTCTCACATCACCATTTTTTTTCCGCACCACAACAATAGGTGACGAAAAGGGGGACTCGGACTCTCTAATCACACCAGCATCTAGGAGTTCTCTGAGATGCTTTTTGACTGCCTCAAAATCATGAGGATGAATGGGTCGTGATCTCTGCTTGAATGGAGTCTCGTCTTTTAGGTTAATGTGATGTTGAATCTTGGTTGCATGGCCAAAATCGAGTTCATGGTGAGAGAAAACATCAGAGAAGGTGTTCAATGTTTGTGTGATTCTGTATCTCCATTCCTCAGGAAGTGACGATGTTCCAAAGTTAAAGCTCAAGGGAGACTCAGTGGCCGTACCCTGCTGCTGGGCAGAGCAGTTAACTGTAACAGGTTGGTCACTTTCCTTTTTGGGTATGGGTGTTGGAATGATACAAGCAGGGGCAACTAGCTCAGCGATCACACAATTGGTGGGGAGAACGATGTCATGATTTGTCTCATTTCTGAGTATCACTGGGACTTTGTAAGGCATTTGCTTTGGCAAAGTGATGAGGCAGCAATCAACAAAAACACCACCAGGCATGGATGAGCTAGTTGGCTGTTCAAGCAGTGCCCACTGTTCTGGCCCTGCTTGGCTGGAACACAGAAACCCTTCAACTAGTACCTTTTGGTTGGCAGGAAGAACATGTTGTGTTTGCCCTTTGAGTTTCACCAGACCAACCTTGCCATCTTCATCTTGCTTTTTTCTGATCTCAAGTGCTTTTAGGACCTGCCAGTACCCATGGGGGATGGACTTACGTTGAGGTAAGAACTCACAGTACAAGTCGTACAGGGGGTCAAGGGTATTTGTCCCGATTAGCAGGGGGAGATCATTGTTTGACTGGAGATTGGGCACAATTAAGGCCAAGGTGAATATTTCAGCTTCACATTCAAGAAAGTTTTTGGGGAACTTTATGTTTGTCTCTACATATCCCAGATATGGGACAGTCTGACCATTCGCTCCCTGTACTTCAAGAAGGTCAGAAATGGGCTTAATTGGGCGCTCAGACAGATGATCTTGGTAGAAAGTCATGGATATGGTTGTGACTTGGGAGCCTGTATCCAGGAGACAATTGCAGTCTACCCCGTCAACAGCTACTTGGGATGTGCACTTCCTCCCCACAAGTCGCTTGGGCAGTTTTCTGTTGTGATGAACATCTGTGTTTGAATTCATTGCTTTCTTGGTGTCTGTGTGGGTGGGACGGTTCTCATCCCTAGCTTCTGTTTGTCCCTCAACAGAAGCTTCAACTAGTTTAAATCAGAGGAGTCAGTGGGGTTATTGTGGATTTCCCACATGCGCTGCTTTTCTTTGAGTGCTTCTCTCTTTGCACTTACCAGAGCTGGGTTTGGTTCATTGCTGCAGCTAGAAGCAATGTGAGCATCTTCCCCACACCTGAAACAATACCATGGCTTAGGTCGGGGTACCCTTGCTGTGATTTGTTTAATCTCTTTCATTTCTGGTTCACGTTTTGTTTTTTGTTGCTGTTTTTTGTTTCCCTTGGATGCAGATTTTACAGGTTTGTCTGTGCATCTGGCCTGCAGCTGTGCTATTTGGGCAGATAGATTTGCAATTAGCTTCTTGAGGTCACCATCTGCACTGGGAGCATCATCAGGATCCATTGTGGGGTAAGAACTGATCGTGTCTGGCATACATGTTGTGTGCAATTGTGAAAGAGCTTTTGTTTTAGTTATCCCCAAATGCTGCTTCATTCTGATTGCCTTATTTGCCTGCTTATCCTCTTCAGTCCTCAGTAGGAGAAGCAGCTCAGCGAAAGATGGAGGTTCATTTCTCTGTTGTTCAAGTTGGAGATTAGTTATCAAGGGACCATCCCAGCAGCCACGACAAAACTGACGGAGGAGTTGTTTGTCTGCATCACTGGGAGCTACCCCTTTTCTGCTAATCACTGAATTCAAGGCAGAGTATAGCCTCTGTAAGTAATCAGAAGCTTTCTCGCCAACATTCTGGTTGGTGTTCAAAAAGCGAGCGAACAGCTCATCACCGTCCTCTACAGTGGCGTAAGCTGAGTCAAGCAGTGTGAGGTAAGATTTGGGTGTAGCTGTTGGGCCCAATGATTTCACAATATTTGCTGCTGGGGGTGAAAGACTCTCCACAATTTTCCTCACCAACTGAGTATCTGAGATAGTGGGGTCATTTAAGCAAAACTCCACACTGCTGCGCCAAGCATCATAATCAACTTCAAAAGCTGGGTGGGGAATTCTCCCTGAAAAAGGTTTCAGCTTGTAAGATAAGTTGGATTGAGAACCCACCTCACTGCTTTTAACAATGTGCTCCACAATGACACGTTGCACCTCTGGTGTGCTAACCAAGTCTGCTGGTAACTGGGGAGATTGTATTTTTCCTTCTGTAGGCAGGACAGTCTCGGTGGTATCTTCAGCTGGTCGAGGGGTAGTATTACCTGAGCTTGCATTCCCAATGGCAGGAGAAACAGGTGTCATAATGTGGGAATCATCTGGAAGAGATGTTGGATCTGGTTCTGCAGGAGCCTCGGTGGTGCTGGTTTCTGCCCCTGTCCCCACTGACTCTCCTATCCTAGCCAACTCTGCCCTCAGAATGTCTTCGAACGATCTAGTGCTCAGCTTTGCCAATTCTCTTAGCTCAGTTAAGTAAGCTACTGTCGCTGAAGCACTACCCTCAGTACTGAAAACACTGGCTAGGCTTTGGATGTGGTGAATTACCTTTGGGTCTGTAGTAGCTCTGTGTAAGGGTAAAAACCGCTTCTCCAACTCTCTGACTGTTGCCTCGTGCTGAAACTCAACAATGATTTTTGACTCTGTATCAGCAGAAGGAACTTGAACTACTCTGGCTATTGACCCATATCGCTCCAAGAAGCCTAAAACTTCTTTGTCAACCTCTGTGTCACTCAACCCAGAAACCAAAACTGCATTTCGAACTTTAACATTTTCTGATCTCACAACCTCCATTTTTTTCAGATGAATGCAAAAGAAATATTTTTTAAATCAGCAGTAAAACTCAAGGTAAGTAATTATTAAATAGGTCCTTCGCTGCTCCACTTACTTAATTGTTGTCTGTCTTTTTTTTTTTTTAAATAGCAAAAGTGCAGGTGTTTCTATCAAAATACAACCCTCCTGGCTGGCTCGCCAAGATTTTGCCTGTAACCCAATAGGTGCTACAAGGTAAAGAATAAAGAATATATGGACCAGGGGCTAGGTTCGTAATGGGAGGGTTGAAAAGGGAATGGCAGACAAAACAGATAAATGGAGCCACGAGGAACGTGTGAGGTAAGTTTACTGTACCAAGTTATAAAACATGAACATAAAATGCAGTGTAATTATCATCAATATCTCAAGATTTCACAGTCTTTCAGCAAAACTTGAATTGAAAGTGTCCATGAGTGTAATGTCCCTTTAATGTCTTTGCGATATCAGTCAGCGCGCTCAAGTCAATGTTTTATGTCAAGTCAGGGGGGAAAATTCAAGTAGTCGGATGTGTGGTGGTCCTACCACACTGATACTTGAGTGGAAGCAAAAAAGATACGAGGTCCTCTCCTCAGGTCTCGGTTCTTCACTCCTTAGGTTAAGAAGAGATCTCACTGGGGGCTCGCCATCTCCCATCCACAGGGAGAATCCAGATCCAGTTCTCTAGTTCTCAAAAAACCCAGCCAAGACGATAATGCCAAAAGTGCTACTACTCCTGGCTCACGGACCCTCGCACACCTCTGACGTCTTCAGAAGAGTATTTTATCTCATGGATATGTTAATAATCGCTGTTCTAACTCTCTATTTCTCATCCGCTCCGACCGCTGCTGTTTTACCCGCGCTGCAACTCACTGACTTCTGCGTGAAGAGAGGGTGGGACTTAACTCCCTCTAACCAATCATAAGTTTGCTCTAGTTGATATGACAAATAAGGACTGTGTGTGTGTAAAATAAGTGATTGACAGATTGATTAACAAATGAAAATGAGATAAATAAGGAAACTATAGAAAAATAAAGATATAATTGGACCCAATTCTCTACTGGGTTACATCTTATTACACGGTAAGACCACCCTGTGTCTAGTTTTCATCACTTAAGTTTACCTACCTGTGAAGCTTCATGCAGATTCAGATGTCTTAAAATGTTGCTTTGTTAGTACCTGTTCTGAATGATTGCAGTACAGGCTCTAGCTTACTGCCTTCATTTGTTATTAACTACCCCTAATGAGATTTTTGGCCAGCACATTTGTTTCTACCCAGAAACTGTGCCTGTATGGTTGACAGAGGCATGAGGGGCCTTTTTCTGTTTAATTGGTGTGTTCTCTAACAGGGGAATCTCTACTGTATGACCTTGGTGCAGAACAACTCACTATCACTCCCGGCAAACACATCTGAGTTTTCAACCAGCAAATTCCTCACCTGAGCTAACTGCTGCTCATCTGAATGAGGACAGTTGAAATCAAATGGAAACATGCTGATGGCTGCCCCACTGTGGCCCCACTGTGGCCTCCTGCATGTATACAGAAACCTTCACTTCCTGTGGCCCTGCCTCCTGAAATGCTACTGGGCTAACACCCCCAGCTACCACATCCGCTACATTTATGCATGCCAGGCAAATGCATAGCACACAAGCACACATCTGTATGACCAACATTCACGACAGTGACCATTAGTTCTCCCTGCAGCCACACAAAAGATGTGTACACTAACAAGTTACTAGGTAGCAACCCTTCCTCCACTCCTAAAGCCTCTACTACCACTGCGAGAACGAGTGTGTTTTTCCCCTAAACTTTATTAAAAACTGCACAACTGCCAGTGTATTCTGTGTCATTTCATCTTTTAGTCTAATTGATTTGTTTGTAGTCGTGGGTCGAAGCTGCAGTCACATTGTGAGGACTGAATCTTTCATTTCTGACTCTGTCAGAAGTTTGCCTCAGGTTGTCTTTGGTCACCAAAACTCCATATCGATTGATGGTGAACAAGTCTCACAGTGTGATCAAGCTGTACTGTTTTGGAGTGACGACTAAAGGTTTTCCCACGTTTCTCTGACCTTTAGGGAGACGGTTATTCAACTTTTTGGTCACTTTACAAGACCATAGTTTGAAGTTCTGTTCATTAGTTTAGTATAATTTTGGATAAAGAAAGACAAATAACGTGGAACAAAAAGTGTTTTTTATAAGTCATCTTTTGCACTGGAAAACTTGACCTCTTCCTCCTTACCTGTGCTCTGTTGTCCGTACTCCCTCCAGGCTCAGACTGTTGTGTGAAGCTCCTATTTCTTCTGGATAGGCAAATGAACAATGAGATTAATTAATTAATTAAATAAGGACACAGATTCCAAAATTATAGATGTATTAGTGAACATAATTCTAGTGATACAGTATTGCTCACCTAATCCATAGGAAGACAGCAAGAAGTGTAATAGCCAGGAGAAGAGCAGTGATTGTTCCAATAGCTGCTAATTTATATGCAGCTGAATCTGAAGGAAATACTGACAATTCATTTGGGAATTACAGGACATTTAAATAATTCCAGTTTAATACATCACTACAAAATCTCACGCAGGAGATCTGGTGACTTTGATGGTCATGGCATATGATTCACATCATTTAGATACTCAAGAAACCATCCAGTGACCCATGGTGCCCTGTCTGGAAGCTTCTGCATTTGCTATGTTTCTCCACTTGCTTATTGAGGTTTTTGTCACCCACCAGTAATAGGTTAGAAAATATTAAGTCTGCTTTATGTTAAAAACACTTATTGTACGATAGGGGAGAGGCAGCTTTCCTTTGGATAGGGTTGGGACATGGTCAGGTTAAGTGTACTGTAAATGCACACAATTTACCTCCCACTAATGTCAGATATAGGGTGGAGTTATGACGTCCTCTTCTGTTCTGGGCTTCACAGTAATAATTCCCACTGTGCTCAGGTCTAAAGTGAATGATGGTGAAGATCTGTCCTGATGCTTTTGGTGAGTCTTTATTCTCCTTGTACCAGGTATAATTAGCTGCTGGGTTAGCATCACTGCTACAGGTCAGATTCACTGAACTGCCCTCCACTATCTCACCAGAGGGACTCACTGACACAGAGGGAAGCTTTGGAGCATCTGAAGGACAATATGTATAAAAATACAACTCATTAACATCTGTCTACAGATCTGATTATGCAGTAAATAAAGGCAAATTAGACCGTTTCTGGGAGCAGCACCACACACTCACGATGGTCATTAATTAAAGATTCAACAGCAAAATCCATTTAAAATCCATCAGTGATGCAGCCTGTGAACAAACACAATTCTCCCCTTCTTTGCCTTTTCACATTTTTAACTTATCACTCTCCCTCTTTTTCTCTGCTCCCTTTTGTGCACCTGGCACCAAATATCGCACAAGCATTGTCTCTTTACGTAAATGTCCTGTCATGTCTGATTGAGGCTGTAAGGAGTATTAACGTAAAAGCCACCAATGTTGGAATGACATAAAGCTCAACAGCTTGCTGAATGTTATGTCTGAAAAGGGCTTTGCTGTATTTCTCTGACAACTCACTCCCTAATTTGCATTAGACCATCGAGCTGTTGTAACTAACTGAGATTGAGCTACACTAACTGTGGCATGGTCAGTTAGTAGGTTTAACCACTGGTCCAAACTCTAATTTTACACACACCATCAGTATGTTCAAATATATTGTGTCTTCTTATGTAGCTACTTACATTGGACATCTAAGGATAGAGATGAAGAGTTGATCTGTCCATACTGATTCTCAGACTTGCAGTGGTAGATCCCGCTGTCCTCAGAGCTGATGGAGGTGAAATGATAAACAGATTTCATTTTTATTTGTCTTCATAGCCGGTAAATAAATTCATATTCTGAAAAATAAACACAGAAACAATTTGCTCAGCTGAAACTTTCTGCACACTGTCGCCCTCTGCAGCAGTGAGAGGGAACTGAAATCATGTTTCCAACTACAGAGTTGTTGTGGAAGCTGTCTGTTTATTGTATATCAGCCACTGCAATATCTGGATAATATGACATTCAACAAAGTTTGATAGAACTGAGATCATGTTTGATATGTGAAAATATACAGTATACTGCACAGGAAGATAATCAGGATTCCTCAAAAGTGATTAATTACAGCATGTACACATTTAAAATAATGGTTTGCAAAACAGCTCTAATCCTAAATATCTGTAATATAACTAACTCTACAGAGAAAACTAAGCTTGCATTAGTTCAGACAAAACACTCTACTTTCTGCTTCCATCAGGTGAGTCCAGCCTCTGGTTCAACTGCATCAGAACAAAATCAGATAAAATTTAGGGGAGGTACTTCTCATAACTGTAACTATGTATCTGATATTGGCCTTTTTTTCATGATGCTCCAGCCTGACTGGACTTTACTCCACGTCTTCCTGCTCCTCTGTGTCTTCTGTCTGTGTTGCAGTGACGACCTGCAAGTCTGAGACGTTCTCATACACAGGAGAAGAGTCCAGCTGATGGGGAGAAATGTCAAAATGAATATTAATGGACCTCATTCATAAAACTTGTATATAATTAGATTGTATTAAAGATGTATTAAATCGTGTTTAAAACTGAATTATTTAACACAAAAATTATGTTCAGGTGAAATATACATTGGGTGTCTTCTCAGTTGTATTTTAAATATAAATTCACTTCACAGCTTCATGTTGACAATATGAATGTGTTTGAGTGCATTTATAAGTCAAGTGATCATAACTGTACTTTAGGGTAAGTTCTGTCAATAAGGTCTCTCTCTCACCTCTATAGTCTCTACAGGTTCATTCAGTTCAGTGGTGGAACTCAAAGTTTTCTTCTTCCTGGATTGAATCAAACAAAAACAAGACATATTTAACAAAATGAAATTCAAGACTTAAAAACTCTAAGTATATTTTAATAAGAAAACAAAAGAACGTATTTCTTTTTTATTGCTTTACCTTGCCCACAGACTCAAGAGAAGCAGGGCAATCAGAATCAGGACCACCAGAATCACCCAGATGATATTCATATTAATTATTGATTTTCCTGAAAATTCAGACCAAAAGAAAGGAGATCTGGCTTATCAATATGTTCAGTATGTGTGTGTGTGTGTGTGTGTGTGTGTGTGTGTGTGTGTGTGTGTGTGTGTGTGTGTGTGTGTGTGTGTGTGTGTGTGTGTGTCTGTGTGTGAAGTTCAATGAGCATAACTTACCAGATCCAACAGTCAGATATAAGGTGGAGTTATGACGTCCTCTTCTGTTCTGGGCTTCACAGTAATAATTCCCACTGTGTTCAGGTCTGACATCGGTGATGGTGAAGATCTGTCCTGATGCTTTTGGTGAGTCTTCATTCTCCTTGTACCAGGTATAATTAGCTGCTGGGTTAGCATCACTGCTACAGGTCAGATTCACTGAACTGCCCTCCACTATCTCACCAGAGGGACTCACTGACACAGAAGGAAGTTTTGGAGCATCTGAAAAAAGAAAGACATCTTATGAGTCTTTATTCACATTCATTGGTGGCTGGCCAATAGAGGGCACACATGTGGCGCCACACTAGCCACACAGTTTAATTCAGAGTGATCCAGCTTGATAAATTATTTTTTGAGGTTTTAAATGAGTCAATGAATTAGTTTTTACTTTTTAAGCATTTTGATATAACTTCACATATGAAATTATAGAATATGAAATGAACATAAAAATGAACCTATTTTGTATTCTCTTAACCTTTCCAGCCATGCAACAGAAAGAAGAAGAGAAACTGAAATATTCTGTTCCATGAATAGAAAACCTCAATCAAAATGTCATTGACATTTGTGGTAGTGCAAGTAACCAAAAATCCCAACGTGGAGCATATCAGTGGCGCTCGGTCAATAGAGAGCTTTTGTTCAGCACCCCACCAGCCACAAAGCTTAATTATTACTAAATATTTGAAGCAACTATTGTTTTTCATTTTTACACTACCACCACCAAAACTGCTAAATGTTGTTGTACTGGGCAATTTTTACTTGAATTTAAGCGTGTGCTCCCCTTGCATTTCAGGAAAAAAGGCTATTTCTATAGCACTTTTATCCAAAGTACCTCATAATCATTCTGCTGCTTATTCACCCATTCACACTCACATTCAAGCATACACTCAAACACTGATGATGGCAAACTACCATCCAGGGTTCAGGCACAACCATCAGGAGCAATTTAGGGTTCAGTATCTGGCTCAAGGACACTTCAACATGCCAGGAGGAGTTGGGGATCAAACCACCACATCCTGTTTAGTGGACGACCTGCTCTACCTTCTGAACCACAGCCACCTTGCCCCCTTGTCTAGTAGTACTAGAAATAGTAGGAATTGCAATAAGTGGTAAATATTAATTTTCTAATGTTTTGTACTTACACTGGACATCTATGATTAGAGATGAAGAGTTAATCTGTCCATATTGATTCTCAGACTTGCAGTGGTAGATCCCGCTGTCCTCAGACCTGATTGAGGTGAAATGATACATGTTTTCTGGCCCATGAAGCAGTGTTTGGTTCTCCTTGTGCCAGGTATAAGTAGCTGCTGGGTTAGCATCACTGCTACAGGTTAGAGTCACTGAACTGCCCTCCACTATCTCACCAGATGGACTCACTGACACAGGGGGAAGCTTTTGAGCATCTGAAAAAAAGAAAGACATCTTATGAGTCTTTATTCACATTCATTGGTGGCTGGCCAATAGAGGGCACACATGCAGCGCCACACCAGCCACACTGTTTAATTCAAAGTGATCCAGCTTGATAAATTATTTATTAAGGTTTTAAATGAGTCAATGAATTAGTTTTTACTTTTTAAGCATTTTGATATAACTTCACATATGAAATTATAAAGTATGATATGAACATAAAAATGAACCTATTTTGTATTCTCTTAACCTTTCCAGCCATGCAACAGAAAGAAGAAGAGAAGCTGGCATATTTTGTTCCATGAAAAGAAAACCTCAATCAAAATGTCATTGACATTTGTAGTCATGCAAGTAACCAAAAATCCAAACGTGGAGCATAGCAGTGACGCTCAGTCAATAGAAAGCATTTGTTCAGCACCCCACCAGCCACAAAGCTTAATTATTACTAAATATTTGAAGCAACTATTGTTTTTCATTTTCACACTACCACCACCAAAATTGCTAAATGTTGCTATACTGGGAAATTTTTGCTTGAATATAAGCTTTTGCTCCCCTTGCATTTCAGGAAAAAAGGGCCTAAATAAAAATGTAAATGGCTGTATTTCTACAGTACTTTTATCCAAAATGCTTTACATCGATTCTGCTGCTCATTCACCCATTCACACTCACATTCAAGCATACACTCACACACTGATGATGGCAAACTACCATCCAGGGTTCAGGCACAACCATCAGGAGCAATTTAGGGTTCAGTGTCTGGCTCAAGGACACTTCAACATGCCAGGAGGCGTTGGGGATTCAACCACCGCATCCTGTTTAGTGGACGACCTGCTCTACCTTCTGAACCACAGCCGCCTTGCCACCTTGTCTAGTAGTACTAGAAATAGTAGGAATTGCAATAAGTGGTAAATATTAATTTTCTAATGTTTTGTACTTACACTGGACATCTACAATTAGAGATGAAGAGTTGATCTGTCCATATTGATTCTCAGACTTGCAGTGGTAGATCCCGCTGTCCTCAGAGCTGATTGAGGTGAAATGATAACTTCCCTGTTGTCCTTGAGTCACTGTTTGGCTCTCCTTGTACCAGGTATAATTAGCTGCTGGGTTAGCATCACTGCTACAGGTTAGAGTCACTGAACTGCCCTCCACTATCTCACGAGAGGGACGCACTGACACAGAGGGAAGCTTTGGAGCATCTGAAAAACAGAAAGACATCTTATGAGTCTTTATTCACATTCATTGGTGGCTGGCCAATAGAGGGCACACATGCAGCGCCACACCAGCCACACTGTTTAATTCAGAGTGATCCAGCTTGATAAATTATTTATTAAGGTTTTAAATGAGTCAAGGAATTAGTTTTTACTTTTTAAGCATTTTGATATAACTTCACATATGAAATGACAGGATGTGAAATGAACATAAAAATGAACCTATTTTGTATTCTCTTAACCTTTCCAGCCATGCGACAGAAAGAAGAAGAGAAACTAGAATATTTTGTTCCATGAAAAGAAAACCTCAATCAAAATGTCATTGACATTTGTAGTAATGCAAGTAACCAAAAGTCCAAAGGTGGAGTATAGCAGTGACGCTCTGTCAATAGAGAGCATTTGTTCAGCACCCCACCAGCCACAAAGCTTAATTATTATTAAATATTTGAAGCAACTATTGTTTTTATTAAATATTTGAAGCAACTATTGTTTTTCATTTTTACACTACCACCACCAAAATTGCTAAATGTTGTTGTACTGGGCGATTTTTGCTCGAATTTAAGCTTGTGCTCCCCTTGCATTTCAGGAAAAAAGGGTATTTCTATAGCACTTTTGTCCGAAGTACCTCACAATGATTCTGCTGCTCATTCACCCATTCACACTCACATTCAAGCATACACTCACACACTGATGATGGCAAACTACCATCCAGGGTTCAGGCACAACCATCAGGAGCAATTTAGGGTTCAGTATCTTGCTCAAGGACACTTCAACATGACAGGAGGAGTTGGGGATCAAACCACCACATCCTGTTTAGTGGACGACCCGCTCTACCTCCTGGACCACAGCTGCGTTGCCCCCTTGTCTAGTAGTACTAGAAATAGTAGGAATTGCAATAAGTGGTAAATATTAATTTTCTAATGTTTTGTACTTACACTGGACATCTATGATTAGAGATGAAGAGTTAATCTGTCCATATTGATTCTCAGACTTGCAGTGGTAGATCCCGCTGTCCTCAGACCTGATTGAGGTGAAATGATAACTTCCCTGTTGTCCTTGAGTCACTGTTTGGTTCTCCTTGTACCAGGTATAATTAGCTGCTGGGTTAGCATCACTGCTACAGGTTAGAGTCACTGAACTGCCCTCCACTATCTCACCAGATGGACTCACTGACACAGGGGGAAGCTTTTGAGCATCTGAAAAAAAGAAAGACATCTTATGAGTCTTTATTCACATTCATTGGTGGCTGGCCAATAGAGGGCACACATGCAGCGCCACACCAGCCACACTGTTTAATTCAAAGTGATCCAGCTTGATAAATTATTTATTAAGGTTTTAAATGAGTCAATGAATTAGTTTTTACTTTTTAAGCATTTTGATATAACTTCACATATGAAATTATAAAGTATGATATGAACATAAAAATGAACCTATTTTGTATTCTCTTAACCTTTCCAGCCATGCAACAGAAAGAAGAAGAGAAGCTGGCATATTTTGTTCCATGAAAAGAAAACCTCAATCAAAATGTCATTGACATTTGTAGTCATGCAAGTAACCAAAAATCCAAACGTGGAGCATAGCAGTGACGCTCAGTCAATAGAAAGCATTTGTTCAGCACCCCACCAGCCACAAAGCTTAATTATTACTAAATATTTGAAGCAACTATTGTTTTTCATTTTCACACTACCACCACCAAAATTGCTAAATGTTGCTATACTGGGAAATTTTTGCTTGAATATAAGCTTTTGCTCCCCTTGCATTTCAGGAAAAAAGGGCCTAAATAAAAATGTAAATGGCTGTATTTCTACAGTACTTTTATCCAAAATGCTTTACATCGATTCTGCTGCTCATTCACCCATTCACACTCACATTCAAGCATACACTCACACACTGATGATGGCAAACTACCATCCAGGGTTCAGGCACAACCATCAGGAGCAATTTAGGGTTCAGTGTCTGGCTCAAGGACACTTCAACATGCCAGGAGGCGTTGGGGATTCAACCACCGCATCCTGTTTAGTGGACGACCTGCTCTACCTTCTGAACCACAGCCGCCTTGCCACCTTGTCTAGTAGTACTAGAAATAGTAGGAATTGCAATAAGTGGTAAATATTAATTTTCTAATGTTTTGTACTTACACTGGACATCTACAATTAGAGATGAAGAGTTGATCTGTCCATATTGATTCTCAGACTTGCAGTGGTAGATCCCGCTGTCCTCAGAGCTGATTGAGGTGAAATGATAACTTCCCTGTTGTCCTTGAGTCACTGTTTGGCTCTCCTTGTACCAGGTATAATTAGCTGCTGGGTTAGCATCACTGCTACAGGTTAGAGTCACTGAACTGCCCTCCACTATCTCACGAGAGGGACGCACTGACACAGAGGGAAGCTTTGGAGCATCTGAAAAACAGAAAGACATCTTATGAGTCTTTATTCACATTCATTGGTGGCTGGCCAATAGAGGGCACACATGCAGCGCCACACCAGCCACACTGTTTAATTCAGAGTGATCCAGCTTGATAAATTATTTATTAAGGTTTTAAATGAGTCAAGGAATTAGTTTTTACTTTTTAAGCATTTTGATATAACTTCACATATGAAATGACAGAATGTGAAATGAACATAAAAATGAACCTATTTTGTATTCTCTTAACCTTTCCAGCCATGCGACAGAAAGAAGAAGAGAAACTAGAATATTTTGTTCCATGAAAAGAAAACCTCAATCAAAATGTCATTGACATTTGTAGTAATGCAAGTAACCAAAAGTCCAAAGGTGGAGTATAGCAGTGACGCTCTGTCAATAGAGAGCATTTGTTCAGCACCCCACCAGCCACAAAGCTTAATTATTATTAAATATTTGAAGCAACTATTGTTTTTATTAAATATTTGAAGCAACTATTGTTTTTCATTTTTACACTACCACCACCAAAATTGCTAAATGTTGTTGTACTGGGCGATTTTTGCTCGAATTTAAGCTTGTGCTCCCCTTGCATTTCAGGAAAAAAGGGTATTTCTATAGCACTTTTGTCCGAAGTACCTCACAATGATTCTGCTGCTCATTCACCCATTCACACTCACATTCAAGCATACACTCACACACTGATGATGGCAAACTACCATCCAGGGTTCAGGCACAACCATCAGGAGCAATTTAGGGTTCAGTATCTTGCTCAAGGACACTTCAACATGACAGGAGGAGTTGGGGATCAAACCACCACATCCTGTTTAGTGGACGACCCGCTCTACCTCCTGGACCACAGCTGCGTTGCCCCCTTGTCTAGTAGTACTAGAAATAGTAGGAATTGCAATAAGTGGTAAATATTAATTTTCTAATGTTTTGTACTTACACTGGACATCTATGATTAGAGATGAGGAGTTGATGTGTCTGTATTGATTCTCAGACTTGCAGTGGTATATCCCGCTGTCCTCAGACCTGATAGAGGTGAAATGATAACTTCCCTGTTGTCCTTGAGTCACTGTTTGGTTCTCCTTGTACCAGGTATAGTTAGTTGCTGGGTTAGCATCACTGCTACAGGTCAGAGTCACTGAACTGCCCTCCACTATCACACTAGAGGGACTCACTGACACAGAGGGAACCTTTGGAGCATCTACAGGAGATGTATCAAAATGAATTAATTATAAAATGAGGATGGACTGCATTACTATAACATGTTGTATTGGAGCTGCTCAGTGAACTAAAGCAGCAGACTGAAAATGAAGCTGTCAAAGCTTAAGAAAGCAGACATGATCAGAAATGTTTGGGTTTTTTTTAAGTTTAACAAGGATGACAAGTCCATTAGCTGCATGTTGCTTTTTCTCACTCACATTTCACATCAATAAAGATGAATTCAGATGTCCTCTTCCCCAGCTGGTTCTCAGCTGTACAGTAATACTCTCCAGAGTCAGAAGACTGGATGGAGCTGACGACAAGCTGTGGTTCTTTACTGAGAGGTTGAAGGTCTGGATTTACATTCTTCTTGTACCAGGTGTATTTAGCTGCTGGGTTAGCATCAATGCTACAGGTCAGAGTCACTGAACTGCCCTCCGCTATCTCACCAGATGGACTCACTGACACAGAGGGAAGCTTTGGAGCATCTGAAAAACAGAAAGACATCTTATGAGTCTTTATTAACATTCATTGGTGGCTGGCCAATAGAGGGCACACATGCAGCGCCACACCAGCCACACTGTTTAATTCAGAGTGATCCAGCTTGATAAATTTTTTATTAAGGTTTTAAATGAGTCAATGAATTAGTTTTTACTTTTTAAGCATTTTGATATAACTTCACATATGAAATTATAAAGTATGATATGAACATAAAAATGAACCTATTTTGTATTCTCTTAACCTTTCCAGCCATGCAACAGAAAGCAGAAGAGAAGCTGGCATATTTTGTTCCATGAAAAGAAAACCTCAATCAAAATGTCATTGACATTTGTAGTCATGCAAGTAACCAAAAATCCAAACGTGGAGCATAGCAGTGACGCTCAGTCAATAGAAAGCATTTGTTCAGCACCCCACCAGCCACAAAGCTTAATTATTACTAAATATTTGAAGCAACTATTGTTTTTCATTTTCACACTACCACCACCAAAATTGCTAAATGTTGCTATACTGGGAAATTTTTGCTTGAATATAAGCTTTTGCTCCCCTTGAATTTCAGGAAAAAAGGGCCTAAATAAAAATGTAAATGGCTGTATTTCTACAGTACTTTTATCCAAAATGCTTTACATCGATTCTGCTGCTCATTCACCCATTCACACTCACATTCAAGCATACACTCACACACTGATGATGGCAAACTACCATCCAGGGTTCAGGCACAACCATCAGGAGCAATTTAGGGTTCAGTGTCTGGCTCAAGTACACTTCAACATGCCAGGAGGCGTTGGGGATTCAACCACCGCATCCTGTTTAGTGGACGACCTGCTCTACCTTCTGAACCACAGCCACCTTGCCACCTTGTCTAGTAGTACTAGAAATAGTAGGAATTGCAATAAGTGGTAAATATTAATTTTCTAATGTTTTGTACTTACACTGGACATCTATGATTAGAGATGAGGAGTTGATGTGTCTGTATTGATTCTCAGACTTGCAGTGGTAGATCCCGCTGTCCTCAGACCTGATAGAGGTGAAATGATAACTTCCCTGTTGTCCTTGAGTCACTGTTTGGTTCTCCTTGTACCAGGTATAGTTAGTTGCTGGGTTAGCATCACTGCTACAGGTCAGAGTCACTGAACTGCCCTCCACTATCACACTAGAGGGACTCACTGACACAGAGGGAACCTTTGGAGCATCTACAGGAGATGTATCAAAATGAATTAATTATAAAATGAGGATGGACTGCATTACTATAACATGTTGTATTGGAGCTGCTCAGTGAACTAAAGCAGCAGACTGAAAATGAAGCTGTCAAAGCTTAAGAAAGCAGACATGATCAGAAATGTTTGGGTTTTTTTTATGTTTAACAAGGATGACAAGTCCATTAGCTGCATGTTGCTTTTTCTCACTCACATTTCACATCAATAAAGATGAATTCAGATGTCCTCTTCCCCAGCTGGTTCTCAGCTGTACAGTAATACTCTCCAGAGTCAGAAGACTGGATGGAGCTGAAGACAAGCTGTGGTTCTTTACTGAGAGGTTGAAGGTCTGGATTTACATTCTTCTTGTACCAGGTGTATTTAGCTGCTGGGTTAGCATCAATGCTACAGGTCAGATTCACTGAACTGCCCTCCACTATCTCACCAGATGGACTCACTGACACAGAAGGAAGCTTTGGAGCATCTGACAAACAGAAAGACATCTTATGAGTCTTTATTCACATTCATTGGTGGCTGGCCAATAGAGGGCACACATGCAGCACCATACCAGCCACACAGTTTAATTCAGAGTGATCCAGCTTGATAAATTATTTATTAAGGTTTTAAATGAGTAAATGAATTAGTTTTTACTTTTTAAGCATTTTGATATTACTTCACATATGAAATTATAGAATATGAAATGAACATAAAAATGAACCTATTTTGTATTCTCTTAACCTTTCCAGCCATGCGACAGAAAGAAGAAGAGAAACTAGAATATTTTGTTCCATGAAAAGAAAACTTCAATCAAAATGTCATTGACATTTGTAGTAATGCAAGTAATCAAAAGTCCAAAGGTGGAGTATAGCAGTGACGCTCTGTCAATAGAGAGCATTTGTTCAGCACCCCACCAGCCACAAAGCTTAATTATTATTAAATATTTGAAGCAACTATTGTTTTTATTAAATATTTGAAGCAACTATTGTTTCTCATTTTTACACTACCATCACCAAAATTGCTAAATGTTGTTGTACTGGGCGATTTTTGCTCGAATTTAAGCTTGTGCTCCCCTTGCATTTCAGGAAAAAAGGGTATTTCTATAGCACTTTTGTCTGAAGTACCTCACAATGATTCTGCTGCTCATTCACCCATTCACACTCACATTCAAGCATACACTCACACACTGATGATGGCAAACTACCATCCAGGGTTCAGGCACAACCATCAGGAGCAATTTAGGGTTCAGTATCTTGCTCAAGGACACTTCAACATGACAGGAGGAGTTGGGGATCAAACCACCACATCCTGTTTAGTGGACGACCCGCTCTACCTCCTGGACCACAGCTGCGTTGCCCCCTTGTCTAGTAGTACTAGAAATAGTAGGAATTGCAATAAGTGGTAAATATTAATTTTCTAATGTTTTGTACTTACACTGGACATCTATGATTAGAGATGAGGAGTTGATGTGTCTGTATTGATTCTCAGACTTGCAGTGGTAGATCCCGCTGTCCTCAGACCTGATTGAGGTGAAATGATAACTTCCCTGTTGTCCTTGAGTCACTGTTTGGTTCTCCTTGTACCAGGTATAGTTAGTTGCTGGGTTAGCATCACTGCTACAGGTCAGAGTCACTGAACTGCCCTCCACTATCACACCAGAGGGACTCACTGACACAGAGGGAACCTTTGGAGCATCTACAGGAGATGTATCAAAATGAATTAATTATAAAATGAGGATGGACTGCATTACTATAACATGTTGTATTGGAGCTGCTCAGTGAACTACAGCAGCAGACTGAATGTGAAGCTGTCAAAGCTTAAGAAAGCAGACATGATCAGAAATGTTTGGGGGTTTTTTTAAGTTTAACAAGGTTGACAAGTCCATTAGCTGCATGTTGCTTTTTCTCACTCACATTTCACATCAATAAAGATGTATTCAGATGTCTTCTTCCCCAGTTGGTTCTCCGCTGTACAGTAATACTCTCCAGAGTCAGAAGACTGGATGGAGCTGAAGACAAGCTGTGGTTTTTTACTGAGAGGTTGAAGGTCTGGATTTACATTCTTCTTGTACCAGGAGTATTTAGCTGCTGGGTTAGCATCACTGCTACAGGTCAGAGTCACTGAACTGCCCTCCGCTATCTCACCAGATGGACTCACTGACACAGAGGGAAGCTTTGGAGCATCTGAAAAAAAGAAAGACATCTTATGAGTCTTTATTCACATTCATTGGTGGCTGGCCAATAGAGGGCACACATGCAGCGCCACACCAGCCACACAGTTTAATTCAGAGTGATCCAGCTTGATAAATTATTTATTAAGGTTTTAAATGAGTCAATGAATTAGTTTTTACTTTTTAAGCATTTTGATATAACTTCACATATGAAATTATAAAGTATGAAATGAACATAAAAATGAACCTATTTTGTATTCTCTTAACCTTTCCAGCCATGCAACAGAAAGAAGAAGAGAAACTGGAATATTCTGTTCCATGAAAAGAAAACCTCAATCAAAATGTCATTGACATTTGTGGTAGTGCAAGTAAGCAAAAATCCAAACGTGGAGCATAGCAGTGGCACTCGGTCAATAGAGAGCATTTCTTCAGCACCCCACCAGCCACAAAGCTTAATTATTACTAAATATTTGAAGCAACTATTGTTTTTCATTTTCACACTACCACCACCAAAATTGCTAAATGTTGCTATACTGGGAAATTTTTGCTTGAATATAGGCTTTTGCTCCCCTTGCATTTCAGGAAAAAAGGGCCTAAATAAAAATGTAAATGGCTGTATTTCTACAGTACTTTTATCCAAAATGCTTTACATCGATTCTGCTGCTCATTCACCCATTCACACTCACATTCAAGCATACACTCACACACTGATGATGGCAAACTACCATCCAGGGTTCAGGCACAACCATCAGGAGCAATTTAGGGTTCAGTATCTTGCTCAAGTACACTTCAACATGCCAGGAGGAGTTGGGGATTCAACCACCGCATCCTGTTTAATGGACGACCTGCTCTACCTTCTGAACCACAGCCGCCTTGCCACCTTGTCTAGTAGTACTAGAAATAGTAGGAATTGCAATAAGTGGTAAATATTAATTTTCTAATGTTTTGTACTTACACTGGACATCTACAATTAGAGATGAAGAGTTGATCTGTCCATATTGATTCTCAGACTTGCAGTGGTAGATCCCACTGTCCTCAGAGCTGATTGAGGTGAAATGATAACTTCCCTGTTGTCCTTGAGTCACTGTTTGGCTCTCCTTGTACCAGGTATAATTAGCTGCTGGGTTAGCATCACTGCTACAGGTTAGAGTCACTGAACTGCCCTCCACTATCTCACGAGAGGGACGCACTGACACAGAGGGAACCTTTGGAGCATCTGAAAAACAGAAAGACATCTTATGAGTCTTTATTCACATTCATTGGTGGCTGGCCAATAGAGGGCACACATGCAGCGCCACACCAGCCACACTGTTTAATTCAGAGTGATCCAGCTTGACAAATTATTTATTAAGGTTTTAAATGAGTCAAGGAATTAGTTTTTACTTTTTAAGCATTTTGATATAACTTCACATATGAAATGACAGAATGTGAAATGAACATAAAAATGAACCTATTTTGTATTCTCTTAACCTTTCCAGCCATGCGACAGAAAGAAGAAGAGAAACTAGAATATTTTGTTCCATGAAAAGAAAACTTCAATCAAAATGTCATTGACATTTGTAGTAATGCAAGTAACCAAAAGTCCAAAGGTGGAGTATAGAAGTGACGCTCTGTCAATAGAGAGCATTTGTTCAGCACCCCACCAGCCACAAAGCTTAATTATTATTAAATATTTGAAGCAACTATTGTTTTTATTAAATATTTGAAGCAACTATTGTTTTTCATTTTTACACTACCACCACCAAAATTGCTAAATGTTGTACTGGGCGATTTTTGCTCGAATTTAAGCTTGTGCTCCCCTTGCATTTCAGGAAAAAAGGGTATTTCTATAGCACTTTTGTCCGAAGTACCTCACAATGATTCTGCTGCTCATTCACCCATTCACACTCACATTCAAGCATACACTCACACACTGATGATGGCAAACTACCATCCAGGGTTCAGGCACAACCATCAGGAGCAATTTAGGGTTCAGTATCTTGCTCAAGGACACTTCAACATGACAGGAGGAGTTGGGGATCAAACCACCACATCCTGTTTAGTGGACGACCTGCTCTACCTTCTGAACCACAGCTGCCTTGCCACCTTGTCTAGTAGTACTAGAAATAGTAGGAATTGCAATAAGTGGTAAATATTAATTTTCTAATGTTTTGTACTTACACTGGACATCTATGATTAGAGATGAGGAGTTGATGTGTCTGTATTGATTCTCAGACTTGCAGTGGTAGATCCCGCTGTCCTCAGACCTGATAGAGGTGAAATGATAACTTCCCTGTTGTCCTTGAGTCACTGTTTGGTTCTCCTTGTACCAGGTATAGTTAGTTGCTGGGTTAGCATCACTGCTACAGGTCAGAGTCACTGAACTGCCCTCCACTATCACACTAGAGGGACTCACTGACACAGAGGGAACCTTTGGAGCATCTAGAGGAGATGTATCAAAATGAATTAATTATAAAATGAGGATGGACTGCATTACTATAACATGTTGTATTGGAGCTGCTCAGTGAACTAAAGCAGCAGACTGAAAATGAAGCTGTCAAAGCTTAAGAAAGCAGACATGATCAGAAATGTTTGGGTTTTTTTTAAGTTTAACAAGGATGACAAGTCCATTAGCTGCATGTTGCTTTTTCTCACTCACATTTCACATCAATAAAGATGAATTCAGATGTCCTCTTCCCCAGCTGGTTCTCAGCTGTACAGTAATACTCTCCAGAGTCAGAAGACTGGATGGAGCTGAAGACAAGCTGTGGTTCTTTACTGAGAGGTTGAAGGTCTGGATTTACATTCTTCTTGTACCAGGAGTATTTAGCTGCTGGGTTAGCATCACTGCTACAGGTCAGAGTCACTGAACTGCCCTCCGCTATCTCACCAGATGGACTCACTGACACAGAGGGAAGCTTTGGAGCATCTGAAAAACAGAAAGACATCTTATGAGTCTTTATTCACATTCATTGGTGGCTGGCCAAGAGAGGGCACACATGCAGCGCCACACCAGCCACACAGTTTAATTCAGAGTGATCCAGCTTGATAAATTATTTATTAAGGTTTTAAATGAGTCAATGAATTAGTTTTTACTTTTTAAGCATTTTGATATAACTTCACATATGAAATTATAAAGTATGATATGAACATAAAAATGAACCTATTTTGTATTCTCTTAACCTTTCCAGCCATGCAACAGAAAGAAGAAGAGAAACTGGCATATTTTGTTCCATGAAAAGAAAACCTCAATCAGAATGTCATTGACATTTGTAGTAATGCAAGTAACCAAAAATCCAAACGTGGAGCATAGCATCGACGCTCAGTCAATAGAAAGCATTTGTTCAGCACCCCACCAGCCACAAAGCTTAATTATTACTAAATATTTGAAGCAACTATTGTTTTTCATTTTCACACTACCACCACCAAAATTGCTAAATGTTGCTATACTGGGAAATTTTTGCTTGAATATAGGCTTTTGCTCCCCTTGCATTTCAGGAAAAAGGGCCTAAATAAAAATGTAAATGGCTGTATTTCTACAGTACTTTTATCCAAAATGCTTTACATCGATTCTGCTGCTCATTCACCCATTCACACTCACATTCAAGCATACACTCACACACTGATGATGGCAAACTACCATCCAGGGTTCAGGCACAACCATCAGGAGCAATTTAGGGTTCAGTGTCTGGCTCAAGTACACTTCAACATGCCAGGAGGAGTTGGGGATTCAACCACCGCATCCTGTTTAGTGGACGACCTGCTCTACCTTCTGAACCACAGCCGCCTTGCCACCTTGTCTAGTAGTACTAGAAATAGTAGGAATTGCAATAAGTGGTAAATATTAATTTCCTAATGTTTTGTACTTACACTGGACATCTATAATTAGAGATGAAGAGTTGATCTGTCCATATTGATTCTCAGACTTGCAGTGGTAGATCCCACTGTCCTCAGAGCTGATTGAGGTGAAATGATAACTTCCCTGTTGTCCTTGAGTCACTGTTTGGCTCTCCTTGTACCAGGTATAATTAGCTGCTGGGTTAGCATCACTGCTACAGGTTAGAGTCACTGAACTGCCCTCCACTATCTCACGAGAGGGACGCACTGACACAGAGGGAACCTTTGGAGCATCTGAAAAACAGAAAGACATCTTATGAGTCTTTATTCACATTCATTGGTGGCTGGCCAATAGAGGGCACACATGCAGCACCATACCAGCCACACAGTTTAATTCAGAGTGATCCAGCTTGATAAATTATTTATTAAGGTTTTAAATGAGTCAAGGAATTAGTTTTTACTTTTTAAGCATTTTGATATAACTTCATATATGAAATGACAGAATGTGAAATGAACATAAAAATGAACCTATTTTGTATTCTCTTAACCTTTCCAGCCATGCGACAGAAAGAAGAAGAGAAACTAGAATATTTTGTTCCATGAAAAGAAAACTTCAATCAAAATGTCATTGACATTTGTAGTAATGCAAGTAACCAAAAGTCCAAAGGTGGAGTATATCAGTGACGCTCTGTCAATAGAGAGCATTTGTTCAGCACCCCACCAGCCACAAAGCTTAATTATTATTAAATATTTGAAGCAACTATTGTTTTTATTAAATATTTGAAGCAACTATTGTTTTTCATTTTTACACTACCACCACCAAAATTGCTAAATGTTGTTGTACTGGGCGATTTTTGCTCGAATTTAAGCTTGTGCTCCCCTTGCATTTCAGGAAAAAAGGGTATTTCTATAGCACTTTTGTCCGAAGTACCTCACAATGATTCTGCTGCTCATTCACCCATTCACACTCACATTCAAGCATACACTCACACACTGATGATGGCAAACTACCATCCAGGGTTCAGGCACAACCATCAGGAGCAATTTAGGGTTCAGTATCTTGCTCAAGGACACTTCAACATGACAGGAGGAGTTGGGGATCAAACCACCACATCCTGTTTAGTGGACGACCCGCTCTACCTCCTGGACCACAGCTGCGTTGCCCCCTTGTCTAGTAGTACTAGAAATAGTAGAAATTGCAATAAGTGGTAAATATTAATTTTCTAATGTTTTGTACTTACACTGGACATCTATGATTAGAGATGAGGAGTTGATGTGTCTGTATTGATTCTCAGACTTGCAGTGGTATATCCCGCTGTCCTCAGACCTGATAGAGGTGAAATGATAACTTCCCTGTTGTCCTTGAGTCACTGTTTGGTTCTCCTTGTACCAGGTATAGTTAGTTGCTGGGTTAGCATCACTGCTACAGGTCAGAGTCACTGAACTGCCCTCCACTATCTCACCAGATGGACTCACTGACACAGAGGGAACCTTTGGAGCATCTAGAGGAGATGTATCAAAATGAATTAATTATAAAATGAGGATGGACTGCATTACTATAACATGTTGTATTGGAGCTGCTCAGTGAACTAAAGCAGCAGACTGAAAATGAAGCTGTCAAAGCTTAAGAAAGCAGACATGATCAGAAATGTTTGGGTTTTTTTTAAGTTTAACAAGGATGACAAGTCCATTAGCTGCATGGTGCTTTTTCTCACTCACATTTCACATCAATAAAGATGAATTCAGATGTCCTCTTCCCCAGCTGGTTCTCAGCTGTACAGTAATACTCTCCAGAGTCAGAAGACTGGATGGAGCTGAAGACAAGCTGTGGTTCTTTACTGAGAGGTTGAAGGTCTGGATTTACATTCTTCTTGTACCAGGAGTATTTAGCTGCTGGGTTAGCATCACTGCTACAGGTCAGAGTCACTGAACTGCCCTCCGCTATCTCACCAGATGGACTCACTGACACAGAGGGAAGCTTTGGAGCATCTGAAGAAGAGAAAGACATCTTATGAGTCTTTATTCACATTCATTGGTGGCTGGCCAAGAGAGGGCACACATGCAGCGCCACACCAGCCACACAGTTTAATTCAGAGTGATCCAGCTTGATAAATTATTTATTAAGGTTTTAAATGAGTCAATGAATTAGTTTTTACTTTTTAAGCATTTTGATATAACTTCACATATGAAATTATAAAGTATGATATGAACATAAAAATGAACCTATTTTGTATTCTCTTAACCTTTCCAGCCATGCAACAGAAAGCAGAAGAGAAGCTGGCATATTTTGTTCCATGAAAAGAAAACCTCAATCAAAATGTCATTGACATTTGTAGTCATGCAAGTAACCAAAAATCCAAACGTGGAGCATAGCAGTGACGCTCAGTCAATAGAAAGCATTTGTTCAGCACCCCACCAGCCACAAAGCTTAATTATTACTAAATATTTGAAGCAACTATTGTTTTTCATTTTCACACTACCACCACCAAAATTGCTAAATGTTGCTATACTGGGAAATTTTTGCTTGAATATAGGCTTTTGCTCCCCTTGCATTTCAGGAAAAAGGGCCTAAATAAAAATGTAAATGGCTGTATTTCTACAGTACTTTTATCCAAAATGCTTTACATCGATTCTGCTGCTCATTCACCCATTCACACTCACATTCAAGCATACACTCACACACTGATGATGGCAAACTACCATCCAGGGTTCAGGCACAACCATCAGGAGCAATTTAGGGTTCAGTGTCTGGCTCAAGTACACTTCAACATGCCAGGAGGCGTTGGGGATTCAACCACCACATCCTGTTTAGTGGACGACCTGCTCTACCTTCTGAACCACAGCCGCCTTGCCACCTTGTCTAGTAGTACTAGAAATAGTAGGAATTGCAATAAGTGGTAAATATTAATTTCCTAATGTTTTGTACTTACACTGGACATCTATAATTAGAGATGAAGAGTTGATCTGTCCATATTGATTCTCAGACTTGCAGTGGTAGATCCCACTGTCCTCAGAGCTGATTGAGGTGAAATGATAACTTCCCTGTTGTCCTTGAGTCACTGTTTGGCTCTCCTTGTACCAGGTATAATTAGCTGCTGGGTTAGCATCACTGCTACAGGTCAGAGTCACTGAACTGCCCTCCACTATCTCACGAGAGGGACGCACTGACACAGAGGGAACCTTTGGAGCATCTGAAAAACAGAAAGACATCTTATGAGTCTTTATTCACATTCATTGGTGGCTGGCCAATAGAGGGCACACATGCAGCACCATACCAGCCACACTGTTTAATTCAGAGTGATCCAGCTTGATAAATTATTTATTAAGGTTTTAAATGAGTCAAGGAATTAGTTTTTACTTTTTAAGCATTTTGATATAACTTCACATATGAAATAACAGAATGTGAAATGAACATAAAAATGAACCTATTTTGTATTCTCTTAACCTTTCCAGCCATGCGACAGAAAGAAGAAGAGAAACTAGAATATTTTGTTCCATGAAAAGAAAACTTCAATCAAAATGTCATTGACATTTGTAGTAATGCAAGTAACCAAAAGTCCAAAGGTGGAGTATAGCAGTGACGCTCTGTCAATAGAGAGCATTTGTTCAGCACCCCACCAGCCACAAAGCTTAATTATTACTAAATATTTGAAGCAACTATTGTTTTTATTAAATATTTGAAGCAACTATTGTTTTTCATTTTTACACTACCACCACCAAAATTGCTAAATGTTGTTGTACTGGGCGATTTTTGCTCGAATTTAAGCTTGTGCTCCCCTTGCATTTCAGGAAAAAAGGGTATTTCTATAGCACTTTTGTCCGAAGTACCTCACAATGATTCTGCTGCTCATTCACCCATTCACACTCACATTCAAGCATACACTCACACACTGATGATGGCAAACTACCATCCAGGGTTCAGGCACAACCATCAGGAGCAATTTAGGGTTCAGTATCTTGCTCAAGGACACTTCAACATGACAGGAGGAGTTGGGGATCAAACCACCACATCCTGTTTAGTGGACGACCCGCTCTACCTCCTGGACCACAGCTGCGTTGCCCCCTTGTCTAGTAGTACTAGAAATAGTAGGAATTGCAATAAGTGGTAAATATTAATTTTCTAATGTTTTGTACTTACACTGGACATCTATGATTAGAGATGAGGAGTTGATGTGTCTGTATTGATTCTCAGACTTGCAGTGGTATATCCCGCTGTCCTCAGACCTGATAGAGGTGAAATGATAACTTCCCTGTTGTCCTTGAGTCACTGTTTGGTTCTCCTTGTACCAGGTATAGTTAGTTGCTGGGTTAGCATCACTGCTACAGGTCAGAGTCACTGAACTGCCCTCCACTATCACACTAGAGGGACTCACTGACACAGAGGGAACCTTTGGAGCATCTAGAGGAGATGTATCAAAATGAGTTAATTATAAAATGAGGATGGACTGCATTACTATAACATGTTGTATTGGAGCTGCTCAGTGAACTAAAGCAGCAGACTGAAAATGAAGCTGTCAAAGCTTAAGAAAGCAGATATGATCAGAAATGTTTGGGTTTTTTTTATGTTTAACAAGGATGACAAGTCCATTAGCTGCATGTTGCTTTTTCTCACTCACATTTCACATCAATAAAGATGAATTCAGATGTCCTCTTCCCCAGCTGGTTCTCAGCTGTACAGTAATACTCTCCAGAGTCAGAAGACTGGATGGAGCTGAAGACAAGCTGTGGTTTTTTACTGAGAGGTTGAAGGTCTGGATTTACATTCTTCTTGTACCAGGTGTATTTAGCTGCTGGGTTAGCATCACTGCTACAGGTCAGAGTCACTGAACTGCCTTCCACTATCTCACCAGATGGACTCACTGACACAGAAGGAAGCTTTGGAGCATCTGAAGAACAGAGAGACATCTTATGAGTCTTTATTCACATTCATTGGTGGCTGGCCAATAGAGGGCACACATGCAGCGCCACACCAGCCACACAGTTTAATTCAGAGTGATCCAGCTTGATAAATTATTTATTAAGGTTTTAAATGAGTCAATGAATTAGTTTTTACTTTTTAAGCATTTTGATATAACTTCACATATGAAATTATAGAATATGAAATGAACATAAAAATGAACCTATTTTGTATTCTCTTAACCTTTACATCCATGCAACAGAAAGCAGAAGAGAAACTGGAATATTCTGTTCCATGAAAAGAAAACCTCAATCAAAATGTCATTGACATTTGTAGTAATGCAAGTAACCAAAAATCCAAACATGGAGCATAGCAGTGGCGCTCGGTCAATAGAGAGCATTTGTTCAGCACCCCACCAGCCACAAAGCTTAATTAGTATTAAATATTTGAAGCAATTATTGTTTTTCATTTTTACAGTACCAGCACCCAAATTGCTAGATGTTGTTGTACTGGGCAATTTTTGCTTGAATATAAGCTTTTGCTCCCCTTGCATTTCAGGAAAAAAGGGCCTAAATAAAAATATAAATGGCTGTATTTCTACAGTACTTTTATCGAAAACGCTTTAAATCGATTCTGCTGCTCATTCACCAATTAACACTCACATTCAAGCATACACTCACACACTGATGGTGGCAAACTACCATCCAGGGTTCAGGCACAACCATCAGGAGCAATTTAGGGTTCAGTATCTGGCTCAAGGACACTTCAACATGCCAGGAGGAGTCTACCTCCTGAACCACAGTTGCCTTGCCACCTTGTCTAGTAGTACTAGGTAGTAAATAGTAGGAATTGCAATAAGTGGTAAATATTAATTTTCTAATGTTTTGTACTTACACTGGACATCTATGATTAGAGATGAAGAGTTGATCTCTCCATATTGATTCTCAGACTTGCAGTGGTAGACCCCGCTGTCCTCAGAGCTGATGGAGGTGAAATGATACATGTTTTCTGGCCCATGAAGCAGTGTTTGGTTCTCCTTGTGCCAGGTATAAGTAGCTGCTGGGTTAGCATCACTGCTACAGTTCAGAGTCACTGAACTGCCCTGCACTATCTCACCAGAGGGACTCACTGACACAGAAGGAGGCTTTGGACCATCTGGAAGAGATGTGTTAACAGAGATTATTCGAGGTCAAGGCTGTATTACTGCAGTAGCACATTCAGCGCATATGAAAGGAATGAATAAAACTGCCTCTTCAGCATCTACTGTAGCTTCTATCAATAGTACAAGCTAAAAAAATTTAAAAAAAACCTCTTCCATTTTTTTATTACCTATCAGCTAAGCTTGTGACAGGCAACACTACTATTGTTATCATTCATTATTATCATTAGCAGTGTGTTCGCTCCTAGAAAATGTATTATTAAATAATTCTATGAGTAATTATATAAAATTATGTAAAAACTATCTGCAAAATTAGTGTTATCTGTATCAGTAATACTTGCCCAAAACCACATTTTGTCACTGACGATCAGCAAAAACCTTTCTATGTCTAACCTGGTGCAAAGAAATCATTTATTGCTTTTTTCACTCACATTTCACATCAATAAAGATGTGTTCAGATGTCCTCTTCCCCAGCTGGTTCTCAGCTGTACAGTAATACTCTCCAGAGTCAGAGGACTGGATGGAGCTGAAGGTGAGCTGTGGTTCTTTACTGAGAGGTTGAAGGTCTGGATTTTCATTCTTCTTGTACCAGGTATAATTAGCAGCTGGGTTAGCATCACTGCTACAGGTCAGAGTCACTGAACTGCCCTCAATGATATCATCAGAGGGACTCACTGACACAGAGGGAGGCATTGGTGCATCTGTAGGAGATTTAGACATGCATTAAATTGAAGATTAGAATATGTTGTCATGATAGATAATAGAATATTTTAATTCATTTTTTCTCTCTTAGTGTCTTATTGATCATCCCTAGTAGTTGTCACAGTGGCTGTTCACAATGATGATCCTGGAGCTGTTCCAGGTTATACTGCTGCTGGTGGGAACTAACCGCAAATAACAGACCTTTAATAATTCTGCACAGCAGGCAGATCACTTCCTTATTATGTTTTATAAATAATTCTGCTGAATACACATAATGAATTGAATGAAAATAACCCAGAATGGGAAATGAATCATATGTTTCATTTTGAGGGGAACAAAGCTGGGCTCTTATTAATAGTTTAATTGGGCTGACCCCATCAATTAAAATATACAACACTCTTCCTCCTGATGGCTGTTTATACTCACAGCTGTTGCATTATCAACTGCATAATTTTTCACAGAATTAAACATATCTTCAGATACATTTGTGTTCCAATCCTGTTGCAGAAACTATTTCAGTTGTAGTAGTTTAAAGTCCAGTTTAAAGTCATGCTGTTATATCAAGCCTTTCAAATTTACTGCTACTGAACTGAGGTCTGTGTAAAGCAATGAGTCTGACATAAAATAAGTCTTCATAATCTAGTAACTCCTATAAAAAGGTTTACTATGAAAAAAAAATTACATGACATCATCAGTGGACGTATTAGAGCATCTCAATAACAAATATTATAACTCCCAAAACATTAAATGTAGCAGCAACATACAGTATTTTCTATACTGCAAATATTTCAGAATCACAAAATTTCACCTAATAGGAAAGAATTTCAACATGTTAAATCACAACATATCTGACAATTGCTTTTCTTGAGTCTGCATAAAGATTTTGAAGACTTCAGTATGATTACATCTGATATTATAATGGAGTTTAAAAAAAAGGAAGAAAAAGGTGAACTTGGTGTCAGTGTGTGTGTGTGTCCTGACACAGTGAACTAAACTCACACACTGAAGGAGAGCGGTAATCTTCATGTCCTTTTAAAGCACAGGAGACGTTGTCACCAGGATTAAACTGCCCTGAATAAAGAGAAGTTTCCTCATTCATAACTTTCTGTCCGTTCTTGAACCAGATGTAAGAAATACGACCTGCTGGACTGCAGCTGCTGAGACATTTCAGCTCTGCCTCGGTATAAGACTGATGGACTGTTATTGTGATCACCTGCACCTGGAGAGCTGGATATGAGAACAAGAACAATATTATCATCATTAGCTTTAAATTATCATAGACGTACCTGCACATCAAGCCATCTGTTACAATTCCTAGAAGTAGTGAAGGTCATTAGTAACTGTATTTAATATGTATGTATGCAATGTTATGGCAATTGATCATTAGCAACAATTTCAGTGTTTTTAAAAGTAGTAATGTTTGTGTATTTATATCAGTTTGTGTTCATCAGTACCTGTGACAGTCAGAGTTGTTCCAGGTAAACTACTCCCCCATTCAAAGCTTGGTGTTTTGAATGTGAAGTGATACTGGGCTGAATCACTCTCTCTCAGGTCAGAGATTCTCAGAGTGGAGCGTCCTCTCTCTGTTTCAAGGACCCGAACACGACCTGCATACTGGGAGTCTTCACTAAGGTCCTCAGGCTGTGAGGGATTCTGCCACTGATGACTATGCTCAGGATTGAACCAAAATTTTGATGTGATATTTTCATAGTATGTGCTGGAACCACTGTATGTGCAGGAAATGTCCACTGATGATCCTCTGAAGGCACAGATGCTTCTGTCAGTGTAAATCACTCTGTCGCAGGACTGACCATGGACACCTGAAAGATAAAATTAATTTAAAAAAGAACAGTTATAATAACAATACATTTTGTTTATAAAGGGCTTTTCAGGGTACTCATAGACATTTAACATAAGTGAAAAGGATCATAAAAAAACAACAAACTAAAAGCACAAAGTAACACGCAACATTAATTACACATTAAAAGCAGGTCTGAAAAGGTGAGTTTTGATTAGTGTTTTAAACAGACAGGTCAGTGCAGTCTCATCTCTGTGTGTGAGTGTTTTGGTGGGATGAGGGATGTTTTCCCAGATCTTTTCTTTTCAACGAGGCTCAACAGGAAATCCTGTTTTTCACATGATTAATGCTGGTTCACCCAAATCACAAAAAAACATATTTTCTCTCTTATTTGTAGTGTCTTATCACAAACACAGCTGTTGTTTAACTTTTAGATCAACCTCAAGACTATGTAGATAGACGGAATTTAGTTTGTGGTTGAAAATCATGTTTGAAAATTGTTTTGGTTAGTCTGAATCATCCACAGACATATCTGTCAATGATTTCCATTGGATCTACTTTCTACTCAAGATAAAAACTGTCCACAACAAGGTCTGTAGATTATCCAAAGTAATTGTAAGACACATAGATCCATAGTTTTTCAAATATAAGCTTTCAATGATTTAAGCAGTACAAACAATATTCAACTCACTTTTATCGTATTGGAATGGCAGCAGACTTTTCAAGGTTCAAAATCTGAGCACATGAAACTGTAACTATTCACATGGTTAGAAAGGGAGCAAGTCAGAAAATATGTTTTTTATATTTTTTTATATTTTAAATGTACAGTAAGCTCTTATTTTACATTTATGTCACAGTCAAAACTGTGAATAAGATATGAGAATGTAACATGTAAAATCTCATGGGGATGTGGTTTGGTTTTGATCCACTTCTATGTCAATGTTTGAATCACATGCTACCCCTGAATTACATGTAAATACAAGGTATAGTACAATAGGTTAAAGGCTCCACTAGATGTGGTTAGTTTAGTGAGAGACTGTGTTGTAAACTCACACACTGAAGGAGCAGGATGATGCTCAAATCCTTTTACAGCGCAGGAATAGCTGTCTGATGAGTCAAGGTACACAGTATAAATAGAAGGTGTTTCATCCTTAATTTTCTGTCCATTCGTGTACCAGATGAAGGAAGAATGATCAGGTAGACGACATCTGCTGTGACACTTCAGCTCTGCCCAGGTAGAATACTGAGAGGCTCTGCTCACCATCACTTGCAGATTTGGATCTGCAGGGAAAAAAAGAGACATTTGTACATCACAAATAACTAAACCAAAAGCAGACAGTTAAAATGACAGTTCATATAAGTGACCAACTAAACTGGTGGATCACTAAACAAAAACTTGTACACATAATGATGAAAATCCTTCAATCACAATCGATATTGAATGAAATTCATGTCCATTAGTTCAGCCAAACACACCATTTATTAGTCATCAGATTGTTTAAATGTACTGCATCAGTGTTTGTTTTCATCAGTACCTGTGACAGTCAGAGTTGTTCCAGGTAAATTACTCCCCCATTCAAACCATCGTGTTTTGAATGTGAAGTGATACTGGGCTGAATCGCTCTCTCTCAGGTCAGAGATTCTCAGAGTGGAGCGTCCTCCCTCTGTTTCAAGGAGCTGAACACGACCTGCATACTGGGAGTCTTCACTAAGGTCCTCAGGCTGTGAGGGATTCTGCCACTGATGACTACGTTCAGGACTGAACCAGAATTTTGATGTGATAGATCCATAGTATGTGCTGTAACTACTGTATGTGCAGGAAATGTCCACTGATGAGCCTCTGAAGGCACAGATGCTTCTGTCAGTGTAAATCACTCTGTTGCAGGATTGACCATCGACACCTGAAAGATGAAATGAACAAACAAGACCAGAAAACCAGACAAGGAGTCAAATTGGAGTCTGCATATTAAAGTCTGTGTTATTGTGAGGCTCCACCAGATGGTGTTATGTTAGTGGAAGGCTGTAGAGTAAACTCACACACTGGGGGAGACGGGTAATGCTCATGTCCTTTTAAAGCACAGGAATAGCTGTCAGCAGAATCAAAGTTGCCTGAATAAGTAGATGTTTCTGCCTGAATTTTCTGTCCATTCTTGTACCAGACGTAGGAAGTACGAGGAGGTAGACAACTGCTGTGACACGTCAGCTTTTTATATGAATTATGTGAATGTGATCTTCTCACCTGTAGATCTGGATTTTTGAGAAAGGAACAAAAATGTTATTTTAGACAAAACTGTCAACAAACACATGCAAACACACACAGATACATTCATATTATTATTTTCTAGATATTGAACATTTGGAAATTAACATGTGAATGAAAATGTTACCTGTGACAGTCAAAGTGACTCCAGGTGAACCAGTAAATCTCCCTCCTGACTGGTTTGTTATGAACCTGAACTTGTACTTAGCTGAGTCGCTCTCTCTCAGGTCTGTGATTCTCAGAGTGCAGTCGTTCTTATCACAGTGATACTGAACACGACCTGAATACTCTGAGTCTGTTCTCAGATCCACAGGTTCAGCGCCTTTCATTTTAGTGAACCAGAATGTTTTCTCAACTGTAGTATCAAGGCCATTTTCTTTGGGTGGGTATCTGTAGGTGCAGCGTATGTCCACTGTTGATCCTTTCAACACACACATCTTAGAAGAAGTGTAAGTCACTCCCATGGCATACTGTCCCTGTACCACTGTAACACAGAGCACATCAGAAACCACAATCAGACTCATGACACAACAACAACAGTGTTTCAACTGTAGTCAAGGTACCAAGACGATGTGGGCGGGGGCAGCTTGTGGCATAGGCCACATAGATGACGGAGGGGGACGCCAAATGAGTGGCACATGACTAGTGTGCTTGTATACAGATTTCAGAAATATGCACTTGTTCTCCTTTCTCGTTTTTTCCTCTTTTTCCCCATTGACTTGGATGGGTTTTCATCTGGTTTGATTTTCAAGGCTTTACCGGTCAGTTTTCACCTGAAAGCCACCAAACTCTCACTGAATGGTCCCTGAAACCCATTTGCCTATTTGTTTCAAGGAGTTGCTGGACATTTTCTGGGCTGGAGGTACCATTGCTGCACTTCATTTATTGTGAATTCATTTTTATTTTGAAACACTTGGACTGGAGGTGCTACTTTTGCATTTTTTTAGGGGCGCCAAGTGCTCTGAAATGGCAGAATAATCGGGATTAACATTTTGGCTATTATCATGCAGCCCTACTAGCCCCATCCAAAATTACGCCCACCCCCTTGTAGGGAAGGGGGTCTCCAATCTAAAATCTCACCTAGGGCATCAACATATCTGGGAGAGGACAACCTGGGCAAACTTCAAACTTCATAAAAAGTGCTGATTTATTGCAAACATTGTCTGAAGTTCCTCATCGTGCATCTATCTAGCTAGAAGTGATCTCAGGTATTTTCAGTAGCCCTAATTTTCTTCTGTAGCGCTCATTGCTAATGTTAAAAGTATCAACCTTTCTCTGAGAATAGAGCAGAGCAGATCATAAAGTTGTTTTGTCTGTCATTAGGGATTTTCTTACATCAGCTTTGAACAAGGCTACATACTATATATAAAGTTTCAACGTAGTTTCTGGTTTATGCAGACAGACAAAGTGGTCAGTTGAATATATACAGTCAGTTTATACTGTAATGGAGCAGTGGTAGATATGCTCTGTACAGCTCCTCTCTGTGCATTGTGGCAGAACATCATGCAGTCTGTTTACTGACTTTTTAAGCTGAAGGTTATTTATAATAAGGGTTTTTTACATGGAAACATGCTTTGCTTGGTTGCTCTCCTTTCTGTGGTCAGGGTGCTGCAGGGTGTGAATGGAAACTGTAGAGAAATGAGACTGAGGTGTGGCAGCTATTGTGATGTGTAAATAATAAAAGGCACATCACTTTTATACTGAAATGGCAGAGGTCAGAACATAGGTTCACAGCTAAGTAAGACTTATTATACTTCTACGTTGATTTGTAAAGTTTAGTCCTAATGTATGATGATATAGACCAGAAATGTTGATGTAGGCCAGTAAAGGTTAAATAAGACTAAGATTCTACAACCATTGAGTCTGTAAAGAGGTGCTTTCAGCAAAATGTCTTCATGCTAAAATGCTCACAATCTTAGTTTGATGTGTAAGCATATTGACGTTTGCAAATTATTACTGAACACAAAGTACAACTGAAATTGGTTGGAATGTGGTTAGTTTAGCAGGTATTTAGTCATGAACAAAGGTTTTTTGAACACATTTTAATGTTGACCTGATGGTGGCGCTGGAGGGAAAAGTCAGAGTGTCTCAGATGTTTATGGGACCCATTGCAAATCATGAATTTCTGTGCAAAATTTTATTCCAATTCATCTAGTAAATGTTGGATATCTGTACCAATTGTCATGGCTATTGTTCCAATACTTGTCGAGACGTTTCACTAAAAGACAAAAAATGTCAACCTGCTGATGACACTAGATGTTCACATAAGTCAGTAGGATTCATCTTAAGGGAACCATGAATGTCTGCACAACATTTCATTTCTGATTTTGCAGTTTGGACCAAAGTAGTGAACAGTGTGCAGCTCCCTTCAGCTTTACAGAGCTTTACACAAGTTTCATGTCCAACTGCAACGTTACTGTTTTGGTTCTCTCAGTGCTCTTGTAGCATCGTTTTCAGCTGCAGCAGCTTTTCTTAGAGAAAAAGCTCTAAAAGCCCTCTGTGCACTACCTCCAAATGAATAATAATGTTGCTCCATAACTGCTGGATGAGTAATAAGCAACTGTTTGCTAACAGGTTCAACATATCTAATTAAAAGGTGATGATATGTCAGTGTTGTGTTCACTCAGTGCTACAAAAGTCCTTCAAAATCCCTAAAATGTTGACTTTACACTGGTATGATGTCATGCACGTGAAAATTGCTTATTTAGGCTCTGGGACAAATTGGCAGCAAGGCAATATCCAGATATCTTAATACATCCATAGTTTACACATGGTGGTCCACGTACATGGGAAATATCTGGCTCTTTGGCAGCTAAAAGCTAGCCACCAGCTAGTGTCTTACTGACATATAGCTTACAGTGACAGCTTACAGCTTAAACCAGCCAGTTTAGAGGACTTCCGCAAGATGTTGAAGTTCCACAAAACAGATTATTTACAGGATTTTTTCTTTGTTAATGTAAATCAGTCATAATTTCCATCTATCCCACATGACATGAACACAATTTCTTTACGATGCTGCTGACAGAAATAGCTTCTAAAAATTTGAACTGGAATAAAGAGAAGTGAATGTCTGGTGTTGCACGTTTTAAAAGGTCCGCATCAAATTATCACACACATTAAATTTAGAAAAGTGGTGATCTGGTAAATCATTCAATACTCACAACCCTCCTGTGAATTTCTGAAGTGTGCTAACTGCCTTAAAATGTAAATGTAGATGCACAGTACCTTGTACAGAGAGAAGGAAGATGACAAATCCACTTGCTGCTGCTGTTAAAGTCATAGCTGCTCCTCTAATCTCTGTCTGTTAAATGACATCCGCAAGTAGATCTTGTACATGAGAAGTACCGTGTGTCAGTTAGTCACAATAAACGTCTCTACAGCAGAAAGAGGACGGCGGCGCCTTGAAAAAAAGTTCATGTGGTCTGTGGTTCTAACAATTGAATTAAAAAAAGACCACCAAGACCCTATCTTCCTTCCTCTTTACCTTATTAATATGCATGAACAGACGAATGCCTGTAAATCCCCAAGCTGAAATGAAGAAACGATACTGTTATTTTCAAAACTATGCATTAACTTTTTTAAAAAACTAGCGTCAGGTTCAATTTATTTACAGTCCAAGTTCATGTGAGAACTGTGCCGTAAATAAAGATATAATGTATGTGAAGCACTGTGGCCCTGGTGTATTGTGTAAACTTAAAAAGGGAAAGTGAAACTCCGATTAGATTACTTTGTTTTCATTTGTTTAACCATCTAATTTCCATAGTGTTACGAGAAAAGCTCTACATTGTTCAGTTACTGTTACTCAGCCTGAGAGTTGATGAATGTGTTTACATTACCTGAAGGATATAGTGTGGTAATAATAGGTTGTGTTTAATGTTGTGAAAGGAGTGTACAGCTATCCTCAAGGTTAGTGCAGAGGAAAAAGTTTTAATTACCATTGAGAGCCAATGTGAAGATGTAGTGGGCTTCTCATACATTAGAGCTTCCTGTTTCCTGTTCAAAGGAACATCTGAGCCAGCCCACTTGATCGTACCATTTATAAACCTGCTTCACGCATTATTACAGATGGTTGGTACACTGCTTCAAAACTCCTCAGAATAGAAAGTGCTGATTACTGCAGTCACTGTCACCAAAATGTATATATGTTGTAAATAATTGCATCATATCTGGGTTATGCATAAGTGTAGAAAGCTAAAGGGGGAAACAAACAGAAAAACTGTTCAGTTTTACAGAATACAAATGAACTCATACAGTCTAAAGGTGCAGTCAAAGACAACACAGGCAATACGACCTGTGTACATTTCTGCAGCTTAACTGAACAGGATGAAAGCCAAAGTAATTCTGAATAGACTGTGGCAAATTAAAGTGTCTGTTTTGCCTCCTCTCTGTGGTCAGGTTCCTGCAGGGGTGTGAGAGCAAACTGCAGGGAAACGTATAGAACACCGAGTCACAATCAATTATTCACAGCTGTTATGTAGAAAAAAAAGATAAGCAAAAGAAATGCCTCAGAATACAAAATTGTCCTCACTTTTTTCTCTGAGATATAAATCCTACTTGTGTCTGTTTGATGTGCTAGAAATGTTTTTTTGAAGAAACGGTCAACAGAAAAAAAAGGCTGAGTTGACAGTTGACAGCTAGAGAGCAGAATGGGGATTTCTGGTGTCACAGCAGTGGGCTTTTTTTTTTTTTTTTTACTGGCTTTTGGTTGTGCACTTTAATAGCACAAATTATATTTTGTTTTTACGTTTTACCAATACAGGCAGTTGTAGTTGAAATGCACTACAAAACACTTCAAGATCAACATTTAACCATCATTGACTTTGTTTTGTCTCAAGTTGGGCTGTGATATATCACAACACAGAAGGAAACAAGAACAAATGTCTATATCTATGTTTGATGCACCATCATGGGCCATAGAGTGTCCCTCATATACTATTTTCTTTTCATTTAAAAAAGATTACAATTACACTGGGTGCACATCATGATATTGACTGTATTTTTCAGAGGCAATGTAAGCATAAAAATAAAATCAACAATTATATAAAACCCAAAGAGGAAATGTATAAATCAGCAAGTGTCCTAGCCGACCAATACAAAGATGACTTACCTGCTTGCTCTCATTTAGATGTGTGTTAGTGTTCGCAATCAAGGAAATTGACTATGGCTCAATTCAAGATTTGGCGCTAGAAACACTAGAGGGTTTTTATTTGAAACGACACAGGAAGTGGCGACACTGAATCAGTCAGGGACAGACATTGGCGTTTATTGCTGGTGCTTGAGGTTATTAGATAGTTAGTTACTATGTCGGGCAGGAAATCCGGTGTGGTATCATTTTGAGAGTGACAAACCCAAGAAGGTGACATGCAAACCCTGCAGGCAAATATTCACCTATCATTCGTCAACCTCAAACATGATAGTCTAACATTAGCCACTTAGAATGGCCGCTGTAAGGTTAGATAGCCTAAATAAATAATATATTGTCATTTATCATGCAACGACCAGTCGACTAATGGCTTGAACTATTAGTGGACTAGGAAAATCTTTAGTTGGGGGCAGCCCTTCAAATTAGACCCCTGACCCCCATTTGATAAGATTTTGTCCCAGGGTCCAATCTATGAAGATTTTTACTTTTTGATGTTTTATTACAGAAAGTATATGAACCCCATGACCAAAATAGTCATACATTCTGTCATTGTGTCACTTATGGATGAAATTATAGTGAAAATAAATTACTCCCCTTTTGCTGGGGACCCCTTGGCACCCCCACAAGGACCCCTGGTGGTCCCAGGAACCCACTTTGACAACCACCATGCTAAACCTTTCTCAGCCTAAATTGTACTTTGTCAGATATAGCTGAAGCTAAAATACTGCAACATGCATACCTACAGTTATCAAGTTAACATATTTAGCATGTCATTCTATGTTAGCATTGCACTCTGAGTGGAACTGAGTTGAGCTGATGTTAGCATGTCAATGGTACATGCAAACCATGGCAAACACTGAAGCAAATTGTAGCTTGTTAACCTGCTGGTGCTATAATAACAGCATTACTGATACAGTAACATACTGTACCAATAAATAAATGGCTAAGGCATTATTTAAAAGCAAGCAGAAACAGGATGTCTTTAAACACTATTAGATGTAGACTATTTGATTTTTGCTTCAATAACCAGCCTGGCACTGAAAACAACATGAATATTGATGCCTCAGACCAGCCAAAATCCCTTGTTTAAGAAAACTCTGTATACCCCAATTTAATCCTAGTTTGGTCTAGTCCAGTGTACATATTCATCGATTCATTGAGTCTGAATTACACATATTGTTGGTAACACTGTTACCAACCTGCCATTCTGTGTTTTCCAGTAACATACACTTTCTCACTTCCTCTTTAGAGAAAGAGAAGTGAAGGTCTGTTGTTGCCTGTTTTTAAAGGCCTGTAAAACATTGTGTCACAGCTACTCACTTAATGAGCAGCTACTACAAATGCACCACACGATGCATGTGGTCACATAGTGATTTGTAAATGTGCAAATCTTGCACTTGACTTCACATTACTTAATATGTGCGTGTGAATATGTTTGTCATCCTCTGCAACAAAAATAACAAAAAAATATGTGAGGGAAATCTTACTACTGTATTTCTGATGTGTAAGTCAGTATTTGTACCACCGTGGGGTTGAATTGTGTTTGTTAAAGAAAACGATTTCCATAAGTTTGCAAACCCGAAAACATTTTTAATGTGGGTTTCATTGATAGTTTTGTGCAAATTTTCAATGCAAAAATGTTTCATCTTATTTTAAATATATCAAAATAACTTCATTTAACATGTATAGCAATCCAACACAGGAGATACACAAGAGTTTCCAGTACAATTCAACCAAACATATTTGTCCACGTAAATCATTTTGATGACAGCGGACATCCTTCAAACAATGCAGAGTTCAGAAACCAGGAGTTCATCAGAGTTTCAAAGTGATGCTTACTATAAATTAAATTCATTGGACCTCCTTACAGTAGATGTTCTGCAGTATCACGCAGATTTATTCTTTATGCAACCTCCTGAGGTTGGGCTCTGAATGCTTCCTCAACATTTCAGAGGAACAACCACTAACTTTCATACATACAACACATTCATATTATATCTGACTCTCTCACACAGACAGATTCAGTTGTCAGTGTTCTCCGGCGGATTGTCGTCTCGTCCTCTGCTCTCCTCTCTCCTCCACTCTTCCTCCTTTCCTTTTTCTTTGTAAATCTTCATTTAAAGCGCCTTGGTGCTGCGGTTGCTAGACATGATTGTCATGGTTTCTTGTCTCGACCTTGCTGGTCAGGTATGTGTTTGAAGCGGCACTTGACGCCATAGTCACACCCTGTGGTCCGCCAGTAGAAGCACTCGTCTCCATTTGTAGCCACCCTCCGTCTGGACCTGCATGGACAGAACCAGAGCAGAGAATCCTGCATCACATTATCCACATAAAAACACACATGCGGGTAAATAATGGGACACAGGGTGCGTGGAAAGTAACATAGGAGGCCTTAAAGAAAATTCACTAGGCTGGGTTTTCACTTCTGTGTTAAAAGGATGATATTGGGATTTTATGTTTTCAAAGCGCTGCATCAGTGTGGTCTCTGATAGCTGAGAGATGTAGATCTCTCATCCAATGGAGTATGTAGACTGGAGGCTGAACAAGCACTAAGGAACTGGGTTGGATCTTTTCTCTGTCCGTTTCCATTTGAGTCATCAGCATAATGAAACTTGTTCTGCAGGAATTAACCCATAGTGCAAATGCACAGGTGTAGCCTTTAATTTCTGCCTTTAATTTATTGTCCATTATCTAGATTATCTTTTTCACTGCTTTCTTAAAGGAGTAAAACAGCCTTTATTTTTTAAGAATATAAACAGTTGTATTTAATTTTAAACTGTATATATCTTGGGATGATAGATAGTTATCATCAAAACCCAAATCCTAACCTAAACTATCACACTGACATGTCTAACATTAATTCTTACCCTAACTTAAACCTAAATTTAAAGCTTGAGTGCAGGACTTTGTCTCCCCCTTCTGGCAGTGAGATTAATTACAAAAACACTGTTGACGTGCTTACATCATAGGCTCCACCATAGCCTACTCCATCAACATTTAAAAACTCTGTATACTGTGAAATACAGAAAGATTTATCTGGCGTTGATAGGCTTAATCAGCATTGTTTGAACTCATCTATGTTCATCTATATGTTAAAGTTCCACACTGCAGGTTTAATGCTGACTAAACTAAACCCTAAAACAACTTACAGATGTTATTTGATTTTGTAAGGAACCATTCTGAATTTACACCTGCAGAGAAAAAAGGACAACACAGATACACAGATGAGTTGCTCAGTACCCTGTGGCAGCTGAGTTCTGCTGTGTTCCTGCAGCACTGGAGCTCAGGCTAGTAGTGGTCCTTTGTAAGGAGGGCATGGTCCGCTGGATCCACCGGTCTGGGTACCTCATCACCAGCTTATTGCCGCCCAGCTCCACCCCCTGGACAGGAGGACACAGCATAGGTGATTAAACTTAACATCATGTCATGTCTGAAGAGGCAAGAGAACAGGATGATGGCTCATTACCGCAACTCAAAGCTGTGCTTTTAACATTCTGTGACATTCTAGATGATGAAAAGAGTCGAGATTCGTTTACGCCTGCCAGTCACCCACCTGCAGCTTCTCCAGTGCCTTGGCAGCCATGTTGGCGTTCCTGAAGTTGATGAAGGCACAGAAGCGCTCATGAAGAACTCTGATGCTCTCTATCTCACCATACCTGCAACCATGGAAACACAGAGCATCTAACCTACAGTAAAGCATTGTGGACAGATCTGCAACCAAAATGACATTGTGCTTCACATCCAGCACTGACAATTAATGTAATGCAATTACTATAACTACAGTAATGCAGTAACCCTTGTTCTAGTGGTGACACTATTACTACTAGTAGCGCTGGTGCTACTCCTCGTGCTACTTTAACTACTATATGAAAGCTCCTATCTACAGGTGTCACTGCTACATCTATTGTACTTTTACTACTGTGACGACGATGGCTTCTAACACTTTCTACTTAAAAGTGCACAATAGTGGAGCCTCCAAGGCTTAGGGTTTAAGACCTTTGTTACATCTCTCTCTCTCTCATTTCTTGTCATCTCTCTACTGGAGCTATCTAATAAAGGCATTAAATGCCCAATACAGAACAATAAAAACCAGAAACTCACAATGCTGATATATTTGCAGATATAAAACAATTGTATGAATTTAATAGTGGTTTTGACTGATAGCACTATGTCTTATTACACTGTGTCTAGTTTTCATCACTTAAGTTTACCTACCTGTGAAGCTTCATGCAGATTCAGATGTCTTAAAATGCTGCTTTATTAGTACCTGTTCTGAAAGATTGCAGTACAGGCTCTAGCTTACTGCCTTCATTTGTTATTAACTACTCCTAATGATTGAACTCATACACCTCGTCTATAAAATGCTGTTTACAGATCTAATTTGTCCTCACACACACACACACACACACACACAAAGTATTTTTACGTTTTGAAAAGATCCAAGAGGTTTTTCTCGGACACTTCCACTGTAATGTTTCCAACCCACAGAGAGCGACAGCTCCTGGAACACAGAGGCAGAGGTAGAAAGAAGGAGGAAGAGGAGGGAGAGAGAAAAAGGAAGCAGGAGAAAATAGAATAGAAAACAAGTGAAAGAGGTGAACGGGATGGGCAGATGACGAAGGGCAAAGATCACAGGTGAGGAAAGTGATTGATAATAATATGTATTTGTCCACCAGATACTTTAGACAAAGAACCAAAAGTTATTTGTACATTTGTGTACATTTACATGATCATTTTTACGACCCATAGTGGACATATTTTACACTGAAAGACAGTAGATGATGTATGTATTCCTATACAAAATAGAAGATTGGTTTGTGTCATGTTTGACATGATACAGTATTGTAGTTCATACATAACATTTATGCCCCAAAATATATTCTGTATTACTAAAACATTTTGAAGTGATTGTGATTATGTGTATTTCTTATAGTCATTCAACCTACCCGCTCTGGTCCTGCTGAGGCGTATGCTTCAGTGCTTCAGGTGGGAGGAGACAAAAAGTAGAGTCATATTATAACAATAAAATCAGAGCAGCAATGATATATATTACAATATTTCACCACTGCGGCCTGCTGTGTTATTCTCTGGCTTTCTAAAGTAATTTACCGACATTGTTTTAACTGTAACATCGCATCAATAAACTTTCAATAGAGCTCCAGGTGTGGCTGCTGAGTGTTTACACATTTCAAAAAAACATCTGAGGTTTATTATGCATTGTAAGTATTTGTCTAGACTGTATGTGTACCTTAGTATAGAGTATAGATTGCTACTCTAATCCAGTAAATTGATTACACTTCACTGTGCATCTTTATACTGAGTATTGCCAGTAGTTTGCTGTTATGAGCATGTTATGATAATATATAAAGATTAATATGTAGTTTTAGTAATTTACAGCCTTCGGTGTAGTAAATGTGTTCTTACACTGAACTCTAGTTTTCAGTATTGTCAGTTGTATCAGCGTGTCTCTGCTTTTCTGCTGTGTCTCTGTGATTGAACTGAAATCTGGTATTACTGTAACTGAGTGCAGTGCTGCCCCAGTGTGGACAGAAGTGGTACTGCAGCTGGCTCTTACCCTTGGCATCAGGAGAGGTGAGGATCGCCTGAACAGTTGTGAACTTCTCTAATAGCAGTTTGCTCTGCTCTTCCTCAAAACCCAACTCCTAAAGTAAAAAGAGCGATGAAAATCAAGATGAAGATTCAAAGAGTCGCTGAAGTATATTATAGTTATTTCAAAATATCCTGAACCAAGACTAGAATTACAAATTGACTAGGATCTAACCAGCTGGTTAAATGTGTGCATAGAACAGTTTATAAGATGTGCAAAGATGCTAACTCCCCTCCCACATGTCTAACACTGGCTGTCGCGACTTGTGGTTGCTGAAAAGTCTGACATTGGGGTGTCCTGGTGGTTATGACACAAACCATACAGGTTGTTGAGGTTGAGACACATTCCCACATACTGGTTTGATTCTAGTCAGTGGACCTTTGATACATATTATCTCTCAGTATCTCTCTTGTTTGTATATTCACGGTCAAACTATAAAAAAGTGAAAATGCCAAAATCATGATTAATGAAGTTGATATAATGTTCATATATTGATTAAATAACTCCATTTGCTCAGATCAAATCTAATAATGGCTTTTCCATCCTCATAAATCTTTGATTAATGTACTTAACTACGCTTGGAGCAACGCCCCACACAAAGCAGCGACAAATATGAAAAAAGTGGGTCTGCAACGTTGAACTGCTCCTGTTTTTAACTGCAGGCTTTCATATAGAAAGCAGCTCTGAAGGAAGCCGAGCTCACCATGAGCTGCAGGATCCGGCACTCAGAGAGTATACTGGATGCTTCCTTACAGTGCTGATCTAACTTCAACACGTCTTCCATGACCTTCTCTACCTCCATGTACCGCTGGAATACACGCACACACACACACACACACACACACAGAAACATCACACGAAAGTGAAAAGTTAGAGGCCATCCTATCACTTTTCTTTAACCATTAAAGGTTCAATATATGACATTCAGTCCACTAGATGTCACCCTAGCACCAGCATCTCAGACAAACGTCTGCATCGTTTACTCAATAAGGTATGAAAAAAGAGAGAGAGAGAAAAGAGAGAGTCGGATTACAACACACACACAGAGGGAGTGTGGCTTCATCCTCTGCTCGGGTTGTCATGACTTCACTATATCTTTAAATAGCAAATAGTTGTCTGGTGGGGCTGAATGCCATATATAGGACCTTTAATATTCAAGCAGGCAGCAGACATTGTGGGTCCAAATACAGAATTAAAAAATGGAAATAATTACTTTTTGGTTTAAATTTTTTTAGTCTGCTGTGTAGTGGGTGCTGACCTTTAACCACATCAGAGCAGAAGCCTTATAGCAATATCCCATTGGCCAATCAGGAGCCAGCTGAATGGACCTCTGAGCATCTGTTAGTGCAGAGGAGTATTGTTCCAGACGGCAATAACAGCTAGAGCGATTGCCATAGAACCTGAGAGACAAGAGGAGAGAGACATACAGATATATACAGAGGTCTTTATTTCAACAACAGAGAGAGGCAGAGATAAAGAGAACTAAATGGGATTGTATGATTGGGAGGAAGAGGAAGGGCCAGCTGAGGTCAGAGTTCAAAGTCGACTCACCTGTGATTTTTTGGGTCACAGTAGATGGCTTCTGTAAACATGTCCACTGCCTGGCTGTACTGGCCTTGCTCAAACATTTGAATTCCCTGCACTGGAGAAGGTACAGACAGGCCTTGTTCACACGTGGCATTAACATGCGTCCTGGGTGATCCAATCACAAGAGGACAGCTCCAACTACGTCAGTTCACACCTGGCATTAGAATGCATCTCCACAATCATCTCAAGTGACCACTTGTGATGGGATCTCACTTCCTCGCTCTATATGCAAATAAACACGGACATCATTTCCGTTTGCAAAGACCAAGTGTGTTGTTGTTTTTAACCGCCGGAAATTAAAAGAAGTTTACAAAGCCCTTGGCACACGGACAGAATCAAAACTGTTTGGCCTGAATGGAAATGAGTTTGTTACATTAATACATTACTCAAATGGCTTTTTACTCGCAGAGCTTTTAATGCACTCACTGTCTGTCTCTCCGCTGCTCTGCTCCGTGTATGTGTGGAGGGGCTGAGCCCCACCCTCGGTGAAACAGAGAGGAGAGAAACTAGCGCAACCATAAATGACAGCAAAATGCGATAGAGAGACTCTCACTGAGCTGAAACAAAAAGAGTGTACATAAATTAGATAAATAACATAAATAAGCATAGTGTCTACAGCATTTTGCTGTCATTTATGGTCGCGCCAGGTTTCTCTCCTCTCAGACGGACAGACAGACAGCGACAACTACACCACACTGTCATTCATTTCTTGCCGTTAGCACACAAATGAGCATGTACTTCCGCTTACACAGAGGACATCAGTTGAGTAGGCGGTCCTTCATTGTGGCCCAGGACACCTTTGTGTACACACTGCTAAAAGAATGTGGCCATATGCGGACCAGACCACTTCTGAATGTGGTCTGAGGGATCGGATCTCAATGTGTCCTCAATGCATCTTGGGTGCATTCACACCTGCACTTGGAGCTTTCCACTTTTCACCCAAGACGCGTTTTAATGTCAGATGTGAACAGGGCCACAGACACACATTTGCACTTCCGTACTCCTGAGGACTTTCATTGATGTAAAGCATCCCTCGCTCCTTCCTACCAAAGAAATAGTCCCTATGAAATATGTAGAGTGTATAATTTTAAGTAAACAAAAACATGCTTGCTGTACATTTTTTGTACTAAACTTTTGACACTTTACATTTGCAGTAATATCAGTAAAAAAAAAAAACCTTTAAAAGTTATTCTTTGATTTTTAATCCAAATTAACTCTCTACTTCATCAAAAGCTTGACTTAAAACAACAAAATAAAATGTCACGCTACTGTATTAATATAAAAGGGTGACTAAAGTAGTCATTTCAATTATGATTAAAGGATGAAATTAGTATGAAAAGAAAAGGATGAATGAAATGTGCAAAACAGTTGGAACCTGAGGGACACAATTCACTAAAACTAGGTAATGATGTTTATCATGTGCGCTGCTAGGTGTATCTAAATGAAAGCAAATAGATTCACCTGCCAGAGACTCCCCCCTCCTCTTCATTTCTTCTGTGCTTTCCCCCTGTAATAACAACATGCTGTCTCATTGCTGAACTGTATAAGTGATGCTGATTTCCACATCTTCATCAAAGGAACTAATGTGTCATCAGACATGCTGGAGAATCACATTTCCATTGTTCACAGATCCCGACTAAAAACCGTTAGGAGGTTGTAAAAATGGAACAGCTGTATACTCCTGTGTGTGAGCGAGTGTTTGCGTACCTGGCTGCTCCTGGCCTCGTTCTCCTTGTTCTCTCTTGAGATCTGTAGTGCTCTGGTCTTCAGGCCTTTGAGTTTGATGTGACTGGCAGCGTTGGCCACAAATGCACTGCTGACATCCCACTCTGGCTCCTGAGACACAGGAAGTAACACAAAAACGTAAAACAACAGGCTCAACTTCTCTCACACCTGCTCTGAGATTAGTAAGTCAACACTGTGTCTGTGACTGACCAGCTTATTATTATGATATTTGACTGCACATGAAAACATGTCTCTAACCTCTGGACCACACTACAATCTTTGTAAGCCCCTGTTGGTCTTGGTATGTTGTATAATCTTAAACAATCCAGAGAGATATCTGACAGCAAAGATTGACAGTATGTGGAAAACGTGACACTTTAATTTCTTAAGGAGACTGAAACTGATACTCAGAATGTATATTTGCTTCATTCATGGTCATCTCATGGTTCTAAGAAAGGGTGTGTTCATCCAGAGCATGTTGGTAAATTCTAGCAGGGGAGTGCAACACAAAAAAACACAAAATATAGTGAGTCCAGATAATCTATTAATGCTTAGCAGAAGTTCTTCTTCTGAAGAATACCAGCTTTAACTCATTCTACAGTAAAAGGAAGTTAATCGAAACAAGCACTGACGCACTTTTTTATTTTGCTGAAATTTCAGAAGATCACTTTACACTTCAAATTTACAGTGAACAAAAATCTAAAGGTGATTGAAGATAAAGATTTGCATCATATTGATGTTAATTATTGTCCCTGATAAATAAACAAATTAGGTAAGTAAGATATTTTAAAACCACTTAACTCCAGGCTGCATGATGACATGTCGGCCTGTCAGTCAGTCCAACATTTTGTCCAAGATGAAATATCTCAACAACTACTGGATCAGTTGTCATGAAATTTTGTTCACACACTTGTGGTCCCCAGTGGTAAATTATACCTGCTAAAGAGTAGCATATTAGCATTGTCATGGTAAGCATGTTAGCATGCCGACATTAGCATATAGCTCAGAGCACCATTGTGCCAAAGTACAGCTTCACAGAGTTACAAGCAAGGCTGTAAAGTGCTAGTCTTGTTTGTTTACAAGACCTAGTCTGCTTATAACTTGGCAGTGCAAACATACACAAACCAAACAAAATGAACCTTTTTATTCTGAACTAGACCAAAGAAAACTAGCACTTGCAGTGCAAGTACACCATGGTCCGAGGACTACTAAGGACACCAACCTGACGTTTGGGCAGCCGAGGCTTAAAAAGGTGGTTTAACACGTGTTTGTGCATTTCGGCAGAGTCAGACGTCCTCCTGCAGTTCACAATGACATGATTTTCTCCAGCCTTGGATCACAAGAGCCTTGGAGTCTGAGTCTGCACTAAAACGTTTCTTACTAAATAATTCTGCATCTAATTCACGAGTGCTGAAGTGTTTCCTAGTTTAAGTACTGTTCTCTCAAAATATAAAAGACAAAAGGAAAAGAAATGTACAATCAAGTACTACTTAGTAAGAACTAACGGCATTTAACTGGCAATCACTTTCTTGAAGACCCTTTTTGTGACTTTGCATTCAAGTATACTCAGAACGTAAGCAAATGTGGCATGTTGTTATATGGTACTGCCAGTAAATGCATCCGCAGCACATTATTTGCCTGAGCCAATTTTAAAGTAATTACATTTTACTAGGAGTACACATCCAACTTTACAGTGAGTTAGCAGAGAGGGATTCAGTGTCTCAACAGGATACTTGGCTATCTGAGAAATTTCAAACCATCAGGTCACTCTGATGCTTCACCAGCCAAAATAATAGATCCCTAGACACTTTTATTTTAGTTTGAGGGAACGGATACTTTTGGTTCTGCAAGCATTGGCCTCAACCCACCTCCTCCGAGGTCCTGTGGGGCGGCTGGCGGTTGCTCTTGTTCTCTGTCGTAATGAAGGCAGGGACTGATTCAGGGCTGCATTTATTTTTGGGACGAACCGCAGTCCATTCCTCCTCCGCTTTCAGTTCCTCCTCGCTGTCGCTCTCTGACGCCACTCCAGGCACTTCCTCTCCCTGGTACAAGTTAAAAGCGAATTTTGACCTTGACTTGAAAAACAAGAAGTCACATCTGCCTCTTTGTTATTAAGCTGAATATGTTGTATTTCCTAACATGATATGAAGATTGTTCAGATAAAACACGGTCTCACCTGCTCTGAGACGTCCTCCATCCTCTCCTCTCTCTCCAGTTTCTTCCGTTCTTTCTGCCTCTGAAAGGAGAGCATGGACATGGTGGATGTGGGATGGTACAGATATATGTATGGACACAGATATACAAATATATGTGCAGTCAGATGTGTCATAAAAAAACGTGGAAAGGTGCAGAACCAGTTATGAAGAGGGATGCGGTAGATGAAGCCGACGCAGTAACAGCTGTGAAAAAGGAGTGACGACAGGTGGGGTGACGGGTGACATGGATAAACATGGGTGTGGTAACAAATGTGGTGGTGTGAGGAATGTGGCAGATGCATTCATTTTAGTTAGCAGAGGAATCATAAACGACAAAGACATGAGCAACATGGATGATATAAAGTGCATTTTTATTTTATTGGGGGTTTTTTTTTAGAGCAATTTACAGGAGAATGAAATGCAGATTATACTGATGTTATTGATGTAGAGATAATAGTTTGTTCTGTATGTTGTTCCTGGCTTTAAACATTTCTCAAAATATATAATACAATATTACAATATATATAAATAAGTAGCAGATAAATCACATTTATAAGTCAGATACACCTGTGCATAAACAACATACTGTACATTAGGGGTGTGCCTAAATACAAATACATTATTCGGCAAAGCACAAATACTTGGTTTTATTCAAATATTTGTTTCATACAAATATTTTTAAAATTATTTGTTTTTGGGAAGAAAAAAAAACAAAACATGAAATACCAGTTTACAAGTCGGTTACATCGTTATCTCAGTCTCTCTCCTCTGCTCCACTGTTACATCTATCAGGGGTAAGTCCCAAGGGACTCGCCATAACCTGTTGTTCCCCTTCTCCTTTCCAGGAAGTTAGGTTGTAAAAAATAGGCAATAAATGAAAAGTGCAAAGCAATAATCACCTTTGAAGTTCCTCCCTACACATTACACGCTGTGCTGTCTCTGTGTTATGGGTGTATAAATAGGTAGAGGTTTGTCTGCAGGAGGCGATGAATAAAGTTTTAGCTCAGTAGTCAGCGCAGTCATCTATGATCTGGGAGACTCCAGTTCAAGTCCCGATGTGGGGACCTCCTTTGTAAGGTAGTTAATTCATGAACACTTATTGTAACATTTTAATTTTCTAAAATTAAAAGTGTCAGAAAAACAAAAACAGGACTTTTAAGCTTATTTCCACTTTTATTCAAATACAAATACAGATACAAATAATTTTTGCTGCCTCAACAAATACAGATACAAATACAAATACTGGGATCTCTGCACATCCCTACTGTACACTTCAGCTAGAAAGTAGCTTTAAAAAAAGATACTCTTATGTGCAGAGTGACAATATGAAGACATAGTACATTTGTATTTTGAAGTGCCCTCCTTTTATAAAGTCTTTAATTTCTTTTTTTTGTACCAATTCTTTGGTACAGCTGTTGTATTTGTATTATATTTTTATTTTATTTTTTTGGTAGTTGTAGCTTATAGATATATTATGGATATAATGAAGTATACTGTCATGTCAGTCAAATTGGTCTCTTATTACTCACTTTCTTTTTGGCTCTCCTCCTCTCTGCTCTCCGTCTTGTCTTCTTCTCATCATCCAAACCATCCTCACCACTCAGCATGGCCTGCTCAACACAGTAATACACACACACACACACACACACACACACACACAAAAATTAGGTAACTGACAGCTGCATATTTATTTCAGAAGAGTTTGGAGTCACTTCTTGACTGACCTGAACATTCACTTAGCTTAAGCTTAAGCCAAAAAACCTTGACTTTATATGTCAAGAGAAAAGTTGCCAAAGATTTTAGAGCCAGCATCTTGTGGTCGTTAGTGATACTCTAAGGACTTCAGCATTGGCTTTGTTAGATGTCATAAATCTATCTAAGTATGTGTAACTGAAAAACAGTATCCCATGAGTTCATTTGTTGTATGTGTTTTTAATGTAATCCACTTATTTTTCACACATAAATACAATATAATGAGTACAGTGAGTACAAATTTTCCCCAGTTAATATATGTGTCTATCCTGTGGTCGTCTACCTGTGATAAGTCTTGATCTTTTCTCCTGTCTGATGGTTCAGGAGCTCCATTCTGAATGTCCATGTCCTCCTCTCCTGACCCATCTACAGAGACACACATACATACATGTTTATTGCATTTTGCTTTAAGTGATGAGTCACAGTGTATGACATGGAAAGACTCTTGTATTTACTGTACATTTTGTCTGAATGCATCTCTTGAATGACAGAAAATGTGTGTGTGAGTGTGTTGACTAAATGCTTGACAAGACTCATTTTCTATGCAAATCAACACAGGTGTGGCAGCTTGTGATTGGATGATCCGAGGGCAGAGGGAGAGAATGAATTTTTATTTAGTCTGGTGTTTCCCCTTCTGTATGAAAACATTCATTTATGAGCAGCGGGTTTGACTGTACATTTGAATAGAAGCTGGCACAGAAGTTTTAGCCAGATGAGTCTGACTCAACATATACAGCATTCAGATTAAGACAGTTTATATGTGTAAGTGATGTTTTAAAGGATACCTTTGGATTTTATATTTTGTCTTATTATCAACAAATCTCATCAAAAGTCCAAAGATTTTGTTTTTTAAAGAGAGAGATGAGTAATGTTGCATCGATTATCCTGCCACCCAACACTAAAAGTGTCAGTTTGAAGGAGAGAAAGATGCCGTCCTATAAATTTAAGGTGACACTAATCACTTCTACCAACTTCACCCCTCATTAGTCTAAACAGAAATACATGAAAAATGACAAATCAAGACTAGCTCCTACTTAATTTCACCTTGAGCTCCTTAAAGTTCACAGTTTGGTAGTAGGTAGTAGTTAAATCTGCCTGTTTCATACATATTATTATTATCAGGAGACTTCAAAGTCAGCTGGGAGACATGAATATATGTAAGTGCATTAAACCACATGACAACATGTGAGTTGTGTTTAGCTCATAGCCTGGCATCTTTTTTTATCTGCCATCAGTTGGCAACAAGATATAATGCAAATAAAATGGATTTGACTTAATTAACATGTAGCCGTAGCTCAAGGCTCTGACCTAATCCTTCCTGATGGTGAATAGGTAGCCTCAGTGTTCTTTAGCTGCAAAATAAACACAAATACGATGAATTATGTTGTTTACCACCTAGGAAATTGTTTTTTACCTACTGTATAATGCATGATATCATTTTTCTGGCTGCATAAACTGGCTGTTCAGTCTCATATGATGCCAGTGATGAACCGTTCCTTAAAAAAATTGAAGTTTCAATAAGTAACACAGCGATCTGATTGGTCAAGAAAGCAAAGATCTTGGAATCCAGTAAAGTGGTTTAGTGATCCTTCAGACAATTATGCTCCACACACGCTGTACGCTGGGATATAAAGAGAGAAATGTTTCTGGTGCATGTTAATGTGGCTCCAGATGAATGTGTGTGTGTGTGTGTGTGTGTGTGTGTGTGGTGGACAAGGGAGGGAATCCTCCTCCCTTCCTCTCATATCACATGAAGAGGTCACCATGCCAAAAATATCTGAGAGCCTCCGGACAGAAATAGTGCTCAGGTACCCGGAAGCATTCTGGAAATATTCCACAGAGAAATATTTCACTCTCTCATGTTTCCATTTCAACTCATTAACTCACTGAGATTACATTTATTTTTAAGATATGAGCTGACAAATTGAACAGTTAGCCTTTTGGTTGAGTCCAGCTAGGTTGTCATCACTTTGTTGGTAGTAAAATTTGACACAAGTGATGAGCACTCACTTTGCTGAAGCAGATCACTTACCAGCAGCAGCAGCAGCAGCAAGAGACAAAAACAGCCGGTAGTTTTTCATTTCAAGTGATAAGTAGAAGACACAGAGTGGCAGAGAGCAGAGCAGCAGCCCCTGAAAAGATCTCAGGGACTGGAGAAAACTGAGCGTTGGGTTCAGTGTATATTGAGGGATAACCTATGTTCTTAATCTGTAAAGCTCCAATTAGTCTGATGTTATCAACTGCAAAAACTGGGTGTAGATGGCATTAGATAAAAGAAACAAGGCTAAGTCTACAATACGGCTGCACTAGCAAAACAACCTGTTCCATAGATAAATCAGTCCACAAATACTACAAATGTCTGCACCAAATTCCATGGTGACGGATCCAATGGAGACATTTCACTCTGAACCACTAATATCTACTTGCTGGTGGCACCAAAGTCATTGGGATTCATCCAAAGAACATAAATGTCTGCACCAAAATGTGCACCAATCAATCTAGTAGATGTTTAAATCTTTCATTGGACATTGAGTGACATTTTGAGAGGAAAAAGTTAGAGGATCACCATAGCTAAGGCAAGTCAATTCTGTTATATGCTACATTTCATTACAGTTAAACTCAAAGTCAATAGGTTTCGTCCTCTGGGAACTATGGACAGCTGCACCCAATTTCATGGCAACCCATTCAATAACTGTTGAGATATTTCTTAACAGTTATTGAATGGGACCAACCAAAAGACATTGCAATCCCTCGAGCAATGCCTAAAAATGTTAATAGTCTATTTACATACCAATTTAATGCCACTAAATCTGGCTGTGGTTTGTATACTTCTTCTTAAAAATTCCACTTAGGGAATGTCAAAGAAAGCAAACAATATATTAGGCCAAAGCCTGAAGTGATGATCTTTTAGTCTGCTATAATGTTATCCTTTTTTATTACAAAGGATTGATGTAGGAAAATTTAAAAAAAACCTCCAATAAGACAACTTATTTACATTAACTTTAACAAAAAAATAGGCAAAACACTTGAGTTATTGTGCACTTAGTGTGCAGTTCATTTAGAACAGGCTGGGAGTATTGCTCATAGCTTTAGGAATAATACAAGTGGCTGCACCGTCAAAGCTCGGATACAAACCTTTATTTAAACAACCAATGAATAACAGTTTATCTCAGAAAGCTGTTACTAGTGCGGGTCAGTGAAACATGCGTCAGAGTCAAGTAAACTGTGGCAAGTATCAGCGAGTTGTAAATGGTTTTCTGAGGTGTTTCATGAGACGGCTGACATGTGCTGAATAAACAAAATAGAGTATGCAAACTATTTAAAGAGATTTAAATAAGTGGATTTTTTTACTAGTGTTTACTGCTGACATCAGTGTGCCTGAAAACACGTTTGAACACGAACCTGTCTTCCTACTGACAGCTTCTGACTGAAATATTCTTATCATAAACCAAAGTATTGGGCTGCACTTATCAAAAGAAGTACTATCAAAAGGAAGACTTAATACAGCTAAATTGCCACTAGCTGATAATAGTTACATTTGTCCGATGCAAAGACTGGATGTTTTGTTTTAGCCAAGTATGAGTAAACTAATCAGGAATTTGTGTTCCAGAGAACAAAGAAGCAATTTCTCAATAAGAATGTCATTTTTAGTCAATGAAGTGAAACTGGATTGTTGCCACATAAGCTTCTGGCGGCCTGCACTCAGCTGCTTCCAGAACAGTCTGGAAACAAACATGTGTTCTGCTGCCCTCACGGCCATAAAAGAATCAGCCAGGAACCGAGTCTTCGGGTCAGAAGTTTAGTCAGGGAGCACGCTGGAGAGAGCAACTGTACTTCATGAAAATTCTTATCTTATCAGCCAGCTGCACAAAACTATGAAACTCGCTGTTCTCACGAGGTGGAAAATGTTTAGCCTTGAGGCCAAGGATGCCTTTGTCAGCCAAGTCATCCCCGGCATGTAGCCACATAATTACCTTAACTATTTCATCCTGGTGCTTCGCAAACCTTTTGAATTATGTGTGACAAGCTGAAAAAGACTGTGTAGCAATGGGACAAAATATTTTATTTAATAAGTGCAGTTGAGAGGAACGATCTGTCTAAAAGCTCATCTTTCATTGAGTTTGTCTCCATCTTTGGTGCTGAATGCTCATCGCTGTGGGTTTCTGCACTGCAATTACCAGAAATAACTGATAATTATCAGTCAAACTTTATGGGTTTCCAGTATGGGGTTCCCTTTTCCCATCACTGCTCATCCATGCTGCTCAAGTTCATCTGCTGATTATTCTACAGGTGCTAGACAATTGTTTATCACAACTGACTGCATGTATTGGAGTGATACTTAAAACCAGATGACATTGAAATACAGGTTCTGTTACATCTCGCAGCTGTGTGCCAACGTAGGTGGCAATAATTTAGGCCGTAACTACGTTTAGTACATAATCACACAGTAAGATTAGCTGCTGTGTCTGTGCACTAAAGAAATAAAAATATACATAAGCTGTAAAACATGCTGATACCAAAAAAAACATATTAATGATCACGGTGGCCAAAGTGGTCAGGATTATTATTTTTGTCATAACCACAGCCTCACCACTTGTTGAGGGTAACAAGTACAAAGGCTTTCTTTCATCAGCAAAGCTACAGTTTTTTTTATTTTATGAAATAAAACTGCTGATACAGTGATGATTGCACGTTCTGGATAAATGTCAGATAAAAACAAAAAAAAAAGTTTGAGGGAATGTACGAAGGGTCTCGAGCCAACATTCTTTTCCCTCGAACACAAGATGTTGACGGATGAAAGGCAAGGCCAGAAAACTCTGTCCAGGAATAGCTCGTCCCTAAAGAAACTTTGAGAGTGAGCAGAAAACCAAACGGCTTTAAGAGCTACGACACCACCTGACTCACAGCGAGACCAAAAGGCAAGCGGAAAGGAGGAATAACAGACGAGGGAACGAGGGAGGGTGTTTGCGAGGGATTAACACATCCGTCAACATTTAGACAATGCAACATTATACTGTAGGTTTGTAACTGAAACACATCCACACCGCATAAGATCAGTTACAGGAAGGCAGCCTGGTTGCTGTTTTATGGATTGTGCTTTTTAGCACAGCTGACATTTAATAGCAAAAGCACTGATGAGAGGCAGAAATCGCCCCCTCTGACAAATGAATGCAGCCTAAGTGAACGCAGACAGTATTCTGTCTAAAATTACTAGTATGAAAATTGCTTATGACAAGTTTGTAGCTTTAACATCTGAAAAAAAAAAAGATGATTTAAGTTGCAGCAGCAAAGCAGAACAGTGAGGAGACCGATGGGGACGTCAATCATTCTGTCTGCACTCACACCGTCCTGAGAGGAGGTCTAATCATGTAATAGAGTGAAAACACCTGAGTGAGCGTGCAAAGTAGGGTTGAAGGTGATTTTAGAAATGAGTACTTCCTGGGAATATACTACTGAATCCTCAGAATTTCCTGGAATTCTTGTCATAAATTAAGTTTGATAATTAATCATATTGTTTATTCAAATGCTCTGATGTCATTCTTTATCTTACGTTGTTGTAAAGCAACATTTCCTTTTACAAGTACACTATTGTTATGGAGAAAAAAAACACACACACACTGCTGACTTATCCATGCCAACTTCTTTATCTTTCAGCATATCCTGTTGCCTGCAGACACATGCCTAAAGTGATTGGTTCCTGCAGAGATGTTTCCCATAAAACAGGAGCAGATCTTGGCAAGACAATACCTGGATCTCAATTCCGGTTGTTCAACACTATTAACGTGGACATACAGGATTTTTAAGCTGTCTAGTAGTTGCACTTATGTTATTCACATGAATTTAAATACTGGAATGTTTGTGTGTACAGCCAGTATAAGAGGGCTGTACAGTAGTCAGCAGAACCTCTTGGATAAGTGACAAAACATCTTCGAGTCTACAATTTCAGTCCAATGTTTATTTTATTATGTTCATTTTTTTCCCCTCCGGATTCTCTCCTTATTACTATTCACTCTGTAACTTCATGAAGTGAGGTCATAGAGCTTTGGGATCAATTTTTTTGGTCAAGTTACTGTAAAAGAGTTCCAGATTGAGTCCGTGTGAGTCACTGTATGGTAACAGCGCCACATGAATATAAAGGAAGACATCAACTACTGCGCGCTCCTTCCACTTTCCTGCTCATGATAAATTCCAACTTGATTCCCGACAGTCACATAAATTTATCCATAACAATATTTGCACCACAGCCAAAGATACTTCCTAAATATTTCAGATCACAATGGCCGACCTGCTCACTGCTGTCAGAGGATGACTTATCTTAACCTCTCTGTGATGATCAAGCGTTTCAACATGATTTAGTGAGATCTTGATGGTTTTCATTCGGCTCGGGTTCACAATATTTACTCAGACGATTAAATACCATGGAAACTTTCACATCAACCGTAACAGACAACCAAAAAAAAAAAAAAAAAAAAAAAAAGTACATGCCAGCTTTGCACATGCAGCAAAAAAGTTATTTGTGCGTGAACTCATGCACACTCGGCAAAATGTCAACAGACTTGCATAGTTTTCTTCAGTACTGCCACATATTGGGTTTTAATAAAAGCAATGGGTTGCATCTGACTTTATAGTAAAAAAAAAAAAAAAATCTGCTTTTTTACTTCAACTACAAAAAATGTTGAGGGTGGAAAAAATATTCAGTATAACAAACCATGTGTTACTGTTCGATGTGAAAACCACCTGTGATGAAATCTGGTTCTCAAGGCTGCCGGACAGGGTGGCCTTGGCAGTTTCCTCCCCTCTGTCAAACACACACCCATGTTGACACACACACACATGCTACTCTCTCAACATCAGTGTTTTCAAATGAGTCTTTCTGTTTATGTGCTGGGAGTTTGGGCGAAATGGGGAATTCAGGACTAGTGTTGTACTGCAACATGGGAGAGAAAACCTTAAAAAAAAAAAAGAGTTTTATAGTGTTGAATATTCAGGATTATGGCAACACAAATAACTTCTAAGTCATGTAAATATACTCTTTCATTAGTGATGTGATATAGGAAGTGTTTCAATGACACATAGGTCCACTAAAGTTGACATTAAAACCATTCAGTCAGTGTTTAAAAGCAAATTATTCTCAAATAAAAGTGGTCAGTAATAAATCAATAATACATCAGCTATATAATATAATAAAACATAATAAATCCTGGTCCTAAATGAAAACCACACAACAGAGTCATGCAGCACTCACCGCTCTGTCAGTGTTTATCTTATTAACACAAGTACCGTTCTCACACACTGTTTGCGTTATTCAGACTGATTCTACCTTTTCGTTTTTCTCAGTATTATTCTGTTAAGTAATAGATCTTCCAGGAAAGTGAAGGAATTAGGCCTCCCGGACCGCTGGGGGGGGGGGGGGTTTCATGTGTGAGAAAGATGGAGGACATTTTAACTTTAAAAACAAACAGGAGTAACAGTAAATGGGAGCGTTTCAGACAACAGAGAGGCTTCTTACTAAACTGTGATCGTCTAAAAAAACAGGGAAATTAGAAATAAAGGTTTGTTTCTGACAATATGCTCCTGGATTTCCTCCAGGATTTTTTTGCTGATGTTATTCTTTATCTTATGATGTAGTAGAACATTTCATTTTAGAAATACACTAGTGTAGAGAGGAAAAACACAACTATACAGACTTGTCTGACCTTCTGTCTTCAAGCAAATCCTCTTTGTATTATCAGTTTTTTTCCTGCTGTTTCTCCCTTGAAGGTTCATGTTATATTTCATAAAAGTGTATTTCATGTTTTATTGTGTTAGTGGAGGTGCTCTTTGTTCCACACCTTCTCTATAAAACACTGTGGGAAACCCTGACGTGTCTCCAATGAAGGCCTCGTCACTATTTGAGACCTGACTGTCTGTTAAATTGCTGAACTGATAAAAGAAAATATTTCATACAGGCGAGGGTCTTTATAACGCCAATTTAAGGCCTTAATTTTCATATATTTGATTTAAGGCTCTTTAATACTCTCAGACTGTATAATTCTGAGGCTGCATTGACATCAGTGCGCATGTAAAACTGGCCTCCGCTGTTCAATTGTGATCAACTGAAACACAAACATTAGTTTCCATTTAAAGGTCAAGCTAAGTGTGGGCGATATAACAACACACTGTATACTGTGAAGATATATTCACTCACAGTTTACAGGGTTTGTCATACTGTTTCTGTCATGGTAGCTATTCCTTTATTAAGGCAATGCTGTAAATCAATAATCAGGGTGGCTTTATGGCAATATTGGATTCTTTTACACTTTCTGTATCTTAATATGCTGGATTTGCTAAAAACAGACTTTTTATTCATTAATTGTTTATGAATTGATTTTCCAGAAAATGCATTATGTCACAATGCATATCAGAATTATGATATAAATGACATGCACCCTGACAGATGATTTTATCAAGTACGAGTGCATATATCTGTAATTCATATGCTCACTTGTTGCTAACTGTGTCTTCCCAAACTACCTCTATCTTGCTTTAAAATGCTAACTATGCACGTATGGACAAAAAAAACAAACAAAAGGTAATTAGATTTTTTTTTAATAAAGACTTCAGCAAAATGATTCATATTAAAAGGGTGTGTGGTTGCCTCTGTCTCTCTCATTAACTAAATTATTTCAAGGAAGAGGAAGATCAAGACTAATGGGTGTCTCATGTGGTGAACTCAAACCCAACTACTTTGGCCCGCACCGCAAACAAATCACACTAGACAGACAGACAGACACACCCAAAGGCACAGAAACACACACACACACACACACACACACACACACATAAGAGTACGCAGGTCCAAACTAAAGTTCCTCTCCCTCTGACTCATCAACAGAAACTGCTCTCTATTAAAACAAGACAAAAGAGACAAAACACCCTAAAATCTTCCACTGCAGTGAGATCACATGAGGTCACCTGACGTCTGCCAACGTCCGTTTACCAGTTGTATGTTTCTGATTCACTTTATATGACTCAAGGTCTGCCTGCTAGCTTTCAACCACATCTCATGGTCTGCAGACCTAACTCCACGCACTCGGAGGAGAATGTTAAGTTAATTCCGCATCGGTTGTCAAAAAAATTTAATTAGCATGATAAATACACAACAATTGGAATTTGTAGCTGTTGTTTTGTGAAGGAAAAGCCCAAACTCCATCTGCTGATGAAGACTGTTAGATGCAGTGAAGACGTGTGCAGAAGTGAGAGCAAATAGAGAAGCATGACGTACCAGGTTGAGACAGTCTAAGGACAAGGAGTAGGATGGATGTGAACTACGACATATTTGGACTAAAAATCATTCATGTCTGAGAGTAAATGACAGGAAGAGAAGTGTGTGTTTAGGATGTAGGCGTTTTGTCTAAAGAGAAACTAAACTGCACACACCAAAGCTCAAGATTTGTATTTCTTATGGATGCTGCTGTTTACATTTTCAAGTTTGTTTGAGGAGCGGCAACTTTTTTGGAGGACATTGATTAACTGTGATGAGAACTTCCATTAAACACCAAGTTAATCCTTACTTCTAATGACTAATGACTTGAGTCCTGTACATTACCCTGCTTATAAGTAAGAAATAATCCATTTTTTCATGATTTTGCTAAAGCTAAATAGATTTATAGGCTTCTGTCAGTGAAAGGAGTGTTGTTTGGCTTCAAGGTGTCTCTTAATAATTTGAATAGAAAGATTCATAGAGTGCGGAAGGTGTCGTGGAGAAAAAAAAAAATTAATTTGTGCACACGATATAATAATTTGTGGTCTCTAATGAATAATCCATGCGCAACGGTTAGTATTTAAAATAAGAGTTAATGTGGATATGAATAATGTCACAATTACGCTCATTAACCAGAGAAGGATTCTCATTTCAAAAACTGGACAAACTGTTTTAATGTTTTCACAGCTTAGAAGCAGTTTCTGCGATTGATCCTAGCTTACATCAAAATCTAACTATTACTACTATTCAGGACATTCTGCTTATTCCATTTAGTTTCACGGGGAAAGGTTGAGTGAGGGTGGTTTCCTCCAGGGCTTCCCCCAGGAAATAGTTTGGTAGTTCACGAACAATAGCCCACACTTCTTATACATGTGCTATTTTCTGGGTGAAAAGAGACCTCTCTGCTTTTTTTTTTTTTCCCTAAACATTAATGTTTTATCTTATAAAAGTGTGTATCATTTTTATGATATCAATGACGGTGGTGTTTATTTAGGGGGAAGGTGGCCCACCTCCACTGTAAAACACAGCAGGAAAAGTCATTTACGACATCACTGTTTTCAGATAAAGTAGCTATTAAAAGCTTTCATCACATCTGAAGTGTCTTTCCTGAAATGCTTAGCTGTAGGCCTAAGTGTTTCTGTGACACATCATCTTACACACATGTCATGGATTTTGAGTATTAAAAACATTTGAGAGTTCATTACATGAATGCCAAAGTTATTTGTCATCAGGGTTGACCATATAAGAGACTTAAAAATACAGTACAGTGGTCAAACCAGTTTCTGTACATTCTTATGGGGTTAGTGCACAACTCATTTGCCAGTCAAATATTTTTGGTTAATGACCCGCCAACATACCGACATATTAAACTCCAACATAACTTAGCTCTGATCAATTTAATACGCTGCAAGTATTAAAATGCAAAACTTCCCAAAGCACAATAAAAGTACCGAAAACTCAAAATGCTGCAAAATTAAAGGTTAAAGTGTGCAAACTGTTGCTTCCACAATCACAGAATAAGTGTGACTGCAATGTCACAACACATTTTTATATATGCATTTCTTGCTTTTTGTGTGTTTCTAAGTTCTGAGAGTTTTGGTTTGCCATTTAAGTTTATTGGATAAAAGTAAAGTCTAAACTTATGAAGAGAATCCAATAAAGTGAGCAGATGGCTAACAAATGCCTGCAGTCTAGCCTTCGATCATTGTCTTCTATTAACTTGTGTGTCCTGAAATGATCTGACTTAGGGTTTAATTCAGGTTAACGTTAGATTATGATTTGGTTGTAGTAAGACTGGGTTGAAGTTAAGAAGGCTGCTTTAGATTTGTGTTAATGCTGTTTTCACATCATATTGGATGGAAGATAAACTCTTTCAGCCATGTCTGTATTATCAAGTCAGATATATCCAAGTCAAATATGTCAGAGCTTTCAGCAAAATCTGAGGTTCCCAGTCACATGTTGATACTGATAATTGTGGTAAGGTTGGGTTCAGGTTAAGGTAAAGAGAAGTACAAATGGATTATGAAACATACTACAACAAAACACCTGTACTAACTGACCCCAAATGACCTTTAAATGGTGTTTTTTCTAATCAGGCATGCTAAGTCCAACAACAGCAACAATAGTAGCGGTAATGTCAGGGTTTTTTCGGGGGGGCGGGGACTTCCTCTTTGGTCTTTTGGTCAAAAACCACTGGTGAAAGTTTCAGAAAGTCCCATTTCTTTCACTTAATGCTGCTTTAGTGAGCTCAAAGCTAACGTTACAGCTAGCACTGGTGTCAACTTCTAGAGTCATACATAGTGAAATACTGTATTTTGCAGTTAAAAAGTGGCTTTTACAGAAAACAACATATTCATTCTCACCCAAAATTTGCTAGCCACTTCATATTAAAAAATAAATAAATAAATAAAGTCTGACATTCAATCAGCCTTTTCTTCCCTTGTCCTAAAAATACGACTACGCAGCAAATAATGAAAATTGTATATGAAGCTAATTAACATTCAACTCATTTTTTTTCTTTTTAAAGGGCCAATATTTAGAGTTAGTTGGCATAATAACTGGCAAATAACTTAGACTGAAGTTGGAAACTCTGAAGATAACATTTAAGCACAATATAAGTTACTGTAGTTAACGTTACTTGCTGTAACTGTTAGCCTTTGTTGGCCATTTTTAAAGTATTTTTGTCAAATGTTATTTAGTGGCAATTATTTTATTTGTTTTGGGGTTTTTTTGCAGCATGGTTTATAGTCATTAGTGTTTTCACAGCCAGAGTGATTATGCTAAATCACAGCAAGTTAAACTCCGCAGAGACAAACCTGTGTCACCAACTTATCTGAAAGAAAAATGAAAAGTAGTTAACGGCTGACTGGCAGTTTGACTCACCGCCTCCCAAACCGAGCAGCCGGCGGATATCTCTGGTGAACTTCATCGGGTTTTAACGTCCAACATTATCAGCACATACTGTGAATTAAATTTAAACTATCAAACAAAACAACGATATGTTTATAATCTTCGTTTGACGCTGACGACTCCCCGGTGAAGCTCCCGGTTACTGAGAAATATCGCCCGTTGATCCTCCTCCGACTGTCTAGTCACCGTCACTGTCGAGCTAACCGCTGTTACGACTAATACTGCTTCCGGTATTCACAATAAAAGGATGTGGACAGAATTTGAAGACTTCCGGCCACAATCTTCAAAATAAAAGCATGACAGGCTTGACGTTAAAGATCCATGTTTTAAGATGTATATAAAATACTCTACTTTGAATAATAATTTGTGTCTGATATGGTTTTTCCATTAAAGTTTAAGTTGCAGTGTGTAAGATTTAGTAACATCTAGGGCTTGGCAAAAATGGAATTTAATATTCATTAGTATGTTTTAGTGTATAATCACCTGAAATAAAAATTGTGTTTTCATTACCTTAGAATGAGCCCATAGGGAGCGGATCCTCTTCCAAAAAGCCCATCATACCAAAACACAATTCTTTTTTTCAGGTGATTATACATTGATCAAAACATACTTATTAATATTAAATTCCATTTTTGCCAAATCCTAGATGCCACTAAATTCTACATACTATCCGGTGGACAAATTTAACGCCTTTGCATGCCGAGTTGAGCCCTTTCTGCACTGACTAATTGCTTCAAATTTATTGGAATTAATTAATTAATTAGGTCAGCTCAGTGCCACAGGAAAAAATATGTTCCAAGGAAGCACTTATTTCAAGGAAAATTCCTCTGGAAAAGAAAAAATTACTTTTAAACTCAACAAAAACCAAAGTCATAGGTAGCAAATTCCTGGGAATGGAAAGGAATCTAGGAAAATATTAGGAAATCACCAGAAAATAAAGGGACCTGCAAAATAAAGCCTTCATTGTGTTTTTAAATGTTGTTCAAATGCATTTTTTGCCTCATGTAAAGAACTTAAATTGCCTCTGTATGTGCATGTGGAGCACCTTTTCAAATACAGTCTTGCCTTTCTTAAAACGTTCTTCATGTGCAACAATAGTTTCACAGTATACTGTAGCTTTGTTTCATTTTTGAGATCTCTTGGGACCAGCCTCGCAAAGAAATGAGAAATATCCTGACACCGGCAGACTGTTCAGCCATCTGGTGTTTCCTGGCAACTTGGCCTAACTGGAAAGCAGTGGTCTCTGTCCTGGATGGAATGAATATTTGTGGGTGGAGAAAACCATCCTGAATTGCAAAAAAACTGCACAAGGAATGTAGGCTGACACCCTTGTCCACTGGGTGGTAATATTGTGCTGTATGTCACAGTGTAGTGAGGAGGTTCAACAGAAGCCAGCTTTGCCTGTAATATAGAAGGTAATATCTACATTGGTGTATAAACAACATCGATTTGTTGTTGTTAAGGAGTGATGCCATTGGATTTGTGTGTGTGTGTGTGTGTGTGTGTGTGTTTTGATTTGTTTTATTTATGTGGTTTCTATTTCCTTTTCCTGCTGAAGAAATAACATCACCTTATTTTTTCCCTCCACCTGCATTCCGCAAAGATCCGCCCTGCTCTGCCTCTGATTGGCTACTCGTTGCCGTTGTTGGTCAGGTTGGTTAGGTCGGTTAGGTTGGTCAGGTTGGTTAGGTTTTGGCATGAGGAGTGAAGTGATGGATCAAAGATAGAAAGCAGAGACAGTACAAGCTCAGTGACCGCAAATGCAATGAATGGCTATCGAAACGACACAAAAAAACCACGGCAACCAAAAGAAAACAGAATATGTGGTCAGTGTTTGACAGGTGAGGCTGAGACAGAGATGCGTTTCCTCCTGCAATGTAAAACATTCAATGAAGTAAGGAACATTTACTTTAACAAGTTCAACTCTGTAATTCAACATAACATAACCTGAGGGCCAGTGAATGACCTAGACACACACAACACATGCATGCATTCACACACACACACACACACACACACACACACACACCATCCATGACATTACTGGGGATTTATTTCAATATGGCTACTGTACCCCTTCATCCTTCCCTAAACATAAACCCTTCATCATCACTCACATTCACTCTCTCTCCCTCTCTCTCTCTCTCTCTCTCTCTCACACACACACACACACACACACAAATACATGCATAGGATATGCTGTATATATCTAATTAATATATATCAGGAGCTAACAATGTGGATAGGGAAGTATTATTATATCCTCCCCCTAAACACATTGGAAACAGAGTAACTTTTGTTTCTGAATATTGTACGGTATCTATGCAAGTCAAACAGATTATAAACAAACACTGGAAAATCCTAGAATGTGACCCTAGTTTAAATCATTTGTCATCCTATAGATCTGGTTTCTGCTTCAAAAGAGGCAGAAATGTCAGAGATGCTGTTGTCAGTTCTATGTATAAGGAACCTACACAAACTAATCGGCTTTCTCAACAAGTGTATGGAAATTATAGACGTGGAAAATATGCACAATGTTCAAACACACTTGATACCAAGACATTTAATCACCCTCATACAGGAAAGAAATATGACATAAAAGAATTCATTAACTGTCTCTCTGCACATGTCATAAACACCTTGAAACGCCCATGTGGCTTAATGTATGTAGGTCAAACAAAGCGTCATCTCAAACTAAGAGTTGCTGAACATGAGTCTGCCATTAGAAATGGTAATATGGATTATGCCATTGCTAGACACTACAAGGAGAAAAACTACGGGTCAGCTACGTCCCTCAAATTTATCGGCATTGAGAATGTTAACCATATGATACATAGTATTTGAGCTCTTTCTGTGATATGAGAATGTTAACTTTATGAAACACAGGATTTGAGTTTTTGTCTAAGATATGTAAATATTATCTTGTATTTCTCTCCACAGGGAGAGATGAGCCACTAGGTCCCCTGGCACTAACCCTTCCCATTTAGTGATGTAGAGGGACAGCTGTAGGACCTGTAGTCCATTCTGCTCATCCTATTCAATCAGTTGTTTACGGGATGTAATGAAGTTTAATTATATAAAATGGTGTCATTCTTCTAACTTTGTGCAACATTAATCACGTCATGTTTTTTGTAATATGTATATTTTCATTTTTGTGCCCTTTGTAAAATGTTCACTTTGAGAAAATGAAGACTGTGATAATATGTCATGTGACTCAGATGTATTTATCACACCTGTGAGTACTCAGCAGCTGTACTGAGCGAACCTGAAGAAGCTACAGGCGAAACGCGTTGTTCGCTCTTAATAAAGTCACAGTAAAGTCATTACAGTGTGCGGTGGTTAATGTTGATTTTCACCTTTATATGTTCCTGCGACCGACCAGCACCTGTCTGAAAATACTGGCTGTGCATGAGGAGTTCTGTCCCTTTAATATATATCAGTCTTAATGTTGTGTTAATATTCATATTACCGTTATTGTGAACTATCCAAATCGTTGGACTAATTGTACTTGATGCTTTGGCAACATTGTTTTTGAAACCTTCAAGCCAATAAAGCCCCACTGAATTGAATTGAACTGAATTTAATAAAACTGAATTGAATTGAAATGACTTGGTTAGAGTTAAGGTAAGAATATCAGAGTCAGAGCCAATCAGAGGCAGAGTAGGGGCGATGAAAAGACAAAAATAACGCAATAACATCAAAAGATGATGGATCAAAGTATTTGAAATGAAGATGAGGAAAAAAAAACAAAAACACTAGCCTGCAATCCGCTGGCACGAGCACCCGTCCAATCCCTCCTGCTGTAATACTGAAAGGCAGCCTGCTGCACCAATCAGAAACAGCTATCGCCCGAGCCTCGACCAATCACGTACCGCGTCAGCTTAGTTGGACTGGGACATAGTGGAAGCAACGGGCTGGCTCAGCAGCCATTGATGCGCTTTATCTCGAACAGGACAAATCGAGATTAATTCCTTCATATCTGCGGTTTTCTGCGGACTGGAGCCATGGTGTCTCACTCTCTCGCCCTGCCGATGATCTGCTTCACCACGCTGTGGGCGCTGGTGGGGGTCGTTGCTCCGTTTTTAGTGCCCAAAGGACCCAACCGGGGGTAGGTGGACAAGCTACCGTTAATTGGCTGCAATTAACGGCGACGATTTGGTGTTTGCTCTCATTTTATACACTTACAGCCAAATGCAGATACTAGACGACTTATTTATTATTCAAAGTCAGTCTGTAGTCGGTCGTATAGCGGCTTCACAAACACACGAGTGTCCGCTGCTCATGTGATGGGAGGCCGCCGTGCGCGTCATCCTGCGTCCACCCCATCCATCCTTTAGCCTACATACAGCAGCAGTAAGGTTAAAAGGTCAAATCTATAAGAAGTAAACATGAAAAGATCATTTAGATTCCAGAGTGGAGATATATTTGTTGTATTGGGTGTTAAAATGTCCTAATTGTGAGTCCTGTACTACGTGGGAATAACAGTGATGCTGAGTCCGTTATCACAGGCAGCTCACAGGCAGTCAAGCTTTCAGATAACAGTCAGGTTAATTAATTAATTTTTATCAGAGGTGCCTTTCTCAAGTAAACTAGTAATGAGATACTAGTAAATTTCTTGTAATATTTGTTTTGTGAGACACTTCCTCTAGATGCTTTATTTCAGAGGGAAATATTGTGTCTTTTACCACACTGCATTTGTTTTGATAACCGGAGTTTCTTATTGCTTTGCAATATGATAGAAATTTGTTGCATTATCAGTTTGGAAAACAGATTATTATACATTATACTATTTTACGTGCATTGTTTTATGTTGTGATATTGATATATAGGTATTGTGATACAGTCATTTTTCTGAAAATCTAATCGCAAAACTGTTTATAGACGCAACAATCACAGTAATGTAAGTGTTTGGCTTATTCATTAAAGTAAGTACTAGCAATCCAATGATTAGTTGATCAACAGGAAATGACTCTGCAACTATTCCAATAATCGATTAATCGTCTCAGTCGTTTTTCAAGCGAGGAAACCAAATATTGTCTTTTTTCTCCTCCTCAAATGTGAGGTTTTGCGGCTCTTCTTTGTATAAATGTCAGTAATTTGAATATCTTTAGGTTTTGGACTGCAACAAAGCAAACAAGCAAACTCAAAATGGCATTTTTTACTATTTTTTAACATTTTACAGTCTGAATGAATGAATCAAGAGAATAATTGGCAGATTATTTGGTAATAAAAATAGCTAATTGTTAGTTGCAGCCCCAGTAAATACCTGAAAAATCAAGGTACTTCATCACATTCAGATGATAGTTCTTTAAATGCAATATTTCCACAAACTGGTCCTGCTGAATAATTTGCAACGTTGCCCTCAAATGCCTCACACAACCAGTGATATAAGGGATAACTACCTTGGTATAAATGATATTTGGTGAAAAATGTGGTGCATTGCTTCTTTAAATTAGGCGTGAGACATGTAGACTAAATAATAAGTAAACTAATATTAACTATCATGGCACTATCTTCATACAAGTATGCATTGATTTTCATTAAAGTATTCAAAAGGCAAACAGAAACTCAATTAATTCCATTGAGTTAAATGGTTTTTTCTAATGTTTTATTCAAACAAAATCACATTTTTCAAGGATATGAGATCTGACATTATATCTCAATATAAAAATGTTGTCATGATATGAGATGATTGTTATATTGAATTACTGTTGTGTATGTTTGGACAGAGCTGTGTGATTGTGACTCTCTCTCTGTTCTCTTTGACAGTGTGATCGTCACCAGTCTGATCCTCACAGCTGTCTGCTGCTACCTGTTGTGAGTATAAACTCTTATTCTCTTCATCTGTGGTGTAAAGCTGTTGTTGTTGCTGTCGTGAACCTGTAGCTTTGATTATTGCTGCTCAACGATACAAAACGCCACAAGTTCAGAGCGTTTCCTCTGTCCGTTATGAATCAATGTAGTTTTTCCACTGCTTTTGTATAAAATGGAAGCGTACAGCGGTTACAAGCTGTGCTCCAGCTGGTTTCTACAAATGTTCCTCACAGTTCAGTAACTATGCATGATAGAAATGATAAGGGAAGATCAAGAACAAGTCACATGGCTTGAAGAAAGCCGAAAAATTAGAATTTAACAGCCGAGAGACATGAGACGGAGGCCTGAGAAAACGAAATAGTTTCTTGCAAGACAACATTCAGAGGAGAGAGAGAGACATTGCTGGAGAGTTACTCCAGTAAATAACGTCAATCCTGAAGAATCTCCAAGATTTCAAACAAGACTCTTGCACATTTTCAAGTGGATGTTGGAAGAGACATGAAGGAAAAATGAAAACTAGTTGCAGATGCTAATCAGAGGCGAAGACTGCGACATCCTCGCAAGCTCAAGGCCAGACTGTCAGCAAGGCGGAGGACCATAAATTACAAACCAACATCATGGTGACAAAACAGAGAAAGAAACAACTAAAAGACTAAATTACAGATCAGAACAGTTGATCCTGGAGAAATCATATCCAGTTTAATTCATTACCAGAAGGCAGTCTGAGGATCATGAGCCGCTCGGATCGGTAGTTAACGCTTGAGGTCCAATGGGCTCATCAAGCCTTGACACAAAAAGTCTGGTGTTAATACAATTTGCAATTTAAAATCAAATAAATGGCCCGAGAAACTCCAACCAGACTTTCTTTAAACATGACAGGTGGTAATGGTGGTGGAGGAATACAGAGTACTTAAGGAGAAAGGAGTTCATTTCCAGGATTTGCAAAGAACAGATGAAGACTGAGGAAGAGCACTAAACCTCAGGCAGGGGGAAACCCAGAACTGAGAGATGTGATAATGAGGGGTTAAGCAGGACAGTCAGTGACATGATGATGCCTGATCACAGAAGAGGTAGGATTAATAAACGCCTAAACGGTTTCCTAACTAATCCATGAAGATACTTTGGGTATACGTGTGTATTCACAGAAAAAACTGGCCACTGTGCTATAAACAATTAGTCTTCAGTGAACACTAATACAACCAATTTCTTGGGAAAATACTAAAACATATCCTGGACATTCTGTATCTTGGAAAAAGGATGTGCATGATGGGTTATTATTCCACCACTAGATGGAGCCCCAACTCAAATGATGATGAATGGATTGATTTTACTGCGTAGGATATAAAGAAAAGGAAGGATTACTTAAGTTAGTTGATGAATTGATAAAATCACTTGTTATATCAGACAACGCTTTTATGTAACACACATTCTGGCCCTATCAACATACCTTTCAGTTGTTCCTTTGTAGCTCCTTTCTAGTGTCTTTCATGTTGTGTATGAGTTCTTTTTCTTGCTGTGTCAATTTTATGTTCCTTTAAATACTAATAAAGTCATAATAGATCAATAACAAGCTGTGTGAACATCCACGTATCTGCAGGTCTTGGAAAGTCTTAAAAAACATTGAATTTACGTCCCTCAAAAAAAGGCCTTCGAAGGTATTAAAATCTGAATTTCATTTATAAGATTCTTGAATATTTTTTCAGCCATTAAACTATGAGTGAGACTGGTGGGACAGTGGATTGAGCTGCAGGAAGCTGTTAAATCCTTTTTTGCGGTGTTTCAGTCAGCCCTGTCAGACCTGTAGAAAACACTGTCACTACTGCTAGCTACAGTAACTAGGAAGCTCATCCACTCAGACTGGGCGAGTGTAAAATTAAGCAAAAAATCCATCGTTTTTCATGTGATTAACTATATTACAAGGAATTATTGTTATATACAGATGAGAAGAACAGACAGAAATGTGATACATGTTAACAGATTCATCCATTGTACAAATAATTGCAGGCTTTGTTGTCCTGACTGGTTTTCCATCATTCTTTGACCAGTATGTCAGCGAAAAAAGCATTTAATTACATTCTATGTGGTGTTAAAAATGTCTTAATTCTCATTTGGTGAACACTGTAGAAGCCCTATAACATGCATCATATTTCATCAATATTACTGCTGCTACTTCAACTGATACAATTATGACAACAAATGTTGCTTTTCTTATTACTATTACTTGTGTTGGTGTGCAATCTTGTTAAAGGAAAACCAGTACTACCAGTAATTTACAACCTGGGTGCTGATTTAATGAACTTTAACCAATTACTGAGTAGTATCACTCCTACAGATTCTCCAGTCGCAATTAAAATATCCAACAAAATGTGATAATTATTGCTGACATCTTTGTCTTTGTCTACACACCCACCTTATGCACTACTCAAACTAGCTTTATTCCAGAAATCTCGCTGTGCTGAGTTTGTGGTTCTAGACAACAAAGACAAGGAATTAACAAACATGAAATATAACAAAATGATGAATAAAAGACATCAATCAGGCAATCAATAAGTTCAACCCATAATGTAGTAATGTCTCTTTAGTGTGGGGCATTAGCATTTAGCATTTAGCCTATTAGCTAGCTTGAATTAACACACAAATAATCAGATTAGCTTTCATTAACAAAAGTACAACATATGCTACATCAAGCTAGCATGTCAGTTGCTATCAGCTACTAGCTAAGTCATCACTGCTAAAAGCATGAATCAAAACACTAAAATGAACCCTTCTGACCATCAGTAAATAAAGAAACAGGTCAAAGCATTTGCAATTTTCTGAACAGAAGAAAAAAGCATTTATTCATGGCTAATGCCAATGAAGGCCACAGCACAATGGGCCAAAACCTTACCTGAAAAACACACGGAGCAGGTGATCTTAAGGTACTATTTAGGTGGCTAATGATTTGTCTAACTTAAAGTCCACTAAATACACAAGGAACTCATCATTTCTACACTTACTTGTTGTTATTTTAGCTAATATACCTATAGATACTGCATATTAGCATTGTATTCACTTCCATGACTGTAGAGATCGTGGACATGAGTGCTCCAGTGGAAACTGTTTTACTAGAGAGTCCAAAGGAGCCAAGCAACTCTTGGCCTTAAAAATGCTTGATTTATCCATCTACATTACTTTTCGTCGTCAGTGTGTGACTTCTCCAGGTCAGCCTGCAAGTTGAACTCAGATGTAGCTTTGCATTGCAATCGCCAAGCAATAAATTGATGTTCACCTTTAGACCTCCTTTTGTAGTTAGTTGAGTCTATGGACTTGTTATAAATATGTTTTCTTGTGTAGTGTTCTTGTCTTCTATCTCTACATCGATAGTGAATAATATTAGGATAACTTTTTGAAATATTGTCCCAAACTACAGCAACAAAATCTGATTTAATTTTTAAAAGGATATTAATAATAGAATGTGACTATATATTAACATAACAGATCATTCTTGTTGATAACCTTTCCCTCTCTGTCTCCTCAGTTGGTTGATAGCGATTCTGGCGCAGGCCAACCCTCTGTTCGGCCCTCAACTGAAGAATGAAACTATATGGTACCTGCGCTACTTCTGGGAGTAAACAAGGTGAGGTTTGTCAGAATAAAACTTAACGATACAAACTGTGATCTAAATGTAAACGAAAGAGGCAGAAACCAACGTCTGTGTGGCCATCACTGAGGTACTTTCTCTGTAACCAGTAGTTGAATTGGGCTCACAACACGGAGAAAGCTTGATAGTGTGTAGCAGTGTCCCAGAACCACTCACTTTTTTATGCGTACCTATTGAGTTTGATTAACAAAGACAAACCTGACTTACTGTCACATTCCCTACACTAGACAATGTAACATAATTTATTCTTTTTATGTCATTTTTAGTGCTGATTAAGGTTTGTTTACATCAGCAATACCAGGCCCGTACTTTAAATTATGATGACAATAATAAAACTAAATGCAAATTTTACTTAAATGTGTAGAATTTTAAAATGTCAGTCTTTGGTGCCCCCCAGTGGTTATATAATCACATAAAAATTCTACACATAGAGGCTTTAAACTCTTACTTTATGTATCTGGAAAGACCTTACATCCTAATTGGACCTTTAAGGTGAGGGTCGAACTAAAATAATACTAGCAGCTCTTTCACAAAAAAGGGGACTAAATAGTAAGGAAAAAATGCAGATATTTTAAAGATAATGAGAAACCATTTTATTTTTTGTGTTTTTCATATTCTGCTTGCTGCTCTGCACCAACAGTTTCTGCTCCTTCACGGTACGTACTGTACTTGACTGTTTGCAAATCAAAAACAGCTCCATTTGTCTCTCTCAGACTGCAGTGGAAAAAGAATGCGTGCCACTAACTCAGGCGTGAATATTTATCAACCCCATGAAAAGAAATGAGCTCAATGATATGCAAAAATCACTGAGCTTTTCACTTTTGTGAATTTTCAAAGGTGTGTTTGCCCCGAGCCCCTGATGCTTTTGTACCACACAGTACTCTGAGCTCTCTGAAAGGGGCTTCTGTTTGCATTCACAAATGTGCTTTTTCTCATTTTTTCTTTTACCCTCACAGCCGATGGTCAATGTTCACGGTCAAGAAAATTTAAGATAATTCTGCCTATGCTGAAATTCCCTCTCTCTTTCTCTCTTTCCATTTGTTTCAGGACTACGTGACGTGATGCCTCTCATCATTCCTATCCCCTGGTTTGGTGGACTTAATTTCAACGTAATGCCTAACCATTAAACACACCCACACCCACACACACACACCTCCAATCTGCATAATTTATGGAACATTTCATATGTGGCAGTTTTTTTGTAACTCAAAAGTCAGTGTCGGTTTTCTTTGCAACCTTACAGAATATTAAGAATCATGCCGAGTATCTGGAATTTAAGATTTAGATTTTATTAAGACATGTGTTGTGGGTTTTAAAATGTGTAACTGAACGCAGTGCACGCAGTTTCAAGTTATATGTGGCAGGATTTATGATCAAATCAAAAATGATGAAAACATTGAGTGTTCTTTTTATGTTCAATGATTACCAGTGAAACCATGACATTATCTGTTAGGAGTAGATATTAATCTCCCATCTCTGAAATGTGCAATCCTTCAGTACTTTAGTTTACTCCGTGTTTGTTTACATTTTTTTTTTTTTTTGGTTTTGTGTTGCTGTCTTCAGGGAACATACATTTCTAAGTGTTTGTATTTATTTTGGTCCGCAGACACTGATGTAAGCTCATTGTAATTACATCAGTGTCCACACGGTCTTGTTATATAACTGTTATTATCTGTGATGTAATCGTGTGTGTGTGCGTGAGTGCGCGCGTGTGTGTGTGAAGAGTTCATTACTGTGAGTGCTTGGACCGAGGCCATGAGAATCTCCCAAAACCGTAGAAGTGAAGAGCGATTCCCTCCACTTTAGACCACTTCAGCATGAAACTCCCTCCCACATTCCCCTCATGCTCTACACCGTGGAGGTCCTCGTTGCCATGGTGATCTCATCGCCCAATTCAGTCCTTTACCACTCAACCCCTTTTGATGAGAGCTCGCCCATTCTTGCCTGCTCGGGTACAGATGTACTGTAGGTTGTACAGTGGGGATATGCTTTTGGATTGAAGATGTTGATAGATTTGGAGTTAATGTCAAGTATCTTTTAAATTTTACCATTTTTATTTCCCCCCAAAAAATGATGCTTCAGGACACAATCAAAATGTTAGTTTCAAATCCCAAAAGTGCGGTGATTCAAATGAAGACTAATCATTGTAGTAAATAACTGTGACTGGGCTGGACTGTTGTTACAGTCATAGCTGAGCTTCCCTGTATTGTGCAGTACATTGTGTTAATCTGTGCACATGCGTTTGAGTGTGGGGGAAGGTAAAGTCTTTTCATATTGACTTCACCTGGAAAGGTCAGTTGCCAGACGTCATGGTTATCTCTGTGGACCGCTGTGGCCTCCGTCAGAGCGACAGGTGTTGCTGATCACAAACAGTAGTTCCATCACCCTGACTGTCACTGAAATGCCATTGGCTTGGCAGTCTGAAAACACAATGGTGATGCTTGGGCAATGTTTTCAAGGCCAGAAATTTTGTTAATCTCTTGAAAGTGTTGGACAGGAAGTCGCCAACACTGCCAAAGTTAGAGGTTCTTCTTGGGTACCAATGAACACCCACATAATAAAGTGTTACGTTCCTTCCACCTTCTAAGATAAACCGAACTTGCCTCGAAAAAGTAACCTGTTTCATCATTAACAACTTTTTTTTTTTTTTAAATCTGCCTTGAATAAGATGCTGGTTTGACACACATGCGTCCTCCCGATTCATCAGAGAGCATTTAGTCTCAGCTGCCAGCCACTACCACAACTATACCTCCCTCCTCCACTTCTAATCTCCAACCCTGAGAACCTCCCCCCTCCCCCCACTCCTCCCTCGCACTCTCCCTCCCCGCCCTCCTTTCTAAAACCACTTTGCTTCAGCCAAAAAGAATCAAAATCAATATACAGCTACTTTTTAGAAAGACCAAATTGCGTTGTATCTTTTCCTCCAGCCCTCTTCGGTAGTTGTGGTAGTGGCACGCAGATACACACCCTGTGTACTCTGTTACACAAATGGGGACGCATGTTAAAAAGGATGTGATCACACCTACAAAGTCAGCTTTTCCATCCCAGAAAAGCATCGTGATATTAAATTTGACTTTGTCCAATTTCAAGTGAACCAGAGCTTGTAAACAGAAATCACAAGGTCTCAGTTATTGGACAGTTTTGGTATTCGATCAACCTGCCAGGTTAGAGATGTTGGTGTTGGCGGAGAGTCAAAATAAATCTGATACCAAGTCTTGTAACGTAAGCTCAGTGTTGTGTTTTCCTCTCTTGTGTTCATACCAGAATACATGAGGAAAAAGCTCAATATGAGCATCAGTCCACACTGTGGTTTTGCTCTCACTTCAGGCTATGCAATCATTTACTGCTTGCTATTAGATGTACCCATAAATCATTTTGTTTTGGGTTTGTTTCCTGTAGTTGGTTTGAATTATACCCATGATTCAATAATAAGGCTTGCCCGATTGCCTGGAGCAAGTAAAACGCCACATCGGGCTAGTAAATCTCACTAGTAACTCACTTGCCCGATCAGGCAAGTGGTAAAAACAAAAAGTGAAAAAATAATAGTATAAAAAATGTTTCAATCATTTTTTTTCCATCATCGTGGTATCATTAATTATGTTCTCGTTCTCTGGCACACAGCTGAGCCCCCTCCTCTTGCAGGCATTGGAGAATATTGGCGTGCACCATTGGTCAATCAAGGATCGAGTAGGCTAGTAGTGTGATGCATGAAACAAACATCCCTCAGGATCATGTGAGCACTGTCAAATAGAGGAACCAGTGGTGCATGTAATTTTTAAATGCTTTCCAGAAATATTAAAGAGAGAAATCAAGAAGCTTGGAGTTAAAGAAATGAGCCTAAAAAATGTATTTGCCGTCATGTTAGGGAGTCCGTTCCATTATTTGAAAGAAACTGGGCTGATCTGAGGAATTGAGTATTCAGTGAAGTATAGGGGATGGGTCATACCATTGCTTTATATAGTGTCATAGCATTGCTTCACATCTATGACACTCTGTGTCCTTGTTCTGTTTCATTTACTTAAATAAAGATTAAACATGACAATTAACTTTAGTCTTTGTTGTTATTTGATAACCACTACTAAATAAAACCATTTGTATAGGCGCAAGTAAAAACTGCCTTCAAGCAAATAGATTTCTAACCCAGTTGAACCCTGACATTCCCAATCCAACTCAAAATGAAACGTGCTATAGTTTGCAAAAGTCACATTTTTCAGTGTCATTGAACCATCGGGCAGCAAATGGCATTGTTCTCAGTTCTTAGTAATCCAAACAAACTGAGGCAGTGAACACTCCACCCTAATCCCTTCCAAACATGCCCTAAAATGACAAATTCTTGGTTTTATTTTCCTTTTCTGATTTTTCTGTGTTCAGTTATTTTAATAACTGTCTGCAGTTTATCCATTAAATATTCCTGGCACCATAGATGGAGATGGGGATAGATTTTTTTTTTTTTTTTTAGTGTGGTAAGAGTCACCATGGTAACAAAAGTCCTAATCACAGATTTAATTGTTGGTGAGGATGAGATTGTACATGTAACCTTGTATTAGTGTAAAGTAAATGCTTCTATGTGAGTGGCATTGTATGTGAAACACTGAATAAAAAAAACATTTTGTCTCATACAATCCTGCTACGCTGTTGACATTATTAACATTCTTCCGGAGCAAACTGGAATGCATGTTTCAATTGAAAATGAATGAACACCCCATAAAATGATCCTTTCTGGTGAACATCAGTGGTATGGAGAAGGTTTATTGGAGGTTAACTGTATCACTTAGAGTCCAAATGAGAACATTTTAAATGGTGGTAAAAAAAGGAAAAATTGTTGACCTTCCTGACGTATCCCTGTTGATTTTAGAAAGACAGAGAGGCCGCTGGTGAAGGACTAAGTTACCTTGGCAATCAAGGACAAGGTCAACGTCCTCACACGAGACATGGATGATTCATACATACTTCTGTCAGGTGCAGGCATTTAGCTGAAACTTTTCCTAAGGAAAACCTAACAGGACTAAAGGCTGGTTTATATTCCGTCAGAACTGCTTGTTGGATGGTCAAATAGCTTCGGAAACTTCCTCCCCCTTTCCTGTGATTGACTTCCTGTACTTTTTGAAACCAACGATTCAACATGAACACCCACTTCATGCTGTGCAAAGGTGAGAAAGAAGAAAAGGGTTTAACTTCTCTCCCAAGCTCTCTTTTTTCATTCTTGACACAACTATTTCTGTCATTTTTCACATGGAAAACCAAGTGCAACACTATAAATGCCTTCTATGAGAATATTTACATGATGTTGCATCGGCTTTTCACTCTGCCTTCGAGTGTGGCGCTTCAGAACAGCTATAAAAACATTTGATTTCTGACATTATAAGACATCATGTCATATAAACTATTCTTTTTGAGCATAACCTGGCCCTAACAGTCTACAGCCATGCTATTGGCCTCTGTGAGGCTATACTTGAGTTAAATGTTCACATCAGCATGCTAACATACTCACAATGATAATGCTAGCATCATGTTTAGGTGTAATGTTTAGCATCTTCACCAATTAGCACTAAATACAAAGTAGAGACAAGACTAATGGGAATGTCAACAGTTTTGCAGTTGTTTGGTTTTAAACTATTGAACAAAATTAATTTTGACCAGATGATGGTGCTAGATGTCATTAAGTTATTACAATTCATGAATGTGTGCACCAATTTTCACAGCATCTAATCTAATAGTTCCATCTAATAGTTGTTGAGATATTTCAGCAAAGAGCTCAAAAATCAACCTCATGGTGGCACTAGAAGAAAAGTCAGAGAAAAAGTCATTAGAATACATGGTCTGGGAACCATGAATGTGCAAACCAAATTTTGTGCCATCCTGTCAGATAGATGTTGCAATATATTACAGTACAAGTGAAAACTTTGACCTACTGGTGGCACTGGAGTAAAAGTCAGTGGATCACGTGTCGTCGTGTCCTCTGGAGAGCTTGAATATCTGTTGTAAATTTCAGGGCAATCCATCTCGTAGTCAAGATATTTCACTCTGAACCACAAATGTCAACTTCATGGTGGCGCCAGAGGAAAGGCAGTAGGGTTCATGCTCTGGGGACCATGAATGTCAATGTACAAAATGTCAATGTACAATCTAACTAATAGTTGTCGAGACATTTCAGTCTGTGGACTGAAAAGTGGTGGACCGACTGACATTGCCATCCCAATAGCTGTGCCATTAGCATGGTTAAAAATCCAAGACTGCATAAGGGACCATTTAAAATGTTTGGCCAAAATATTTACTCACTTGTCAAATTGAGGAATGAGCTTTAGGAAGCTTTTCCCTCAATAAATCAACTTCCTTTCAAAGTGGAAAGCTGGAAGAGCTGGATAGAAAAATACTGAAAGGTAAGACACCTTTACCTGCTCGTAAAAAAGTTGATTTGCTCTTAAAGACTGCTCTTATAGCTCATAATCAGTGCATATATTCGTCATTAAATTTACTACTTTCATTGCAAACAAAAAATGATTTCATATTTATTCAGAATTTTGTCAAGGCAGAAAAGCAGAAAAGACTCACAAACATAATTTACACCTCAAGATCTCTACTGAAACTTGTCATATTAAAAAAAGAGGAACTGATTTGCACACAAATTTAAATAGATCAAATTTGGAAATAGAATTCCATTGCAGGGTTTATAGACTGCCCCATCATAACTGACCATATGGTATCTAACAAGAACACATTGTCACTATTGTGAAACACTAGAAACCAGGCCCAAACAATATAATCAGAGGGGACTCCCTAAAAACTTGGTATTTCACCTGGGAGCAGTGTTTTATGTCCTGCGTCACAAAGAGTGTTGTTTGCCTGATGCACGTTCTCGATGGCTCTCATTGGGTCGTCTTGTCACTTTTTGGATAAGCTAGCAAAACCGTAATGTAAAAAGTTGTTCATCTTCGCCTTAACCCCAAGATTAAACCTACAGGAGAACTCACCTCTAATTGTAACTTCAAACTGAGATAATTTATGGTTTTTTGTGATCATTGATTTACGAAAATACACTTAGATTTTTGCTCCCACATGTGAGGCTTGTTGACAAAGGAAACCTTTTAACGTAAAGTTAGCTTGTTAACAGTTAGCTAATGTTAGCTAGCCAGTAAATTTCATCCAATATTTTCATGGCACATGATTGATTTACGAAGATACACTTGGATTTTTGCTCCCCCACGCGAGGCTTGTTTACAAAGGAAACCTTTTAACGTAAAGTTAGCTTGTTAACAGTTAGCTAACTTTAGCTAGCCAGTAAATTTCATCCAATATTTTCATGTCACATGATGTGGGGGACATGTTATGACGATCTAATGTTAGCGTCACTGAATAGTGCAAATTAAAAGTAGTAACCTACATTATTTGTACAAAACTAATGTTACTCACCCTCCATCGTGGAAAACTCATAAACGTGCACTCAGAGCACATGCTGAGACGGTTGCAGAGCTTGCCGAAGCATGCACTGTTACATTCTGCAAAGCCACACCCATCCAGGTGAAATACCAAGTTTTTAGGGAGTCCCATAATCAAAGCTGCAGTTCTGGACCTGGAGTTCCAGTCCAACCTGCGCCACCTACAGACAAGAAAAGTAGGAGCAGCAATTCAGACCTACAGAGCTAAAGATGCAAATGTGCACAGTGGACAAGCAAAGAAAGTAAGAAGTATGGATACTGTACCTGCAACACACAACCATTTGTACTGAGCCTGTGGTTAGCATTAAGGTGTTTTATATAATTACTCTTATTTCATTACCATCTAGGAGGACAAACATCCATCTATAATTTACAGCTGCAAATGAGTGAGTGATGGTGCGGCACGGCAGCCTCACTATGAATGCACACTAATGAGTAAACAACCCATTAATTCTACATGACATTTTAAAAAAGACACACTTTTTAGAGAGACATAATGGATTATGCTAGCCTCTAGTCACACGGGAGGAAGAAAGATGATAAAGTGATAACACTGTTATATTCATCCAGTGTTTGTATGATCTATCCAAGCCTTGACCCACATTTCTGTTAGATGAATGCCAAATTAATATACACTGTTCAATGACACACACAAACAGCCTACAGGCCAACACATATGGGCTTTACGATGGACAGACTCAGATGAACACAAACACCACACAGCTTATCCTCTGTAATATTCATAAATGGGGCTTAATGTTCTCATGCGTCATGTCAACCTACTTTACTCCAGCAGTGCATTAAGATTTAACTATCCTTATGCAAACAGCTATATGAGCTGGCCTAAATAACATTGCTATAGATGGCTGTTTCTATTCATCACAAGGGAGCAGCTGCAAGACTGTTGATGCATATTTTAATCCGTCTTCATGCTGCCAAAACAATTTAATGTAAACATTTTTGATAAGGATTCCTCACATTTGGTTATTGAAGGATTGCGAGTAAGATATAAACATAAATGCAAATATTTATTATCATTAACTACTAGGAGTGGGCAATATGGATAAATTAATTTATGATGGTATACTGAATTTTATATTACAGTATCAATATACAGGTATGTCATTATATGTATGTTTTCTGGGAAATTAATTGTCTGTTTTGGCTCACTCAGCAAATATACCTGACAATTCGAAATACTTGGCAAATACAACCAGATATTGAAGAGGTAACTACGATGAGTATAAATGGTATGACTTAAGAAAGATATATTGAAGTTTAGATAAGATAAAAGACTCAAGTGTATGTAAAAATGGATAATACTTGATAATAAGGGTACAAATAATATACTTAAGGATCATTTCATGCTTTAATTGACAGCTTTTATACCCACAGTTGCTGTAGGTATAAAAGCTGTGTGGGTCTTAAAGCATGATACAACCTGATCATCCGTCTAGTGTTGCTAGCTTGTAAATGTGGCATAAAGATCGTTGGGTCATGCAGCAACATGTAGATGTTTGCATCTGACTGCAAGTTTGATCAAAGAAAAAAGCAGCTTCATACAGGCTCATCAAACACATTGGTGTAAAATGCCCTTAACGGTAACTGGAATTCAGCTATCGGATTTATAACTGAACATTAAATTAAGTGCCTGCTGTAGCCATGCCTTTATAAACATATGAACACTGAATTACTTCAAACATATATCTTGGATTCCTGTACTACAATTTTAGTCTAAATTAAAATTAACTAAATCAATTATTATAATTGATATATTTAAAGTCTGCTCTATATTTAAAGTAAAAGTACCATTACAGCGATGTAAAAATACTCCATTACAAGTAAAAGTCCTGCATGAAAAGTCCTCCTGAAGTAATAGTACTCATTTTGTCCCTCTGACTGATATATTATTATATATGACATCATTAGATTATCAATACTGAATCATCAGTGTTAGAGCAGCATGTTACTGTTGTAGCTGCTGGAGGTGGAGCTAGTTTACACTACTTTATATACAGTTAGCTAGTTTAGTCCAGTGGTTCCCAACCTAGGGGTCGGGGCCCCTCCAAAGGGTCAGCAGATAAATCTGAGGGGTCGTGAGATGATTAATGGGAGAGGAAAGAAGAAAAAACAAAGTTCTGATACACAAATCTGTTTTCAGTTTTTGGACTTTTTCTCTGGTCTTTGATTTTTGGTGAAATATTGGATCATTTGGACATTTATTGAAATGAAAGCATGTGAGAAGTTTAGAGGGAAAAATCACGATTTGGTGCAGCTGTTAACAACTCATAGACATGTGAAATGTGACCCCGACTACACACTGCTTTTTGTAAGACATCAAAAGAAAGAAAGGTTGGAAACCACTGGTTTCATCTTTAACAATGTGTTGTATTTTAAAAGCTTGTTATATTATCCATTGTGTCAAATCTTCATCTGAAAAGTAACTAAAGCTGTCAAATAAATGTAATGGACTGGAAGTATAAAGTAGCATCACATGGAAATACTCAATAAAGTACAAGTACCCCAAAATTGTACTTGAGTAAATGTACTTAGTTACTTTCCACCACTCGTGTCCACTTTAAAACTGATAGTTTGAGCTAACCCTAACCCTGAATGTTACGTTGCTTTTTTCATATAATCAACTTTATGGTCATTTTGGAGGTTGCTTTGATTTAAATGGTCCACTGAGAAGAGTTTCTAATATTTTGTTCACCCCACTTTTACCAATGAGTCACTTTTATTCATCACAATGAAAAGTTTGCTTCTTCAGGTGCTTCACACAGGAAGAGTAGAGTAGCTGTGCAGCGGCTGCTGTGTTGTGGTAAAGCCGCTGTGGAGGCCGTCCTGCCGGCTCGGCTCAGTGTTAAACATGTCGGTAACTTACGGAGGGGGAGCGGTTTGAACGGGGGTCGGAGCCCTACTGGGGTCACCAGGTTCATACAGTCCTCCCGGTGTCCTTAAGCGACAGGTCGAGTGACCCCGCCCCTCTGACGAAGCCGCGGCGTAGATACAAACCATATCCGTTTTCACTGGCTTCAAAATAAGTCAAGTTACCAACGATGAGCTAAAACACCGGAAATGCGATGATGTGCTCTTCGCAATAAAAGAGGAGAGGTCCCAGGTGTCAGGACTTTATAAAATACACAAGATAAATCACATCATAGACATAGACATCATATTTACAAGAGTAGATATGATTTCCTACATTTGGTATCATTAGTTTAATTCATATTATAAAAACACAATAGTTATGATGCCTCTTTGGATCAGGTTTTCAGGATTACTACATTATGTTTTTTTTATATTGTTTAAAGAGTTAAGGTGAGGTTTTGGTCATGATTTCCCATCATTTTAAACAAATTAATGGCCTCTTTGGTTCCATTTTACTCCTAAATTGCTGTAAAATAAGGCTCATTCAATTATTTGTGATAGCAAGGCTACTCTGTATGCCAGTACGTCATTTACAAACATTCTGACAACGAACCAGTAACGTTTCTAATGAAGTAAGGATGAGGACTGTGATATAATATAAATGTTACATTATTAAATTACATTGTATTTACATAATTCTATAACGTTACTGTAGTGTTGCAGAACAGTATCCATGAGAACTGGTTATTTTGCAACCACAGAGCAATGTTGTCACAACACCGCCTGTTGGAAAAGTACAACGTTGGCATTACGTAATGTGTTTGTAGGGTAAACACTGAAAGTAATGATAGACTGATTGTTACCACAGTCATCAATATTTCAATACTCAAATTGTTGTTATTTGTAACCGATACCGTACCATACATAGCTTATAAAAAACATACATTTCCAAATGGATCTTTCTGCAATTTAGCAGTTTTCAAATACTATTTCAAGTGTAAAATAACTTTTATTTTACTTCTTTTATCATAGCTCCAATAGTCTGTACTGATGGAAGATACTGTATGTGGTGGAAGGTGGTATGTATAGTGTATGTGTGATGGGAAAACTAATAAAAATATCCTTTAAAGAAAAAGAAACCAAATGAGGAGTGGAGCAAATAAAACATACTGAAGATTAATATTAGACTCAAATATTTTTTTAATATTATTACTGAGTTTATAGTAGCATATGGTGCAGAACAGCAAAAAAGCCTAGAGTTTATAAATAATTTCCTTATTGGGATCATTTAACACAAATTGCTAAAACATTCTTACAAAAAATCATTTGTATCAGCAACATTGTAATTTACACAATGATGGAAAGTAACAAAGGACATTTACTCAACTACTGTACTTAAATACAATTTTGAGGTATTTGTACCTTGTACTACACTTGAGTATTTCCATGTGATGCTACTTTATTCTTCCACTCCACTACATTTCAGAGGGAAATATTGTACTTTCTACTCCACTACATTTATTTGACAGTTTTAATTACTTTTCAGATGAAGATTTGACACAATGGATAATATAACAAGCTTTTAAAATACAAACCACTACTTTTACTGCAATACTTTAACTACATCAAGCTCATAATACTTATACTTTTACTTAAAATCTGAATTGTCACGCAGAACTTTTACTTGTAATGAAGTATTTTTACATTGTTGTATTAGTATTTTTACTGAAGTAAAGGATTTGAGTACTTCCACTTTAAATATACATAATATTCAACATTTCACGTCTTTTCCTTAACGCTTCTTTTATTTTGAACCCCCGGCCAGAAGTCACATACACTAATCTCTGGAGATTGACAGTTTCTCTGCGGGATTATTCGTGATCTCAAGTGCCCCCCAATCCACCGATGAGAGCTGCAACTGTTTTTACAGCTGACACACTTCCCATTTCGACCAGGTCAGTCACTCACAACTCCTTTATCTACCTTTACGCTCCGCTCAGCCCTGAAATATGTAGCTAACCCTAACCGCGTAAACAACAACAACACTGACTCACAACAACAACAACAAAGAGGAACCATAACACATCCAGCCGCGCGGATCCACGCCCTCCTTGTCTATTTGCATTGTAATCTCTCTATCGACCCAGAAAAGTGGTTTTTAAACCGCGGCGTCGGTTGTTAAAGTGTCTTGTTTTGTGCGCCCCGCGGAACGGCACCATGTCCAACAAGGAGGAGGGAGGGGGGGCGCTGTACACGCTTGCAAAACTTTATTAATAAAAGGAATTAGCTTCAGGGGACAGATGACTGGTTTTATTCTCCCACCCTCTCATCTCCAAAACGGTAGGCTTGTGCACCAATGGAGGGGAAGGAGAGACAGGAGGAGGAGGAGGTGGTGGAGGAGGAGAGGGGGGTGTTTAACAGTCCTAAAAACCATCTTTTCTGTCCAGTTTATCCGCCATACAGGCCAGCGCGATACTACTGTAAACTAACTTCCTGCATGTGGGCTTTAGGTGAAACGGGATTTCTGGGCTGAGCGGCCGCTGCTGCTGCTGTCCATGCGCGCTCCCTCTCCTCCTCTCCGTGGATGGTGCGTAATAATATCATCTGGAGAGGCCGAGGCCGACATTTTACCCCGGTCCGGAGGAGCCTTAACTCCGAGGGGACATCCGAGGACACATAAGGTAAAAAAGCCTACCTCACAGCCTTCACTCAAAGCAAATAAATGCACATTTACATCAAGTTCAACGACTGAGAAGTTACTGACAAACAGGGGGGGACATGCAGATGGAATATATGTAGGCTTTTCACGGTCTTCTAAGAAAAACATGGCCACTTTCACATGGATTTACATACAGTAAATGCATGTGCATGGCACTGGAGTACACTTTGGATGTTTTAATTGCACCCTTTTCCAAATATTATTCATCAGATGTAAGCTTTAATCCTATTCGCCAATATCTGTAACGTGTGTATTTTAAAACTTGTAGCTTAATAACATTTCTACAGCCCTTCTTTCATGATAGGAAATCATACAAATACTTATTATGAGATTTTTTCATATATTTACCAAAAATTCTTGCGCACACTTTGGCTGATAAAATTGCGTCCGCTGTATTTTTTTTTTTTTTACTTGAAATGTATACACTTTATAGCTTTCTGCTTCTAAAGCCTGGATTTTAATATATACCGAGTACAGTAGGCCTAAATGACTTGCCTGGGCCTGTAACATTACCTACCTCACCACCACTCGGCAGCAGCACCTGCAGGTGGACAAACAGCAGCCAAAACTTGTTGTGTGATTTAAGCTTCTCTAACTTTACACAAGTCCGAGGCTGTGTACACAGAGAACAGACTTTTATATCTGCATGTGGCTGCAGCTGTTAAAACGCTGAAGCCGACCCACATGCTCAGAAATCGGCCGTATTAACAATTAATATTGGACATCCGGTGGCACTGCCAGCTGCGCCCCATTTTTATTGTTGTCTGTGCGCTGAAAGGATCCCTGTTGTCTGGGCTGGAGACTCTGCGACGCGCGTTCGGCTGGTGTGTTTTTTTTTTGTGGGGTAGGAGTTTATGCTTTATATTTTTTAATAAATAAGATTGCATTTAATGTGAATGTGCAGTTTGAGATAGGAGAGCGGGTCTGGATGTGGGAAGCGCGGCTCTTCGGCTCGCCGTGCCATGCGGGACACTGGCTGCCACCATGGCACCTCTTCCCTGCTCTGGCTCTCTGTGTGCTGCTGCTGCCGCCGCCGCTGCTGCTGCTGCTGCTGCTGCTGTTGTTCTGTCCAGCTGTGCGGACACACAGCACCGTCATGTCCCATCAGCTCTGTTGCACCGATCGCTTCGTCGGTAGATTTTTACAGGTTTTTTTCGGGGGAGAGTTTGTGGACGCGCACCGGAGGGACAGAGAGAGCGAGGCGAGGGGCGGCAGACCGGGCCACTTTGGCTCTCCATCGTTACGGGAAACGGAGCTCCAAGGACACGGAGAGGAGAGACTAGGGGCGCATCCATGTCGTTTATGGTCTTTGATCTTTTTTTTTTTTCTTCCTACGCTTGGATTGAAGTTTTTTTCTATTAAATTTAATTAGAAGAGAAAGGGAGATTCCCCAGGCGAGACGAAGCTTTGTCCGCCGCTCAGATTTTGGGGGCTTTAATTTGGCAAATTGGCTTCCCAGACAGCCACACCCCCCCCCCCCCCCCTCCTCCACCCCCCCCTCATCCCCCCTCCAACCCCCATCCCCCCGCTCTCCCGTCTCCTCCGCGCTGTTTTCGGTCACACTCTCTGCCATCACAGCCTCTTTATGGACTCATTTTACTATTTACACCACCATTCTCGTATCTCCGTGCGTAACCTCCATCCATCCATCCGTTGCCGAGCTGTTTCTCTGTCATACTGGAGGGCTCTTTTTTCCTTTTTTTTTTTTTTTTTTTTCCTGAAGAGGCCTCCAGCTGCTAAAGGTTCATTGTCTGGTCAGACTGCTCATGCTCTAAATATGCCTCATGGTCCGCTGTCATAATGACTTGCTGAAACTCTCAGATGTGTGTGTTTGGCACATGTTTGGGTTGAAGGAGCTGCGCGTTAAAACATCCATAGTCATCCTGACATGCATTTATTTTAAAAGTTATTACAGTGAAACAGATTTTTACTGGGAAACAAGTGATACAGTATGGAACAAAACACCTACCGTAAGGTTATTATTAAAACATTAACTTAGGAAGCATAATAACTCACTTTTATACATGTTTTACCACCATATGTATGAACAATATTTCCACCCAAAACATGTTGTAATACCATGAAAGTTAGTCGATTATTCAATTTGCAACTTTTTTGATAATTGATGATACGTTTAAGTCCATTTTTTCAGGCAAAAACTCTCAACATTGTCTAGTTCCAGCTTCTCAGTTGTGAAGAATTGCTGCATCTCTTTGTCTTGATAGTAAACTGAACATATTTATTAATAATTGAAGCTGTTGGTCAGACAAACAAGCAGTTTAAAGATGTCACCTTGGGCTTTAGGGAGTTGGGAATTTTTTTTTAACCATTTTTGGACATTTTATAGATCAAACAATGAATCAGTCATTGGAGAAAATAAACAGCATCTTAATCAGTCATAAAATAACTATAGCAGTGTTTTGCTAGGATACATTATGACATGATACAAATCCATTTGATTATCCTGCCCTGTGTTACATAACAAGCTGCTGCAAGGATACGGGGTCGTTTTTTTATTTCTCATTTTCTGTGCCTGCACAGTGTTGGGGGGGATAATTGCTCCTGTGTATTACTAATATATTCTAATACAAAAGTCATGTGTGTGTTTGTGTACGGCTGGAAGTCGCCTGCGTTGTCGTAAGGTTGACATTTCTGTTGATTTGTGTTGTATAACAAGAGAAAGTAAGGTATAGCATGCACAGACTGCACTACATGTAGCACGTGTTTGTTCTGTCAGTATGTATTTGGGGGGGGGGGGGGTAGTTGTTACATAAACCGCAGTAGCGTTGGCATCCGCTTTGCTCTAGAAGTCTTGTTTACAAAAGCATAAACGGATCGTTATCTGAAGGTAAAGCCGACGGTTATTGGTGGTTATTGACCCACATGGCGTTTGCGACGGAGCAATTTCCTTTGTTTCCCTGTCGCCTTACCATGAACTCCTGCCTGTCAAGAGTGTGGTTATGAGCACAGAGACCTTTGGACCGACTTCTATGTTGAACCAACACACCAATAAACAATCGCGGGGTTTGTTATTCCACGGAGAGATACGCCTGACTCCTATATCAGCCGGAATATGACCAAATATAAATAATAATCCGCGAGCGCGTCGTGTAAATTTACCTTGTATCAACAGCAAATACCTAGAAGAGCACTGTAGCCAAACAAAGCAGATTAAAGGGAAAGGGTGAGAGTACGTCATTGAGGTGAATGAGTTTGCATATGTGTGTCGTCCTGAATTGAAGTATGAAACATAATATAATATAGCTGCATGAATGTGGCTCCTTCTCGGACAGAGTTGAAACTTATACGGCACTAAAAGTCACTGGGATTTATCTTATTTGCAACTAAAAGAGTAATTTGTGTCCACTGTCGGTACAAGCGGACAAAGGCGTAACCCTCGTGCGTTCTCACAGAGTTTGTGCTACTGCTGTAAATTAAAGATAAAAAAAAATGTATTTCTTTGTGTGTTTGTAGCTTGCTGGGATTATTCCGTTCATTCCACTAGTTTGTTATCTACTTCAAAACGCTGTATGTGTCTGATAAGTGTTTGTGTACACAGTATGTCGGTAGCTGGCTGCCTCAGTGTGCCAAATACCAGTTTTCCATGTGGCGTGCCAAGGCAGTGTCATAACCGCCCAGCCAATCCTCATTTCCTCATTCTTGTGTGCCTGAGGTCAATCCACAGAGAATGTGTTATGGCATTGTTCTCGAATCACTGAACCCGGGTCAGTGTGAGCTGCTTTCTCCTGGTTTCCTACAGGTACTGAACAGTAGGTCTGCATTGTTTCTGCAGTGGTGTGTGTGTGTGTGTGTGTGTGAGAGTGTGTGTTGCTCGGTGTTTCATCATGCCCCCCCCACCCCACCACCCCCCCCCCCCCGTCTGAAAGAAGCTTGGTCTGATCAGTACTTTGCATTGTGGCCTCCTCTTGTCTGAGGAAGAATCGGGAGTTTTAGTTTCACACGCATTAGCTGATGCGGAGCGGCTCGGCGGGCAGAAACGATCTGATTGGTTGAGTTTAACCGTATTAGGCGGAGTCAGAGAAGCAGTTTTTTTTTTAGAGGACGAGTTAGCTAGGTTAAAGGATAAAGCTGACTGTGTTTTGCTTGTTGTGAAATAAAATCCCATTAAAAAAAAAAGACCAAAACCAACAATGAATTGTTCTACTAATAAGTTTCCAAAGCCTGATACATCTTATCCCTCCGTTCCATAGAGCTCCATTGTGTTCTCAAAACGATTAAAAACACATCAGTCACACCGCTGCACTGGGTGATATGTTCCTTCAACACCATGAAAACACACACTGTAGTTTATTTTGACTCAATGCCACACACACACACACACACACACACACCGTCCTGCTGCCGGAAATACCCACAAGAGCACAAGAGCACCAAACGTGGATTCATCCACCGCTGAAAATAGTCCTTGAAAAATGCAGTTTTTCTTCCTGTTTGAGCAACATTTGCTGAAAACTATAAAATCCCTCAACCTTGTTTAAAAATTAAACAATATGTTTTTGAAAGATTTAGGTCTTCAGTAGGAACTACGATTGCAATTAATCTTCCAATTTTCTCGATGAATCATTTTGTTTATAAAATGTTATTTCTTAGAGCTCATGGTGGCGACTTCAAAGGTCAACAGTCCAAAATCTAAAGATAGTCAGTTTACTATCATGTATGACACGTAACACCTTCAAATCGACATTAGCTCTAGTAGGAACCAGTGTTTTTTGATAATCGAATAACCGTTGTAGTCATTTTTTTAAGCAAAAAAACTAAAAGATTTTCTGGTTGCAGCTTCTCAGATGTGAGGATTTTATGGTTTTCTTTGTCTTCTGTGAGGTTAAAACTGCATGTATTTGGGTGTTGGACTGATGGTTGGGCTGTGGGATATTAAAAAGGGCATTTTTCACTATTTTCTGACATATCATAGACAAAACGACTAATTGAAAAACATTGGACGGATTAATTGATAATGAAAATAATCATTTGTTGCAGCCCCAAACGTCACAGACAGGATACAGAAATCAGAGTTTGTTTTGGTCTTTTCATTGGATTTGTTGACAATGAGAAAAATATAGAATAATTAGATCCTTATCATGTAAAACTGTGTTGTAAAGAAGGAATTAGGTCAAAATATGAACATAATAACTTCTCTTGTTCATTCATGACCCTGGCTAGCATGATAAGCTAACAGTGCTAACTTCAGCTCGTCAGCTCTGCTAACCTAGCTAGCTTAGTACATTTTCCAGGTATTAGCCTCCTCCTCCTCCTCCTCATCTCCCGGCCTTTACTCACTGAACTCCTCTTGCTTCTCCCAGTGAGCTTTTAACTCGATCAGTTAGATGATTTCTGCCTCTGAGAGGTGTTAAACTTTCGCTCTAATTCATCTTTCACTATTTCAGCTCATTTATTTCTTCATTTCCTCCTGTATATGTTGTGTAATCTTTAACAAATTAACATCAGAGATATCGTTTGATGCAGCTTGTGATACTAACAGCGCATAGTACCGAAATAACAAATGCTTGTTGGTGATTATCTACATGTTCATCTACAAATGCTACACAAATACTTTGCTGCTACGCCTTTATCTGGTGCATGAAAGCTTTTTGCATTTGCTGTTTTAAATACTCATTGTTGGCAGGTTTTTTTTTTTTTCTTAGGAAGTGATATGTCCTACATTTTCTGGCAGTTTCACTGTGTTTTTTTTCTTTTCATGTGGAATGAATAGATGTATTAATAGAAAAACTAGCCGGCTAATGTGACCAACAATAGCCAGCACATCTGAGCAGATAAAAAAGATATAAATGTTTTAACTTCATAGACAGGAAAATGCAAGGAAAAAAAAAAAAAAAACACATCACAACAAAAGAAGATTCACAACAGATTACAGAGTTGAAAGGTTTTTTTTCTGAAAGGTTTCAAAGAAAAAAAAAAGCGCACCAATCTGAGAAAGACTCACAGGTTTGTTATTATAAAATGACACATTTAAAGCCTGTGTTTTTCCTTCTTTTCTGTTGTCAGCTCTTCTTATTGTGCAGACCAAACAAACTGAATATGAAAACAATATACTGTAACTGTTAAACTCTGGCAGTGTCCACTTTATACTTAAGCGTGACACAAATACACATTACGTCCTCATACAGTACATCTTAAAGCTGTAACGATGTGTTTGCTTACTGTATAATTTGCGTTGTGGCCTCTGTTGAACCCGTGTCTGATTTCCTGCTTCCCCGTACCTGCTTTGTTTTTTTCCTCCTCCAGTCGGGGAGGCCGAGAGCTGCAGGCAGGGCTGCGTCATGTGAAAAGGGCTCGACCTCTTGACCCTTTCAACTCTCAACTTAAGGTAACTCGCCTCCTCTTCTCTTATGAACTCTCCTCTCCCGTCTCCTCCTTTGTCACGTCTCAATGTTCTGATTTGAGCTTGGTTGTGTTTTTTTTTTTTTTTTTCTTTTTTGCAGCAGAACTCACTTGACTGACGTTGTGACCGCGGACTGACACCCTCCCGCCTCGGGCATGCCTCAGGTAAAGTAGGAACACCGCGGAAACTGAAGCGGCTCTCACCCATCACCTATCAGTGATCCTGCTTGTGGTAGATTTGTATCTGACTCTCTGTGTGTGTGTGTGTGTGTTTCCTCTCCCCCTCAGCCGGGTATGAATGGGATGGAGCCGGCATTTGGCGAGGCCTACGGGGGCCACAGGGGTCTGCTGAGCCCCTACCCTCTGGCCATGTCGCCACAAGGGGGCAGGACCGAGTACGACCAGGTGAGGCGACATGATGTAGAGAGACGCGAATTCGATTTGGAAGTTATAGTGGCTCATGATGAGGCTTCTCCAAGGGCTTTGAAAATCCTTGTAAATGTTTGTTGGTTTGAAAACAATAAAATAAGGCTCTTGTTTTGTTTTTTTTTATGGGAAATGAGTGGATGACCTTTAAAGTGATTTTCTTTTTTATTAAATTTTAAATTAAAAAATATGCCTCAGCCTTCTGAGAGTTGTCGCTCAACCCCAAGATCAACACACCTGCTTTTAGAACTACTTCTTCACAATAATGAACAACAATAAAGGTCTGCGTTATGTCTAGATTGTGGAAGTTAGTGAAGCAGAAGTGGGTTTTTTTTTTTGCAGTTGATTGCATTCACCTGGCATCTCAGGTGCATATGGGGAAAAATTGTCTGTAGTTGTAGAAGAGGTTGCACAAACACCTGATAAATTGCTTCATGTGGTGTCACTTGAGGGTTGGGGGTTAGATTGAATTTGAGTTGCATTGTGGATAATGTAGGTGCCAGGTTTTCCAGGCATGGGATGAAAAAGATGATATCTGTAGTTCTGCTGCATCGATATTGATGCGCCAAGTCGTTGGAGGCTTGTACACATGATTCTGTCTTGGCTAGTTTGTCTTTTTATAGTGTAAATAATTCAAAATTGATAATAATATTAAGTTAAATACTTGATATAATTAATAATATTCTTATCAGAGTTTAAAATGTTGTCCAGAACAATGAGGATAATTACTGAGGATCCCCCCCCCCACTTAAACATATCTCTGGCCCCTTTTAGAGCGTGCTCCTCATGCTGGGCTCCCCGGCATCGCCAAGGAAACGGCCCTTTGAGTTGCTAAGCGACCTGGTGGACGACGGCGGCTTCGGCGAGGACCTGCACCCGGAGCGCTGGGATGTTTCGGCGCTGGACGAGATGGCTCGCTACACCAAGCTGGGCCTTGGTGTAGGGGGGGAGCTGCTGGCCTGCTCGGAGGAGGCCGTCCTGATGGGCCGCTGGGGGAGGAGCCGGGAGGAGGAGCAGCAGGAGGAGGAAGAGGAGGAGGAGAGGAGGAGGAAGAGCAGCAAAGCGCCGACATCGCACACAGCACCTCCCATCACCCAGGAGGTCCAGGCCACTGCTGCGGGGAGGCAGGAGGGGCATATCTGCGTTACCACGACAACCGAGAGGGAGTTGAGTGTCGCGGGAAGAGCGGCGGGGGCAGGACAGGATGGGGGGATGTCGAGGGAGCGTACCGTGGAGGTGTATCAGGTGGCACAGGAGGAAGAGGAGGTGGTGACGGCGGCAGCGGCGGCGGGTTTGGCTCTGGAGCACTGCAGCGAGGAGCACAACTACTCCCTGGGCCAGGGCGGGGAGCTGGGAGCGGGGGCCGGTCACAACTCCCAGACAGAGGAGGTGCAGGTGGGGGAGACTCAGCAGGAGGTGCGGGACAGGCAGGAGAGCCAGGCCAAGGGGTCTGAGCTGGAGTTGGAGGAAAAGGACGAGGAGCTGGAGGAAGAGGAGGAGGAGGAGGATGACGAAGAGGACGAAGGGGAGGAGGGAGCGGAGGAGACGGCGGTGGAAGCTGAACTCTCCAGTTCCTCGGAAACTGAATGTGGTGAGTTCTGCTTTCAGTTTGTCCGTATCTGTGTGGCGAGGACATCTCAGCTCATCACAGCTCTGCCAGCAGCCTGTCTGCCCACACGGAAACCATTTTAATCTGTCTTGGGTCCAGACGAGACCTCAGACCGCCTTGTACATCTTGGTTGGCTGAGTAGAGGCACATAAATACCAAAGTTGCGGGTGTAATTCCCGGACAACATACCGCTTCATTGGCTACAGTTTTACTGTTCTGAAATGGCTTTGAGGGTTGGAGCCTCTTCATCCATTCAAATACCATCTGTAACAGCCACACACTGTCTTTCTTAAGTGAGGGGGTGGGGTTGTAGTTTAACATGCTAAATAGAGTATGAAAGTTGGAACAGATTGTTAAACAACCGTTGCAGTAGAACTAGATTTTAAAGAAGCTTCAAAAGCTGCACAGACAAGCACAAACATTCAGCCGGTGGCTCATGATCAAAAACATTTCTGTCTTTGCCTCATTATTTCAAGGGTTGGGAACCGAAAACCGGTTCCAAATTATAGCCAAATCCACAACGCCAAAACCAGGTACCTGTTAAAAGATTTGAATTTCGGTGCTGCTTATCAGTTCCTAAACACAGTGACCCTTTATTGTTGCAAACAAAGGCCACATATCTGCCAGGACCTGTTTACGTCACGCATCAACACAACAGCGTGTTGATTTTTTTTTTTTAGATAGGAACATGCACGGCTAATGTCACAAAGATGGAGCGCAGTAAACACTCAAAAATGTGGCTTCACTTCATCAAAGGAAACAACAAGGCAAAGTGCGACGCATGTGGGAAGCTAATTAGCAGTAAGTCAAGTAACACATCAGATTTGACCAAAACATTTAAGGCAGCACGGCGTCGATCTCAAAGAATGTTCAGCGTTTGATGTCTTGCGGTCTCTTAGCCCGAGTGTGTCATCAGCCAGCGTTAGCACCTCGCTAGCACCTCTAGCAGAGCCAGGAATAACAAGCCACAACACACCGTTCTCTTTGGCAATAAAGGGAAACATAACCAAAGAGAAAACTAAGGAGTGTTAAATACCACAGCATCAACAAGAATATATGTGTTGACTGTGGATCATAAGTTTTTATTGTATGTATTTACTTTGTGAATGTTCAGTGAAAAAGACTTTGAATTTATTTATTTTAAGGAAACAATAGTGAAATTCAAACAATACCCAACCCTAATTATTTCTTTACACCTCATTGATCTCTCCTTCACTACTATCGTGGGTGGACAGTATTATCTAGCTATGATCCCTACTCACTGTACTATACAGTCAGATGCTGCATAGAAAAAATAATAATAAACTGCTGCAAAATCAAATCTTAAAGATGACTGGGACGTCCTTTTGAACTCGTGGTCTCTGACACATACATAGAACCACAATGTCTGTTTTTATTCTCACTGGGTGTTGGTCTCTCTTGTCCCACGTCTTGACTGTCAGATATTAAAATAAAGGAAAAAATGCCTAAAATAAATCAGTGAATAACAGACACTGTGCATCTTTTCATGCTAATTTAATAAAGTTCAACTAAACGCATGTTTAGGACGGTTAACATGTAGTAAAGCTGTGACTTATCGGCTCAGCTATATACTGACAAACTTATTGTATTGCCCACATTTGTACCACAAACACAGTCTACAGTGAATTCTAAATTTGTGTAATTTTTATAGTAAAAAATATTTAGACATTTGTAATTGGCCTTTGAATCTTTATATGAATCAAAACAGTCACAATGACCAATAAAAATCAGGTGATACATACACTCACCAATCACTTTATTAGGAACGCCTGTGCAATATAACGCCCCTCTCATGTATGTTGTTAATGGCGGGGACAAAATATTAGGAACACTTTTCAATATAATGCACTCCAGTACACCACCACCACCGCCCACTATGACCTCAATAATAAACATAAAGCAGAATTATCACCTTTCTGACAATGTCAATAAAAACTGAAAACGTATAAGCTTCGTAAAAGTAGAATTAACGGCAGAGCTGTTGTATTGGATTGCATTAGATTGTGCAGGTGTTCCTAATAAAGTGCTCGGTGAGTGTCCATGTCATACATGATGATGAAATAAACTTCAGTACTTGATGAAAAAATACTGAAAATGTTAAACAAAATGCAAGATATATCATAGATTTCCAGTATCTACACCATATAAGACTTAAACCGTATTTAACTAAAGGGGAATTCCGTTTTGTTTGTTTACTAGTCACAGGGAATACGACACCACCTGTGAAAACGGTAAACTGTCTTCTGTGAGAAAATAACCTCGATGATTGTTTGGTAATGGAGTCAACAGATTCACAGAAACAGAAAGCCTGTGTTGTAAACTGAAGGTGTGGAGTTGATGGAGGTGGGCGTTTACCAGGCAGGAAGGGTCTAATGAAAGACGCTATTGAGTTGCATTATGGGAAGTGTAGGATCCAGCATTTTTGGACCTTGATTCATACCAGAGAGAACAAAGAGTCTGGATTTTTCGGCTTCTGCTGCTTTGATTTTGACCATTCTTTTCCTCCACAACTTACAATACAATAATAAATATTAGATATTTAATAGATATAGAAGCTGCTGGTTGCTGTGAGCTTAGAGCAGCAGCTAAACATGAAAAATTCACAAGGTCATTTCTTGTCCAGACTACAGGACATGAAATATAAACATGTATATTAGATAACATACATGCAAACTGACTTCACTTCAGATTACCATCTTTTTCCCAGGCCCTTTCTCCCTCTGAACGTCCTCGCGTTTGATAAACAAATCTCAGGCGTCTTGTTGCAAGGTAATGGAGAGGTCGCTGGCTCGCTCTCAAAGACAGGTCCTGGGTCATATTTCGACCGTCGCGAGACACCATTGTTGCCCTCCATTGTTGTGGCAATGTGTGTGTGTGTGTGTGTGTGTGTGTTTGCATGGTCGAGCAATTCTTACCATTTGCCCCTGGCGATCATAAAGAGCTGCATGATGGATGGAAAAGTGTGTGTGTGTGTGTGTGTATATATAAAACGGAGAGCTGTGGAGCAAAAGATCGAGTTGAGGGGAGAGTACAGACAATGGCGCTATCTGCAGACCACTGGACCAGACGACATGATGTTACATAAGCCATCTGTGTGTGTGTGTGTGTGTGTGTGTGTGTGTGTGTGTGTGTGGACTGGCCAGCCCCTGGTTAATGGCTAGGATAGGACTTCATGGTGATTAACTTTCAGTCTGATTTAATCCTGCTAGAAATTATTATTTCCATTATTGCGCTGTGTCCTTTTTATTTATTTTTTTAAACATTTTGAACCCAGCTCTGATGGATTTGAAGAAGCATCTCTTCTCTCCTCCTGCTGCTGGAGCTTTTTACATGTTGTATTATTTATGATGCCATTATTCATGGCTCCGTGCGCCTGTGGCTAATCTTCTGTGACGTCTGTGCGCTCGTGTAGGTGTCTGTGGCTCTGAAACAGCATACATGCACACAGTTTGAGCCGGGTGGTGGCTTTGTTATTAGGACATACAGCATGTGTTTGTGGATTAGGGTTCTCAGCATGATTTCATGCCAGGCATATGTAAACATTAATACCTGTCAGTTATGATTAAGGTTCAATCTTCTTATTAAGTTGCAGGGTATTTTTCTTCCATGAAATATCTTATGTGTGGCTGTCAATGTTGCCCACCTCCATAGGGATGGATGAGATTCTGTTTTCTTCATAGTATATTAATAAAATGGCTTTGAGATTACTGCATCATTGGTTGTCAATGGGAGGCTGAGATACAACATCTGGACCAGATTACACTGAAGAATTGTTATTTCTTTCTTTATACAAATGGAGACTGTATATTTTGAGTATTTTATTTTTAAAACGCAGGTTCTCATGCTTTTAAACTCCCCCTCCACTCAAAAATGTGTTTTTTTTCTTCTTCTTGTTCCTTCACTTTGATGTTTGAGCTTCACTGTTACAGGATGATGTATGTTTGACACTAGAAGGCTGTTTTGATCTGCTGAAGAAAGAACGTTTCTCTGTGCTCACCTGAAAATCTCAGTGTATGGCAGGTACCTACTAGCAGGATTTGTGACATCACAAGTAGTTTGAAGCCAATCGTGGCGCAGTATTCAACTTACACAAATGTGATGTGGAAGCTTGAAGCCTCCAGTGCACAAACACTGACAATGGACTTTTCAATGAGGGAGGAGATATCTTATGTCAAACAGTTAAACATTTAAAACTATTTAAAAATATTTGGATATTCATAGACTCTTGATTTTTTTTAATAAGGGTTAACTGAGCTTTTTTGTGGAAAAACCATGTTAAACACACTTTATTAGTAATGTGTAGAAATGACAAAGTAGAATATTTTTCATATAATTTAAAACATGTCTGCTGGGGCTCTTTAAATTTCTGCCATGCTAAGAATACATTTTTGGAAAAATAGTAAGGATCTGTAATTCTTTTGGCAGGAAAACGCTAGATTTTTAAGATACTGAATATTGGCAGATTTTGTTCAAAAATATGAGTAGTTAACTCCCAGTTTGTTGGACTCAAACTGTGCTGCTGAAATGACAAAGCTTTCTGCAGATGAAACCGAAAACTGTGCACCAGAGTATCTCTGCTGTGATAAATTTGAAGGAGATAAAAAGGCTACGTTACCCAGGATATCTTAAACTGTGCAAATGTTATGAAATGTGCTATCTACAGGTCTATCGGAGTTTAAACAAACTTTTGGACAGTTCAGGAGTTTTGTCAGTTACATGTGTAGTTTCACATAATTCCATGTACGCAGTGCACTTCACTGTGGAATGAAAACAGAAGATAATATCAGACAAGATAAGAGAAACAGAGCAAGACAGTAAACTGCTGACAAAAAGCTGTTTGAGGATGAGAGTCACAGGGTTGAGTCACAGTACCTTTACTTTTTAGTCACACTGATGTTGGTCCACTTGGATTTTCTATATTTCTGTTATTGTCAGCAAATCTCAAGTGCAGAGCCAAACCAACAATGAACTGATCATGTGTATGTATCCAAAGCCTGATATACCCTATTTCTCTGCGCCATAGACCTCCATTGTTGTCCAAGAACATCAGTACAAAGTAAAGAAAGCAAGAGGTTGGGATATGTAGCTCAACAAGTTAGTGAAGCTGTGAATGGAACCGTGTTACTCAGGAGTATCTGCCTTAAACAGAACTACTCTCCAGAGACTGAAAACGTGATCACTGCTTTTAGACTTTGGAGCCGTTTCTAAACAAACTAGCGTGACCAAACTCTTTGTGGTGAAGGAACATGCCACCCACTTCAGCGGTGTGGCTAACTGACAACAACGGAGGTCTATGTCACAGAGGACTAAGCTTTGGATACAAACAAAATACTTGTTAGCAGATGAGTTTATTGTTGGTTTGGCTCTGACCTGGAGATTTGTTGACAATAACAACAATAACTAACCCTAATAACCCTAATAACCCTAATAACCCTAACCCTAACCCTAACCCTCACTTGACATATCCTTTACCATAACTGTTTGTCACCCTAATGTTTTGCTGGGCTCCCAACAAATTTGTCCAACACTTTTGCTTCTTGAGAATGTACTGTGAGAAGTAATCGCTGGATTTCCATTAATTTTTTTTCGGGTTAATTAGAATTCCAGGAGAATGAATCCTGATGATTTTCACCCTCAAGCCAAAATTATTTTTTGCCCCAATAGTGGTGAAGATCTAAAAATAGTAAAGTTGTCTCTATTTTTCATTTATCCAACTGTTTGGTTTTCTAGTGTGTAGCAGGCTTCTAGTATAGATATAGACTCTTAGTCTTGTGTCATTGATTGCCCATGTTTCAAATTTCTCATCAGCTATTTTCACGAGTCGTCATATCAGCATGGATGTCAAATTTCTAGTTGATTGCCGGGATGCTTGTTAGACAACTGCAAAACCTTTACATTACTTGCATAAGGGCACAAATTCAAAATCCTGTGTGTGTGTGTGTGTGTGTGTGTGTTTCGTACCTCCATACCTCCAGAGGTGGAGGCAGAACCAGCGAGGCAGCCGGGTGAGCGGCCGTCAAAACGGCGCTGTTTCTGGGAGTACAGACGCGCTCGAGAGTCGGCAACAAAGAAGAAGCTGGGCGGAGACGTCCACTGGTCTCTGTCCTGGAGCTCCAGCACTCTGCCCAGCACACTGTACCGCAGAGAGGGTGAGAACATCCACATCATTTATTTAGTAAAAATGTTTGTATACAGTTGTTTTTTTTTTTTTTTGACTGTTGGCTCAACAGAATAAATAAATGGACACTCTGACTAAGAAATGAAATAAAATGATGTGGTAATTACAGCCTGAATCACACAAAGAAGTGAAAGTGGAAACGAAAGTGTAAAGATCGACTACACGAGAGCCTTTTAACAGCAGGAGTCATTAAAATGACATTCACACTGCAGCTGAAAGTGTCCCATTTCTTTTCTCTCATGTGACACAAATCGGACCCTCAGGCATGTGCCCTACATACAACTTTTATGTCAAAATCTGAATTTTTCAGCATTTCCCTGATTAGTAAATCTTGCGTCAGGCACAACTTTGGCTGTGCTGCAGTTTGGCAGCCTGCAGTACAGTCCAATCCATTGCAGTTCATTAATGTAACCCGAGAAAACAAAATCACAAACCACTGCCTCAATAATTACCATTCAACAGTGTCATGTATATATAGTATGTAACTATATCTTCTGATATTTCACTGTCATATTAAAACCTTGGAAGCCAATTTTGTGGCTTCACTATCCAGAAAAATCTTGTGAGTCATTTTAACAGAACAAGGCTTATTTCGTGCTTTGGAAGATTTGTGATCTGTTTGAGCACAGCATGAGTTAGGAATTATGAACACACTGCTGGGCTCGTGGATGTTAAAAAGATTGAACCCAAAGAGGATTGAAAGACTCTTACAGGAAGGTATTAATTTATTCTGATTCTTGTTCTGTCCAGGCAAAAAAGGCCGCCGCAAAGCCCGCAAGACGGACGCCAGCGACCTGACGCCAAACCCCCAGAAGCTCCACAACATCGGGGAGCAACTGCAGAAGCTCAACGCTGCCATCGATGGCATGGGTCCGGTCAACGACCTGCCCGCCGTGGCCCGAGCCCGGTCCCGCAAGGAGAAGAACAAGCTAGCCTCCAGGTATCAGACTCCACTTACTGCCCTCCTACGTCTTCTGTGCCGAGTCAGAGCCCCGGAGACTTTGTGTATTGATTTATTTGGCACGAGCGGGCATTCGGAGAGGTTTTCAGTATTTGTTAATCATTTGCAGAAAGAAATGGAAGAAGAGACCTTCAGGGCTCTGTGGTTTGGTATCTGCAGTCTTTAGCCTTGTCAAGACCGGATTAGATAGTTGACCTTCTAATACTGTTTCTGGAGGACAGAAAATGAAAAAAACCTCACCGATCTCAGTAGAATTTAAAGGAAAAATTCACTTCTGTGAATATGATGATTTCTTAAAACTAAGCTCACCTATGTAGTAGAAATGTGCAGTTATTCTTGGAATTGGTGCCCTATGACTAGATGAAACTGTGAAAAAGGCTGTGGATTCCCCATACCACTCTTAAGGGGGAATCCTACAACAACCAGAATGCATTGCGTGCGTCTCATCCACTGAGCTTCCATTGAGCTACTCATGGTGTGTTGAGGGCCATATTAGCACCAAAGACAAAGTTAGTGCAGCATTATATCTCTTTACTGAGGCTTATTTTCATTTACAAAATGTTTTTCCTCATGGAGTCTGGATATATTGAAACGCTGTGCAAGCAAACAGTTTCTTTTACCTTTTTTTGGATGACGATGAGCCGGACCAGAATGTGGTCAAAGCTGAATTCAGTCAAAGTTGCAGGTTGTAACACACAGTCGATGTTGCTCTGTTCTGTATTCAGAGTCGGCAAAGTCCGATATAATATTTTGAAAGAAAACAAAGTCATGTTTACCAAAGTTTGTTCCAGTTTTCTGTTCTGTTCCCATCCTCTCTGACGATCCTATCATCACCGGGCAGGCACCGGTCGATGCTACAAGGCTACCCCGGCTGCAACGCCTCTATTTCAGTTGCAGCTGTACTGTAGCTCCAGTGGTCGCTTTCTACTCGATAATCTGTTTTGTCTGATTCCACAGCACGATATTCGGCCTCATGAGTTGTAATAGTGGCGCCACATCTCCGCTCTGACATTATTTTATAAAGCTAGTTGTTTGTTTTTGTTAGTGTTATCATGGAGAAACTCAGCAGCTGAAGTCAGGCTGTAACGTCGCTCTGGTGGTCGCTTTCCTCTCCCAGACTCTGTTGTCTGATTCATCAGCGTGATATTCAGCCTCGTATCATGAAACTAGTTTTCTTCCAAATATGCTGGTATGATATTTTGGTGACGGCTTTTCCCCATCACTAGTGTAGCATGGGATGGGAGTGTTTTGGGAGAGCAACGTTTTACCATCCTTGAAGGCACCGCTACAGAAAATGTGGAAACATAGTTTGTAGTCTAAGGCAGATCTCCAAAGTCCACCGGATGACGGGTTTTGCATCACGTGGTGGCAAATGAGCTCTGGGTGCAGGCAACATGGAAGGAAGTTACACATTGTTGGTTGAAAATCGGCAAAGTTCCTCTTTAAGGCATCCATTGATTTGACTCGATGGAAAGTCATAAAATATGAGGAAATGTGTGTCTTTTCAAACATCTTGCATCTTTATTTTGAAGTGTCGGGAAGCATTTGATTTCAACTCTCTCCAAGTGGAACACATGGTACAATTAAAACTCAACCCTTGAGGAAACTGCTGTAACAAGCTTTCATACTTTTTTGAATTCACATTTTAACTCATTTAAAAGACATCCCTGAGGATGATATACACAACACAATTTATTTGAAAATGTAGGTCACAAGTGTATTTTTGTGTTGACTGCCCCTTTTTTTTTTTTTTTTTTTTTTTTTTTTAATGAGTATACATCGGACACTACTATGATAAAAAAAAAAAGAAGGATGGAAGGAAGCGAAGGAAAACAACAGAGGAGATGTGATGGAGAAGCGCAGGATGAGAGGATGAATGGGAGGAAATCAGGGCAGGATTGAAGAGGCACACAAGGAGTTAGATGAGGAGGGAGAGGGTCATGTAAAGTTCATCTGCGGAGGGAGGGAGGGAGGGAGGGAGGGGGAGAATTCAGAGGAAAGGACATTGTTACAGGCAGTTTAAAGAGGAGGGGGACAGTGGGAATATCTTATTATTCCAAACATACTGTATATTAAACACAACACAAACACACCATCAGATAGAAAGTTTGGGGGAAGATAAATGAAATTCTGGAGGACGCGATGGTGAAAGTTTACTGTTAAAATCGCTGTGTACTGTTTGGTGTGACTGAGTTCATGTTTTAATTTAATATGCAGGAATTTCATCTGTGAAGATTCATTTCTTTTTACATTGTCATACTTGTGGCAGGCTGGGACCCCGGTCAGAGTTAGCAGTGGGACTATCCTGACCGCCTCTGAACTCTCCCTCTCATTCTTTTTCACAATAATTGTTAAAAACAGCCTGCCCGGGGCGTTCAGGCAGCGCAGAGGACAAACACTCGCCCAGTTCCCCGCCTGGAGCTTGGTCATACACTCCAACAAACACAGTTAATGGTGGAAAGATCATGTCCTGGCCACTGACCTAGTGACATATTTTCTTTAGATAAACTTTTAAATGCATTGTTGCTCAAAACAAGGACTGTGGATTTTGGCCCCTATCATGTACATTGTTAGTGCAAAACCTGTTTCAGGTCATTTGGGCTCCTGACTGTTGGACAGACTTGAACAAATGTGAACCTACCCTTTAATTTGAAGTTGTTGAATTTAATTGTCTGTCAGAGTCCCCAACGGAATTGTAGAATTGCCATTTTTAAACATTTTCCTCTGCAACATTGTTCACAGCACATGATAACCAGTGAAACTGCTGTGCGCCTGCTGAGCCATTATATTCTTAAAGACACAGTAACCACCCATCATGTGATTGGCTGCTTGGGTGGTCTCAAAAATCGGTAAAGCCTTAGGTTTGGATACACTTCTGAGTATCTTAACGACAACCCATAGTGCCCTTTTTCTAAAACCATCCAAGCACCGAAAGCTTTTAATTGGCTCCGCAGGTCTTCATTGGGGTTATTTTTGGTATTGCAGTAGGGACTGTTAGGAAAACTCTGTACTGATGTTGTGTTCAGAGGCTTGTGGGTCTAAATTATGATGATTAGGGGCAGCTAGATTGTTGTATGGTTGTCTATATCCTCTCCAATCAGCAGGGACTGTGGTACAAAAACACGTCTGACACATAATCCGACCTCTCAACATGCAGAGAAACAAAAAAGAAATATTCTGTCCACCACCACTGACCTCCAAGTGTTTTGTATCCTAAAGTTTCATTCAGCTGACTCACAGATACAAGAAAAGAAAAGAGGAGAAATTCTCTGCACGCTGTTCAGAATAGTTCCCATGAGATGCATTAGTATTTAATGTGTATTGATTGATTCATTCTCTGCTGCTTTATTACAACTCCAAATACTGAGAAACCAAACCGGCCGTATCCCCTTGGAGTCATAGTGTCAAATGGTACTGGAGGAGTGGAGTGACGAGGGATGATTGCAGTCTTTCTTCCTCACAGTTTGGAAATACACCGATCAGCCATAACATTAAAACCACTTGCCTAATATTGTGGAGGTCCCCCTCATGCCATCAAAACAGCTCTGATCCGTCAATGCATGGACTCCAAAAGACCTCTGAAGGTGTCCTCTGGTATCTGGCACCAAGACGTTAGCAGCAGATCCTTTAAGTCCTGTAAGTTGTGAGGTGGGGCCTCCGTAGATCGGACTTATCTTTCCACCACATCCCACAGATGCTCAGTCGGATTGAGATCAGGGGAATTCGGAGTCCAAGGCAACACCTTGAACTCTTTGTCATGTTCCTCAAACAATTCCTGACCAATTTTTGCAGTGTGGCAGGGTGCATTATCCTGCTGAAAGAGGCCACTGCCATCAGGGAATTACGTACCATGAAGGGGTGTACTTGGTCTGCAACGATGATGTAATGATGTAAAAGAACACGATTCATCAGACCAGGCCACCTTCTTCCTTTGCTCCATAGTTCAGCCGTCCAATGCTCACGTGCCCATTGTAGGCACTTCCGGCGGAGGACAGTGGTCAGCATGGGCACTCTGACCGGTCTATGGCTATGCAGTCCCATACGCAGAAAAGCTGTAATGCACTGTGTGTTCTGACACCTGTCTATCACAGCCAGCATTAACTTTTCTCAGCAATTTGTGCTACAGTAGCTCTTCTGTGGGATCGGGCCAGATGGGCTAGTCTTTGCTTCCCATGTGCATCAGTGAGCCTTTGGTGCCCATTACCCTGTCGCAGGTTCACCAGTTGTCCTTCCTTGGACCACTTTTGGTAGACACTGACCACTGCATACCGGGAAGACCCCACAAGACCTGCCATCACAATTTGGCCCTTGTTAAAATGACTCAGATCCTTACGCTTGCCCATTTTTCCTGCTTCCATTACATCAGCTTTAAGAACTGACTGTTTACTCGCTGCCTAATGTATCCCACCCCTTGACAGGTGCCATTTTAACGAGATAATCAATGTTATTCACTTTGGCTGATCAGTGTACATCCTCCACCATCGCCATCCAGCTGGTCTCAGTTTGAGCCAGCTGACTCAGTAACAGGGTCATGTGGAGAATGGAAATACCAGAGCAGAGTATCCTGTTCCAGAGGATGATAACGCTGTATTTTCCTCTGTTTGCAGGGCCTGCCGGCTGAAGAAGAAGGCCCAGCACGAAGCCAACAAGATCAAGCTGTGGGGGCTCAACCAGGAGTATGGTCAGTACTGCAGACTGGACACATACTGTCATATAGGAACACCTCTTAACTCTTGTTCTGGTGATTTTCATTTTTCAGCTTGAATTGAAGGATTGGGTTCCAATTAGTTTTTTACCTTGCAGCAAGGATTTCTAAAATATGACAGATTCAGTGTTATCACAGAGATTATGCATTATGCATTTTTACATTTGCATTTTTTTCCCAGCAGTGTAGTATATGTGAGTTGTGTCACCTTGCTTGAAATAAGTCGCATCCCCTCTAACATCAGAAGAAATGATTACACTTTTATGAAATGAATCATTAACCTTCATGGAAAATGATCAGTGGCGCTTCATAACACAGCAAGAGCATAAAGTATATTGAATAAATCAGGTTCTTTTTATCCCTCTCATCTTGTAACTTGATTGATCATGAGACAAGATGTGTCGGATTCAGCTCAACGACTGACAATCACATTGTTCATTTATCAGAGCAGCACCGTGCCGACAGTCACCACGTTGGGGAACAGTAAACCCTTCATCTTTTGAGAGGGAAAAGTAGAGGCAACCAGTATCATCCTCCCTAACCAATGTCATGAGGAAATCCCTGATCAGTAAATAATAATACTGTAGACCCTATCATCACACAGCAATACTAGCTATTCTATTCTTCACCCTCATCCTGTTAACCCATAACTGCCAAATTTTAGGTTAACCTGGCGACCAAAACCTACCAGTCACCGGTGTGAATGTCCAAACCTGTCTGCTCCCAGCCAGACCTGGCAACCCAAAGCCATCTGATTATCCCCAAAAGCACTTGTTTTTATTTGAGCAATTTCCTGTTCCCCACAGAAAACTGGAAATTAGTTGATTAGACTAACTTGATGCAGACTCTCTTGGATAAGATTCGTGTCCAGCTGGTGACAATTGAACTAACTTCAGCCTGATGTTTGACGGGCAGCGCTCCTTGTGCTTCTCTGCTTGTGCAGTGGTTTTTTTTTTTTCCCCTCGCACATCCCAAACGGATAGTGACTGATTTAGCCGTTCGCCACCACTGTCCTGAGACATGCTGTTCTGATTATTAACGCCAAGTGAACATCCAATGTGTTTGATCAACCGCTGTCATCTCCTGAGCTGACTCAGACAGATCTTGAAGCATCTCCTCTCATTATCAATTTAGATGGCAGTTAATGTTACATTTCATAAAAGTGTAATAATTCTTCTGCCGTTAACAGGGGTTCTCTTTATTTCATGTGAGATGGTATCCAACGATTATAATACACTGTGGAATCGTACAAAAAGCTACTGTTAAGCTTTGGAAATGAATCTTATTTAGACTTATAATTTATTTATCATGGATCAGATGTCTTTGGCAGAAGACCAGCTGTGTTAATGGGGTTTCCAATACCAGGTTTACATGTTTTATTTGACTGATCATGGATCATGAATGAGTCATGGAGGATAAAATCACAACAAAGCCTAATGGTTTATTTCCACGTTGGTGATCCAACATACAACAAGGCATCACAACACACCAGTTAAGTACAAACGCCTCAAACCTCTCTTTAAAATAACATACGTTTTAAAAAATCATGCAAGGGCTGCAAAAAACAATTATTTTCATTATTGATTAATCTGCAGGGTTTTTTTCAATTAATTGGTTGATAGTAAATTGTCAGTAAATGGTACAAAAATGCCTGTCATAACTCCCCAGAGTCAAAGGTGATGTTCAGGTAGTTCGATATTCAGTTTAATGTCATGTATGACAAAGAAAAGCATTAAATCTTCACATTTGAGAAGCTCAAATCAGCAGATTTCTTGTATTTTTTTTCTTAAAAAATTACTAAAACGATTATCAGAATAGTTGCCGGTTAATGTTCTGTTTATAGATGAATCAACTAATCATTGCAGCTCTAAATCATGCTACATATTTCTTAGAAACCATCTTTTCAAGGCCATAGAAATCAAGTTACTGCAGAAAGCTGGTAGTTACAGGCTTACTGAAGGGCATATTGTATAAACACACCGATTGAGGAAAAAGCTGAGCCGGGTGACTTCACCTTGCTCATAATCAACACCTCATCTCTGCCAAATCTAGCAGCCCAGTCCTGTCTGCTCCTCCTCCTCCTCGTCTCCTCTACTGGTGTGGTTCTTTGAATTAAACCCCAAACTAGCATCCAACTTCCTTTGTCCTTTTTCTCTTCCTCTCATTTTTTTTAACATTCCGATCATTCCTGATCCTGGCCCGGCATTTCATTGCGAGGGTTTTATTTGTGGCTCCCGTGAATTTTTGTTCTCCTGGCAGGAAGCCAAAACACATAAGGCTTACCCTCACACATCCCCTCGCTTCCTCTCTCCCTCCTCTCCTCCTTCCCTCCTGGGACTCTTTCTTCTCTTTTTTTTCATCCTCTCTCATTCACTTGCTCTGTCTGTCCTCTATCACTGTAATTTGCATCTATACAAAACGCGCTTTGCAGCAGATTCAACAGGAGACTTCAAACTAGAAGGACTTTGGCGCCATGCCAGTACTGCCAACTCTGGCTATAATTACAGTGTGTGTGAGAAAGTTTTGGGGTGTCAAACAAAAAAAAAAAGAAAGGTAGCGTCAAACTCACTGTGGTCCTTCACTTGCACACCTGTCAAGATCAATGCTGGACCAAAGAGGAATCAAATACATGAGGTGTGTCACTTCTGTTGGTCCTTTTATTAAAAGGACCAGTGTGTAAGATTTAGTGGGATCTATTGGCAGAAATGGAATATAATATTCATAAGTATGTTTTTATAAGCGTATAATCACCTGAAAATAAGAATCGTTGTGTTTTCGTTACCTTAGAATGAGCCCTTTATATCTACACAGGGAGCGGGTCCTCTTCCATGGAGCCCGCAATGTTGCACCGCCATGTTTCTAGAGTAGCCCAGAGTGGACAAACCAAACACTGGCTCTAAAGAGGGCCCTTCGCATTTTTCTGCAAGTTTCGCTGCCACTGTAGGTTCTCCTACACGCTACTAAATGCCACTAAATCCTACACAATGGTCCTCTAAATGTTTGGTCACATTTCTCTGCTTAAGAGAGTTAACGTTATTTTTTTGTCAGGTCAAAAAGGTTGCTAAATATTCTTTCTTGTTGTGTGTTAGGTGTGAAAGAAAAGCTACAGTAAATTACAGAAAAAAGACGTAAGATAAGGTTCAGGTGACGTTAGCCTGTTGGAGAAGCTAACATTTGTGTTAGCAATGCTATAAAGCCAAACAGATTGTTAATATTATGTATTCACTGGAATGAAACTGAAAATATAAACGTTATGTGCTGTTAGCGACAGTGTTTGATTTTAGCGACTTACAGTACAGGTCAAAAGTTCTCCCTTGAAGGAGAAAGTGTGTCCAAACTTTTGACTGTTACTGTATGTTTGCCTTAACTCATATTCCTTTAAAACCTACAATTAAGAAAATAAAAAACATCATTTTCCAGTATTTTTTCCCTCTCAGGGTAATAGCACATAAGCTGACTGTTTAATGTTTGCATAAATTTGGATGCTAATGTCAAAATACTAATGTTAGCTAAAGTCTGAAAATACAGCCCAGTATACCTGGAAATGTCTCTTTGTGTGGCTAATTTCTAATGTAGCATAATTTTTTACACAGAAGATACTGTTACTTTCACATTCTGAGCAAAAATTTATTTGATTAACCATAAAAGAAGTAGCCTGTTAGCTTAGATACGTTTGTGGCAGAAAAGGAAGTGACGCACCTCACGTCTGTGGACCCTTCTCTCTTCCCATCTCTCTTGTCTTGTACTACATACTAGAATAATGTACGCCAGCAGGATTTTTATTTAGCCAGGGGAGCTGTGGTGTCTCTTTCAGGAACATGCACTCTCATCATCCAAACTGGAAGCTAACCGGAGCAGTTGGCAATTAATGGTCTTGCTCAAATGCTGCTTTTTTTTTTTTTACTCACTTCACCTAAGTTAATCCTGCTTTCTGACCACAAACCCACTTCTCTAAACTTAAGGCCACCGCTGCCGTCATTTAACTGTCACTACTCTTATTGCACAGTTTCGACATGACTTAAGTTGACTTAAGTTCCTCTTCCTTTTCCTCTACATTCCCTTTTGCTCTTAAAAACAAACATCACATGAAGCTGTTGACTTATTCTTGGACCAGGCAGTGTGTTTTGTTCTTTATTTTGTAAGTTCTTGTGGAGCTGATTGTGTTTAGACAGACATGTTTGAGAAGTTTGGTTTATCTTATTAACCGAGTAAAGGTTGTTTTTTTTTTATGTTCCTCAAAGTATTAATAAAAATATCTAATTGTGATTATTTTAACTGATGATGTAATTGCGATATGATTGCAACATTAGAGGGAATGATGATTTTTACATCATTGTTCTCATTTTCATTGAAAAACATATTTAAATGATTATGGTGTGATTTTTGCAGGGATCTGCACCAAACAAAGATGTTCATATTGCGATTTGTATAAAAATTTTGATCTATTGTTCAGCCCTAACTGGTATCAAAACAGATGATACCTGCACCCACACATAGTTCCTGGTATCTTGCTGTGGCACTTCTCTTTACAAGCTGAAACCTTCAATCTGTGACTTCTCAGCAGGTGTTTTCCCTCAGCTTTGAAGTTTAACCAGAAAACTTCTTCTTCTGGTGTCAGTAGGGCTGCAACTAATGATTATTTTCATTAGTTATTAATCTGTCAATTATTTTCTCGATTAATTGATTAGTTTTTTTGCCCAAAAAATGTCTGAAAATGGTGAAAAATGTTTCCCAGAGCCCAAGGTGACATCCTCAAATGTCCTCTCTCGTCCTGACCAACAACCCAAAGATATTTAGTTTTCTATCATAGAGGAATCTGGACTAAAGAAACTAAAGAAAATATTTACATTTGAGAAGCTGGAATCAGAGAATTTTCCTTTTAAAAATGACTCAAAACGATAAATAGTTAATAGTTGGCAACTAATCAATTATTCGACTAATCGTTGCAGCTCTAGGTATCAGCGCTCTGTTCTTTATTACTGATTTAAACTTTTGAATGGTTGTTTTTGTTGCACAGAAAACCTGTTGGGAGCTCTGCTGCGGATCAAGGAGGTGATCCGACAGAGAGTGGAGAGCAGCGAGGAAGAGGACACGGACGAGCGAGGGATGACCCAACGCCTGGAAGACATCCTTCGAGAGTCCAGCGGTGAGAAATTTTAAAGTGAAGACACCCCAAATCACTCTTGTCAACGGCTGCGAAGCTTAATGCTAACATGTCAGCTGTCAACATGTCAAGTTCTTAATCTTATCACTATTTGTGTTTTTTTTTTCTATTGATGCTCATATAAACTAATTTGTGACAAAGCAACATTACAATCAATAAAACATCGTCTTTGTTAGGTTTTTATGTCTTTAATCTTAAGAATTTAATATAATCTGCTATGTTTACCCTCACATTTTGTTTTGATTTTCACTGAAAGAGCTATTTCTGTCTTCTCTGTGTCTCTCCACTTTTTTTTTTTTTTTTCCTAATGTATTTCCATGACAACTGCAGGCCCCTTAGTTGCCGGGCGGACCAAAGACTTTGTGCAGAGGATTTTGGCGGCCAGCGCGGACGGTCAGAGCCAGCGCAAAGAGCCCCCGCAGGGAGGAGACGAGGCAGCGGGCTAAACTCACCCGGCGTCCCCCTTCCTCTCCTCTCCCCCATCTCCCACGCCCTCCCCCTCCTAGCACCACCGACCTGACGGGGGCTTCTCCACGCCACACGGCCTCCGCACTCTCACAGCTTCCAAGTAAGAGCAAAGAGGTGAAGTAGAGGTGGAGAGGATGTGAAAGAAGAGGAGGAGGAGGAGGAGGAGGAAGGAGGAGGAAGGAGTAGCCTAAACAAAATGGGAGTAAATTGCCACCCTGTTCCTGATCCTCTCTTGTTGGCCCTCCAAACAGCAGTCCTCTTCACTGCTCTGTCTCTGCAGGCTGCACCACAACCACCACCAGGCCAGAGCTGCTGCTGCTGCTGCTGACGTCTCTGTATTCTGTGTTCTGTCTGTGTGCGTGTGTGTGCGTGTGTGTGCGCGTATGTGTGCGTGTGTTGGACATGTAACATACTGTATGAGCGTGTATAGTGTTCCTCTCTCCCTCTGTGTGCTGTATTTGTATCCCATTGTGCCTATGAATAGACATTGCACTGTTTTGTAGATGGTCGTAGTTGTCGGCAGGGGACCGGTAGTGAGCCGAGGGCGAGGGGGCATTTGAGGATAGAGGAAGCGCTAAAATAAGGAAGTGGGAGGAGCCCAGGCCTGGAAAACAAAGAAGCGGGTGTATGTTTTTTTTTTTTTTTTATTTGGCTGGGCTCCTATAGAAGCACTGCATACCATTTGGATTGCATCGGCATCTGAAATATCAGTAAGCGCTGTGACACACAGCAAGAGATGGAGTCCTAATGCCAGGCCAGCTGTTAATGGAAACAACAGCATGCTTGTTGTGGAAAAGTCCTTGGAGCTTTAATACCCCCCCCCCACCCCCCACTCCCCCTTCCTCCTGCCCTCCCTTCCTCTTTAACACCCCTTCACCCCCATCAAAATGTAAGCAAAGTCAAAACCGAAAGAGAAAACTGCACCTTAATTCAAACTGACCAAAGATAACTGATACTGCTGAACCACTGGGACACCAAAACCTCTCACTGCTTCAGATGCTGCCAACCATTAACACGTCATTTTGTTTTGGGAAATGAGGGATAAGAAACACTCTTGATTGTTGTCATGTTTACCAGCATGCATCCTTTAAAGGATGACATTACTGAAACGGACTTTTCACCTTAAATGCACTACCATTGTGGATCTGTGAGATTGCGGTTTGACACACACAGGAAATGACTGACAGTTCATAATTCGGTCAGCCTTTTTAGCTCTGCAGCCTGGTGCTCCTTTAGCTTATCTGCAGTGGCTTTTATTTTTACCCACAAAAGGGAAGTGTCCTCAATGCCTTCCCCAAGCCCTCTCCTCAACCCCTGACTTGATTATGTAGCGCACCTTCCTGAATTGCAATGAGAAATAGAGAAAAAAACACTTGTAGATCTAGAAAGCAAATAAGTTTAATTTGTTTTTTTGTTTTTTTTTTATATTATTTTGTTGTTATCTGACAATGCCACAGCCCACATAGTGGGCGTCAGTCTTGAGAGTTTTGAAATCTGCCTTTCTTCTGTGGTCTTTGCTGAAGCTGTAGACCAACCTGTCCAAGGTCTCTAAATGTTGTTGGACATAAAAAAAAAAAAAAAACATCAAGGACCCTTTGATTTGCACTGTGGTAAGAGCAACTAAGCACCTTCGAAGAGGGCGTCAGATCCTCCAAAAGAAAAAAAAAAAAAAAAAAAGACTCTTGGCACCTTTTTCTAAGGACAGATATTGATTGAGAGACTTGTCGTGGGCGCTCGGCGCTTTGTGACCAACTGGTGGTCTCGGTTTGTCTCAGTATGGTGCTACTGTATGATGAGAAAGAAATAAAAAAGCAATGCAAACCTGAGCGGAGGCATCAGGCAGTAACTGCTGACTGGGTTTTGGCTTGCGAGCATGTTCTGTTGTAATAGGCAGTTTGTTTGCATAATGACGCCTTTCTGAAGTGCCTGGAGCTTAAAGCCACAGGGACCTGTGTTATTATGCCTGATCTTAAAACCCTATTACAAAGTAAAACGTAACCCATGACTACTGCTCTGAGCCCGGCCTCACTTGACTTTACATGGAAGAATAAAAAAGTGCAGGTCCCATCACATGTTCAGCCAAAAAAAAAAAAAAAAAAAGTCAGCCAAAATATTTTCCTTTCCAGATTAAAACCTATACATGGAAACAGTAGCTGGCACCGGTTTCTGTGAACATCATCTCTGGGAAATATAAGTAGAGGAGCGGCTGTTAGCTAAGCAGTCCCCCCTTTTGTTTTCCAACCTTGATGAGCTCCCGTCTGGGCTGCGTTCCAAAGCTGCTGCTCTATAACACACTGCTCCTCTCCTATGGAAACTCAATTTCCTGTCTCAACCAGGAAAGGAGCAGTTAACCTTTAACTCTTCGCCTCCTTGAGGTCTCGCTCGTGGTCATTTTGAAAGCTGTGGATTAGGGACGTGCATTTCTAACAATCAGGCCGCATCTCGATGCATTGCCGACCATCCGATACATTAAAAATACATATGAAGCAACCACCAATATGATACGATTCACCCCTGTTGCAGTGCGGTGCGATTTGATTCACACACAATGCGATTCAAGGCGATGCAAAAGAATGATGCTATGCAATTCAATGTGGTACAGAGAGTTTGATTTCATTTCTTCAGCAATCATAAATTAACTTCAAAAGTGCCATTTTTACTTTACACATTTGTTTCTCTAGTACTGCAACTCAGTAAGCATCTCCTCTGTCTCTAGTTTACATGCATATGCTCCTCGACTCAAACAGTTGTGTCTGTCAAAATAGTTTCATAATCCACTTACTCCGACGTGTGGAACAATAATTGTAGAGCGCGAGTTCCATCCGGGACGTTTTTGGCAGCGCGCCACTTAGCTTTAGCATGCTAGCGCGCTTGAGAAACAGTTTATAGAGGAGGAATCAATCTAAATATCACATTATTGGTCACAAATTATTGGTCACATTGCTAAATAATAAAGGCATAGGGCCTCTACTTATAATTATATATTAATAAATCGGATTTTACTGATGCAAAGATCTTAGAAACAATGCATTGTGAGTTCATCTCAAATTGCATCCAGTGCACACTTTTTTTTTTTAATCAAGGCAATTGCATCGTGAATGTTTATGCCGGTGCACCAATGCAGTGAATCTTTCCATCCTTACTGTGGATACAAGAGTTCAGGGTGTTTTTGTCTCGCCCCTGTTTTAGTTTCTGTATCCTTTTGATTTCTGGGAAATGTTTCTCATGGTCGTATAGTACTGTACTGTAAACAGCGGATTCCTGTTGCTCAGCTGGAAAGGTTTCATCATGGAGCTCTGCAGCTGGTGAACAGAGCTCTACAGCTCTGATGCCAAAGACTGATAGTCTGTGGCGTTGCAAGAAAAGATTCCTGATGCAGCAGCAGGAGATCCTGATGTCACTGAGGCTCACCACAGAAACCTGGTCCGCCTGGTCAGAGTTTCTGTGTGATAATTTTACTGTAAAAAAAAAAGACTGATGATCGAGGACAAGGTCATTGAAGCCAGTAGAAGAAAACCCTTCTGTCTGTTTGGTTAAAGGTGCACTCTGCACTGGTTCTGCTGCTGAGAAGTGCGTTCCTCCCTCCTCCCACTTCTCCCGAGCCTTGGGAAGCTGACGACGCTGCCAGCAGAGTCACAGGATCTCATGCTGGCAGCGGCTTCCTTCACATGCCCTCATGCAACAACAAACAAAAAGAGAGGAGGCCGCAGAAAACAACTGTACAAATCACAAAAGTTTAAAAGGTTGGACAGCCCATCTGTCACGTTGGAGGACGGCGAGGTCTTTGGGTTTATGGAGGGATTCCACTTTGAATGCACAAGTTTGTCCTGATGTTTTTCTTCCTCCAAAGAGGTGTTACGTAACACAAAACACCATCTGCTGTGTACATTCATCTATATGCCAAAAACTGAACTGATGAGAAAACTGTTGTAACACAGTGAATTCTTGCCACAGATTCAAACAACAAACAAGACGTAGCATCTTTCCTCTTTTAAAAAAAAAAACAACAACATTTTGACATTTTTTGTATCACGGCATATCCCTTTAACTGTAAAGCTTTAATGGGGAGTGGCCAGTCTTGGCAAGGCCACTTGTCTCTGCTCACATTCCTGACTCAGTTTCCCAGAAAGTGTCTGTTTATGTGTACCTGGAAACAGGAGGCAGATATGTGGGGTAAACCTGAATGACCCAAAGATTTCTGCTGTTTGATCATGTTTCTGTAGCTGTTTGCAGGACGGTCATGACAGGGAGAGCTCAGCCCGGGTCAAGAGAGGAACAGCCAGGATTTAAAGACTACAGCCCTGGTGCTCTCAGCTTACAGATTTAGCCAGCTCTGACCTAATATGGACAATGACTTTGCATAAACTGGACAATTTCTATCTGAGTTACTTCCTCACTGGGTGTCACCGTCTGCCAGAGAGAGAGACAGAGAGAGAGAGAGAGAGAGAGAGAGAGAGAAGTAAACAGTCATGAAACTTGTCTGACACTGATGTGCTTTTCTGAGAAAGAGAAAGTTTCAAATTGACCTTTGTCCTCACAGTGAAAGCTGAGTCCACCTCAGCTGTTAAGGGTTTTTGAAACTCCTAAGAGCAAATGTACACAGACAGGGGAGACTGAGCTCAAGTTCCTCAGATGTCTAATGTATTAGTAGGGCTGCTAATGAAGAAATCTGTCTTTATTTTAATTCATTTAAGTCTGGTAACATTTGGCTGCAGCCTGTAAGACTCTGCTGTGCACCAGCCTTCTTCCATAATTGACTGTCGTGCTGAAACCAGTAGTCAAATAACTGATTAACCCCTGATGTTCACGGAACGCAGCTGTGTTGCGTTCTGTCATAGCTATGGTTGCCTCCCACGGAAACCTGGTTCTGAATTGGGTCTAAAATGTTAAGAATTTTAATTTTTATTGAGTTTAAATAGTAAGTTTGCTGTTGTAAACATTACTTTTGCTGCTCTGGAAATAATAGTTCTGAATTTACTCTTTTTTAAAACAATATATTTTTAAAAAAGCAATTCTTTAGTAATGAAAAAGAACCGATAATAGTAGTAATATTGATAAAATCCTAAATATATCCATCCTGAGTTGTAGCCGTGTGCCGATGTCCACTGGACCTGAGTGAAGCAGCAGTTCACATCTATAAAACAGTAAAATTCACTTGTGAATGTGTATAAATGCTGATATTTATTATCAATCAACATGACTTTAATATTTAAAGGAGTAGTTCCTCATTTTGGGAAATACTTTATTAATGAGAGTGAGATGAAAAGTTTGATACCACTCTCATTTTGGTCCGTTAAATTTTAAGCTACAGGCAGCAGCTAGCTTAGCGTAGCTTAGCATAAAGACTGGAAACAGCTAGCTTAGCTCTGTCCAAAAGTTAAAAAAAAACTGCACCTACCAGCAACATTTAAAGCTCACTAATTAACACGTTTTAATTAATCATTTCTTGAAGAATAAAAATGACACCTTGTGGTTTTACAAGGGATTATGTGCGAGAGTTTGTCATGGAAACAGTGTGTGTGTGTGTTTGTGTGTGTGTGTGTGTGTGTGTCTGCTGAATAACAAACTGCTTGAAGATGCTCTGCTTTAAAAACCTTCCAGCGGACGTTTGAAACGCGACGAGGGCATGACACCGGACATCCGGGGTTAATCAGTCGTCAGTAAATTAATCAACAACTAATTTGGTTGATTAACTGTTGGAAGTTTAGCAAGCAAAAATACCAAACACTCACTGCTTCCAGCCTCTGCTAAGTTTGAATTTGCTGCTTTTTCTCTATTTTGTATCATAATAAATAGAATAGCCTTTGTTTTTGGACTGTTGGTCAGACAAAGCAAGCAGTCTGAAAACCTCAACTTGAGCTCTGAGAACTTGTTATAAACGTTTTATAGACTAAATGATGAATTGGTAGATGAATTGATTATTAAAGCTGGCAAGGTTTGAGGTTCAACAGCTACCCGTGTCAAATCCTGCCTTGCCCGGAAACATTTCCCTCCATTTCTGCCATGCGTGCCGGCATGCTTGGGTTTAAATGTCCAAATTCTAAAATTATCCCTGTTTAGAAAACACTAAGTCAAGGTGGACAAATGGAGTAGTAGTGACATACACCTTTTATGTGACTGCAGTGGGTTTTTGGACCAGGCATGGAGGTGTTGTGGACCGGCGGGCTGAATAGACCCATCAGTAAGCCTACACTGGTGGGACGCTGCTGACCTCCGGGTGCCCGTCCCCACTCTGCTCTAGCGCTCGCATTGTTGGAGACACTCAGGCTTCTCCTGTTTCAAAGGCGACAGGCCTCCGGGCAGAGGAGGCTGAGGGAAACAGCACTTAGCCGGGGCCTCGGAGTAGTTTATCCAAAACCTTTTAATCCCCCTCCACCTCCACCTCCACCTCCACCTCCACCTCGGCCCCCTGTCACATTCTGGCAGTTGCAGAGGAGGGCTTCAGTTGAATTGCTGCCCCTTGCTGTGGCTGCCTGCATCTCGATGCCCCTGTCTAGTTTGTCACTGACCTGGAAGCCTCCTTCTGGGAAGGAGCCAGATGGGGGGGGGGGGGGGGGGGGGGGGTGTCAGTTTAGACCTGTGGGTCCACGTGGAGTTTTTCTTATCAGTGAAGCTGAGGTGGAGATAGCTGGCTGAAGCTAGCTCCAGTTTGTGCCTCTCATATTTTATCACTACATTCAAATCACAGAGCTAAGCATCTTTCATCCTGATACATAAATCTGTGGCGATCTTTCAAAAAGCCCAGAAGATTATTTAAAGACCATGAAAGTTTTATTATTATCTTATTCAGCTACATGTGATGACACTTTTTGTTTTGTTTTGACAATCTGATCAAACTGCACCCACAGAGTCCTGAAGAAGCAGATTAACTGAGTTTTTCAGTGTTAAACTCAACTCATGAGGTTTTCATGTTAAAGAGAAATACTCAATATTTAAATCTTAGTTTTTTTTATAAACACTCAACACTATTTTAAAGGTATTTCTAGGATCTTTAAAGAATCTTTGCAGATCAAAAAATCAAAATTTTAACCTGTTTCCCAAGTTGCACCTCTAACTAATCCAAACAAAAAAAGCCGGAAGTGACACATCTTGATTATTCTCTATATTGCAAGAAAAATATGAACATGTTATGTATGAAAATGTAAAATAATGAGAAACTGTAGGGATGCAACGATCCAATCAGTGGATAGGAATCAGCACTGATACCGGCATCCACCAGGTGTGAGCGAACCGCAGTTCCTTCGTTGGTGTAATTAGGAAACTCAGTACTATCAGTAACATTCATTCTTTGAATCAGTTTTTAGTTTCCACAGCGATGTCTGGCCTCATGTTTCCTCCCATAAACATAATTCCAGTTAGTTCCAGTAAGTGAAGTTTACATATTTTGGATTTAGGAGAAAGAGAGTTAAGATAAAGTCATCCTTAGGAAATAGCATTAATGTTGATAAATGCACCTAATAAAACATTTTAATCTTATTGATGGTTCATACAAACTAAGGAAGCATATATATAATATCACTTTTGGCAAACGTCTTTGTTTAGATTTGGAAATAGAGCCACAACTTGGGAAATGGGATGATTCTGTTATCTTCAAAACTGTGTAGGAAGAGTTGTTGACCTCTTTTTGAAGGGTGGTCGGCCTATATTAAAACCGTTTTTTACTATTTTTGACCAATAGACCCTTTGCAATAAATTTGGAAGTTCAAGTACAGGGATGCTATATTTTTTAAAGTTTAAAGGAGTAGTTTGACATTTTGGGAAATAATCTACAACTCTAATCACTAATTTATATGTTATATCTCAGTCGTATCTATCAACACGTATATTAAAAGTATATATTTAAGTAACTTTTCTTTGTACTAGCAGTCTGTTAAAGTTCTCCACAGTGTCCTGCAGAGGTTAAACAACCTCCTTAGTTTTTTGAAACATCGCCAGTGATGTGAAATACAGATGCTCAGCTCTGTGTCTTAAATGTACCGAAAATATAAGAGATGCAGCTAAGACACACCTTGTGGCTTTAACCAAAACCGAGTCAGTCGTTTCTGTCGAGATCGATGATAAGTCGAGATCAAAGACCCGGTTGTGGATGTGAGCAGGAAATGTTGGAGGGGGGGGGCATGCTATCTGATTAGAAATGAAAAGGTAGTTTGTTATCCAACAAAGACATCCTGTGGAGAGAGAGAGAGAGAGAGAAAAAAAGACTTGACTAATCACATCCTTGATGGTTCTTTAATCTCTCTGAAAACATGCTGAATGATGGGAGGAAAGGAAAACCAAGAGACTAGCAAACATTCCACAATGCCATGTCATATAATGTACAGCAACCCTCCCCCTGACTTCTCTCCCCCCAACCCCACCTCCCTCCCTCTTCCCTTTTCCTCCCCCTCCTCATCCTTCCCCTCCTCCTCCTCCTCCTCCTCTTCCTCCCTCCGTCTGTCTTTCAGTAACCCAGTAATCACAATACTTCAGTAATACTTTGGACCTGTTAACACATTAACACATCTTTATGTACAGCTCCTTCGTCAGTAAGTAACCTTTAAGAAAATAGTACAAAAAAACGAAACAAAAAAAACAAAAAAAAAAATACAAGAAGTGCCGTACAAATAGAAGCCTAATATTTTTTGTTTTGGTTTTGTGTGAGTGTACTGTAAACCTGTATAATGTATATTTTAATATTTATATGCAGCTGTTGTATTAAAGTATATTTTTAAAATAAAAAAATGTGTCTGTGTTCCTTTTTAATGTATAATTAAGTAGAGATGGAGCTAATTGAATGTTATCAAAATCAGCCTTTTTAAGTCATTCTCTAACAGAAAGTTGTTAATTGTTCCTTGAAAATTTTAACGAGGGTTATCTGTGAAGCAGCAAGGTGACACTGAGGCTAATTAAAGGTGTTGCTTTCTCTGTTTTGTTTTTTTTTTTGTTCGTTTCACCTTGTCGCACCATGTGGTAACAGGAGTAAAAGATTTTGCATTTCCTTTGTTGGGGGGGGGGGGGGGGGGGGGGTCACCTGGTTCTTAAACGCCTCACAGCACCACCACCAGGTCACACGAGGTTCCAGCATCAGTTCATGAAAGTAGCTTTGTAACTATAACTTCATCTCGGAGGAATGAAGGCAAAACTAGCAGTTTGTGAGTTTTGGCATGTACTGGCAATGATTGTTTTACACGTTGGCAAAGACTCTCACCGCAGCATCCAACTCATACCAGGTTTGTGTACACAAGTGCCAACTGCCCATCAGTCTCCTCCTTTAGCTCGTGTAGTATTTAAGCCCTCAGTGTTGTCTTACAGAGGGAGACTGGCAGCTGTTATACTTGCAGTTTGTGGGTTATTGGTGACACCAATCAAAATCTCATCAAATGTCTAATCCCACATTTTATTTTAACTCACCAAACCTGATTTAAAGGTTCCACCTACTTTATATGGCATCAAACTATGCAGATAGCTCTCTATTTGTCTCTGAAATAGTCCCTATAGTGGCAGAAATCTCAAGGTGTCAGTATGCTTGAAAGTAACAAGTTTGTACAATTTGTTTTTCAAGCCACGCACGAAGGCAAAAGTGTTTCTGGCTGCTCCGAAACAGGGGTTGAGATGTAAATGAATCATACAAACGGGGGATAATGGTGCTCTGTTGTTCACATGACAGAAGACAGAAGAAAATGTGTAAAGAATGAAAAAAGATAGCTTGAGGGAGAAGTTCAAACACACGCTTAGTTTCTCACCTCAGCACAGCTGGAAAAACACAGCGTGAGGTGAGTGTTTGTCAGGATTGTCGGTTTTTTTGGAAAGTTACAGACGTTGTTGGATGCGAGGGTAGAAAGGTGTTTAGGGGAAGGAGGGAGGAGGGGGGTTTCAGGTGCTGCTCAGCTCCTCCGACAAGCATCCTGGCCTTATAAAATATAAACTATCTGCATGGTTGCATACTGCTACAGGTAAGAGAGAAAATACCTCATCTCTATCCTAATATCTAAACACAGCCACTTCTAAACAAGTCATATTACTGATGCTGACTTTAAGAGAGATCAATCTTGCCATAGAGTCTATTTTGTGGCTTTCAATCATAATACATGATCTTCATCAGCAGTCTGAGTATGCCTAGTTGTTATGGAGCTCCAGATTCAAAGGACTTCTCATTCATGTTGTCTTATAAAGCTGAGATCATGTCGTATGATCTGGAAAAGCTCCAGAATAGCTACTAAATAGATGTTTCCACCAAAAACCCACCAGTTTCTACCCTCTAATCTTCTTACAGGTGGAAGCAGTTGATTGATAAGAGGGTGTACAGGCTGGTGTATGCCTGTAAGACAGTGCAGAGGGCATACACGCCTCATAAGTGCTGCACCCATTTCATTAGTCAGCCAGCAAACAATCCTGCCTGCACTGAATACAACATAAGCAGCACACAGAACTGACAAGACGGGAAAACTGATTTTCATTGAAAAAGATTTATTGGATTAGAATTGTTTCTATTCACATTGATGTCATAGGTCCCGTAATTAAGAACATAGAAGTCAAGTTTTCCCCCCCTTGAGTGAATTATTGTTCAACATTGCACAATGCCCAGCTCTGCAAAGAAACACTCACAACGATTGGTCCTTCGTCAGAAATCGAAACATCAGAGGAAAAAAAAAAGCAGAAATCTTTAAAATCCATGTCAGGATGAATCAGAAACAGCTGCACAGTTTTTTTTTTTTTGATCCTTTTCTTTCTCTCGGGTATGTGAAGGAATCAGAAATAAAACAGAAATTACTCTGTCAGCGATCAAATTTCAGACCTTTTTGTCTGCTCCCTCAGAAGCTCCTGTTACAGAGAGTTCAGGATCAGCGAGTAGAAAAGTATTTTTTGAAGTACAGATGAGGGGAGACACAGGTTACAAACACAGGCTGACAGTTTGACAAGGACGTGTCAGGATTCATCTGTGTCAGGGCGAAAGAAAAGGAGAACGTAGGTGTGTATCGAACACGTTTAGTACACTTGGAATCACATTATTAAACCGTAGAAAGCTTTCAAACAGTACGGCTTACAAAACAGCATTACTTTTTAAAACAATGGAGTCCTCATCATTCAGTTTGATGAATCATGTCTCAGACTTCCTGAAAAGCAATAAAAATTAATAGCTCATTTATCATTTCGGACATAAAAATCTCCCACTGTGGGATCAACACATTATTCAACTTCTCAGGAAGTTTCATCAGGTGCTACTCAGACACAGATTTGAATCAACACTGTCGTCATTGTTAGCACATAATACAACACCAAGAAAAAAACAAAACAGCGGCTGTAAAAACAGAATAAAACAACCTTTTTTTTTTCTCAGGGAAGGGTTTTTTCTTCCCTCAAAAATGGCTTTAAAAGAGTTCATTTTGATGTTTCATACATTTTAAAGGTGACATATAATGCACATTTTCAGATCTATATTTTTTAATATGGGGCTATACTGGAATATCTTTGCATGATTTACAGTTCAAAAACTCCTTATTTATCTTTTACTGGTCCTTTATGCAGCCCCTCAGTTCAGCCTCTGTCTTAAACAGGCCGTTTTATTTAAGGCGCCCCTTCGTCCATCAGGAGACTCCTGCCAGCTCCGGAGCGTGGATGTATTATAAGAACTGGATATCAGACGTTTCTTTTATAATAGTGGTCTATGAGGATAATGCTTTTTGGGCCACGGGGGATTTTTTTCGCTGCAATACCACAAGTGGCCACTGGGCAAAGTTGGCTGTGCTCCAGAGGCTACATCAACAACCATGAAACAAACTACTTTTTCTCGTCCTTCGCTTGAAATGTCAACTTCTCAAATACATCTGTACATGTTCGAGCAAATACGATCTGAAATATGAGAGTGAATGACGCAAACAACATGTTGTTGCTATACAACCCTAGCAACAAGCTTAGCAACAAAGGCTAGGAAACAGATGACTGTTTATGGGCATGCACAACAAGCTAACGTCAGGTAAAAAAAAACATTGCAAACGAAGCGCCCAGAGCAGGTTGAAGCCCTGGATTTTGACTTGCAAGGAGTATTTCTATGTTTAACATAGACATCTGACATTATAACAGTTTATAAATAACAGAAAAGCACAAACAGCATAATATGGTCCCTTTAAGGTGTTTTTTTCCGCATTTTACTACGACTGGCCTTTTCATGGAGTTACTGCGATGAGAAATCAGCCTCCAGGGTCTTTGCTTTCACCGCCTTCATCCAAACACTGAGCAGATCTGTCAGCTTATTCCAGCTAAATTGCCTCTCGGCTCTGTCTTTTCTCTGATAGAAATCTGTGCTGGACGGGGGTCTTGGCAAGACAACAGTGGCATTCAAGTATCAAAGCACAATCTGAGGCCAGAGCTCTGTGGCTGACATCATCGGTCTGCAGGATTGCTTTCGAGGAAATCATCCCATCAGGGATGAATAGAGGTGTAGATGAAACACTATCTTTGAAGGCAGAAAAGTACCGCTACACTCATGACAATAACCCACCGTGATATCACCTCACACTGAGGTGCAAGGCTAAATCACTTTTTGGGGTGTGAACATTTCAGCTGCTAGATGGTGGTTTTATAGCTGGTGTTTCGTCACCGACATTTTATTTTAATTTGGGGTGAAAGAAAATCAGTTCCCGACGGAGTCACAGCTCCTTCACATTTGCTCTCCTTGCACACGGCGATGTCACGTTCAAATCTGTTACCCGTCGCCAGATGATACTAAAGAGACACATACATGTTAAAGGGAAGTACACACTTTGCTATAAAGGAACTGATCTGGATGCACAAGAGATGTAGGAGTACGTACAGGGAAGCATGGGAAATTTTACGTTTGACAAATAATGATATATTTTCGCTATAACCAACGTTCGTGTCAATTTAAGGTTGTTTTTTAGTTATTTCAGATTCTTACCAGCAGTGAAGCAGCAAAGGTAAAGTTTATCCTGAGGGTGGCGCCAGAGGAAAGGCCGTGTTGTTACCTGAATCAAAATTTATCCTCTGAATGGTGGCCATTTTAGGTCATATCAGCTTGTCAGGTTCAGCTCTGCTTTGTCGGTCTTGATTAAACTTTCCTCAGTCTACGTTGGGCTTCGTCCAACTTTAAACTGAATTCTGCAGAGACACTGAAGTCTTAAAAGATAATATATTTTTATCTTGTGTGCCCAAGTTATTCTCTTGTTTGCACAAGATTTAAAAAACTATATCTTTCAGGACGCTAACGTTTAGCATGCTAACAGTCCCATTTAGAGCTGCAACATTTAGTCGATTAAGTATTATACTATTTTTTTTTTTTTTTTTAACTTACTATTTTATACTTATCATTTTTCAGGCAAAAATGCCGAAAATTCTCATGTCAAGATTTGCTGCTTTTGTTTGTCATATATGACAGTAAACTGAATATATTTGAGTTTTGGACTGTTTGTTGGACTAAACCTTGAGCTATGGGAAATAATAACACTTTTTAATACTGAAAATTCATAGACTAAGCAATTAATCATGAAAATAATTAGCAGATTAATCAATAATGAAAATAATCGTTAGTTTCAGCCCAAGTCCGATTACAGTCTTACAGTCTATCCGAATGCTGAAATGCTAACGTTAGCATGCTAACGTTTAGCATGTTAATATGTGTACAGCTGGCATCATAACAAGACGATGTTTGGTATGTAATGCGACGTCACATATTAGTCAATCATGTCATATCAGGAGTTACTGTAATTACCAGGTTTTCAACTTCTAAAAAGGTTTTCCATGAAAATTACAATTAACTTTTTTCTTTCCTGAGAGCTGTGATATATGCAACGTGGCACCAAATAATACGGAAGTGCCTGAAAAGGAAACAAATAAAGTCCATCACTCAAGGTAATTAAACCAAAATGTAATGGAGAAAGTGCTGTCTTGTCATTATTTGTAACCTTCACACGACCAACGCTGCAAACATACAACCGTCATGAGTTGACCGTTAACCTTGCAAGTCATATAAAATATCAAATCTTCTCTACCATCCGTCAACACTGCATGAGTGTAACATGCTAACACTAGCATGGTAGCCTGGACTTAATCAGAGAGTACAGCTGAGGCTGATTTACAGGATTAGTTTTAGAGATATCCTGTCATGAACTAAAGTGTTGGACAGGTGGAAATTTAGTGGCGCGAGATGAAACAGAGGATCACCACAGAACACTGAGGTTCATTCTGTGATGTTGAATGTCTGTGCCGACTTCAATGGCGGCTGCATTGATTGAATTGCAGTTGAAATGTTTCGTCTTGGACAGTGCAGATGAACACAGCCTTCAATAAAGCCACACAAATAGCGCGTGTTAAATCGCCTGCTCTCACATGAATAATTCTTCACGGAGAGAAAAAAATATGAATCCTAATACGATCACAGGTGAAGGAGTTCCATCGCCATCATGTTGATTCAGACAGCTTCTCCTCAATAGATGTTACAAGCTCTTCAAAGTCTTCAACAGACCGTATTCCTATTCCGAACTTACCACCTTTTGGAGTGACGCCAAATTCAGGTTCACCGTACACGACTCTGGATCTCAGAAGATAGAAAACTACTGATAGTGGTTTAATCCTGTTATGACAAGTTGATTCTTTTCTTCTAAAGTTGTCTTGAAAAGAACATGAACTCATAGAACAAGTTTCCAGTCTGAGCTCTGGGCTTTGTGTTTAAAGCTGCACGATCAAAGAGTACACAGAGGAGTTTGTTTTCAGGCTCATTAAACTGTCTGTACCGTGATGTTATTCCATGCAAAGCCTCTCGGGTCTTCCAATAATTCCTCCTTAGCCAACTCACACCCTTAGCTTGTGAGAAGGATCTTCATCTGTCCTCCATGTTCAAATTCTTTAGCTTTATTGTTGTGGTTTAGATACAGTAAGTCAAACGTGTCTCGGAGGTCGTGAGAACATCTGGAGAAAAAGACCCTGCATGGTTATCGTGGATGTTTTGGTCGCGGCTCTCAGGGGAGGAGAGCCTCTCCCTCCTCCACCCAGAGGAGGTTCAGGGCCTCGGCCTGCCGCAGCTCGCGCTGGTGGATCCTCCGCAAGCGCAGGATGTAGAGCAGGATGGCCAGCACCACTACCAGGATGCAGAGAGAGAACAGGTGGTGGTTGTAGACGAAGGAGGAGCGCAGCCAGCTGGGGTGGTTCTGCCGCAACGTTTCCTGCTGCAGGTCCCTAGAGACGACACGAGAGGCAGGAAGCCACATGAACAGACTGGCTGACACGTGTTTTATGCAAGGAAAAAAATGAACCTTAACCTTACTGATGAACATAAAAATACCGACAGATTTCTGTATGTGTGGAACCTATCCTTTCCTCCATTTAAAAAACAAACATATATGCATTTCCTGTGATGCTCCGAGGCAAAAACGACCATCAGAGATCTGAAAACGGATCAGAGATTTCATGTCAAAGCAAGATTCGGAGAAACTGGTGCGTGCCTTTGTGTTTGGCAGGTTGGATTACTGTAATGGACTTTTCTCAGGTCTCTGTAAGAAAGCAGTCAGACAGATCCAGTCCTAACAAAGACTAAAAGAAAGTAGTTCTTAAATCACTACAAAGGCTGCCAACGTGTCAAAGAATTGACTTTAAAATATTACTGCTTGGTCATAAATCTCTGCATGGTTCATGTCAGATCACCTCATACAGTACGAAGCTTCCAGAGCTCTCACGTCAGCTGCTTCTGCTCTACTTGCAGCTCTTTAAGTTCGCACTAACCGTGGTGAAGCTGCTTTTAGCCTTTTATGCTGCTCACATCTGGAACAAACTACCTGAAGATCTCAGAGCGGAGTCTAAACTGAAGACTCATCAGTTTGTCATGACTTTTAATTACACTTTAAAAAGGTGCATTTCATGATTTTTATCCTTCACGCTGCCTTTTTAATGCTCTTTTTTATCTAATTTTACTTGCTTCCTTTGTTCTTGTTTTTATTTTTATTGTTGTTGCTCCTGTTCTTATATTCTTTTGCATCATGTCAAGTTTGAATTTCTTTGTATACAAAATGTGCCAGGTCATCTTCTTCATTGGAGCCATAACAACAGCAGGTGACCAGCCATATCCAGAGTGTGCAGACTGTTTTTGGGAACATACCATCGAGCATTTGTTCTATGATAGGATATGGAGGGATATTATGTTTTCTTTCACTATGTCAGACTTAATGTCTTCCTCTGAGAAACTGCTCATATTGTAATTTGTTTCCTGAACCTGAAGGTAAAAAGGTTTCAGTGTTATGAGCTGACTGATAATGAGCTTTATCACAGATGTTTTCCTTGTCTGTGTGTTGGAGTTACCTGAGAGGCAGGAAGCGGGTTTTGTACAGGATGGCTCCCAGAGTCCACTGGACCTCCTTGTCATAAACCAGTTTAACCGTTTTCAGACTCGGGTAGTCGCTGGGGAACCGGAAACCAGAGTGCAACACCTCGTACATCCAGGCCGACTTGAAGCACTGATTCCTGAGTTCACAGGAAGAAGGTAATCAGTCAGGAAGAGATAAATACACTGCAACTACTGATAATTTTCATCATCAATTAATCTTTTGAAACAGTGAAAAATGCCCATCGCAGTCTCCTAGAGCCCAGTGTAACACTTTGAAATGTCCTGTTTTGTCCAAACCAACAATATTTAATATTCAAATATTCAACTGACTATAATAGAAGAGCAAGAGAGCACATTTGAGAACCTGAAACCATCAAATATTTTACATTTTTGATTAAAATATCCTTAAATGACGATTATCACAGTAGTTGTGGGTTAATTTTCTAAATCGACTAATATTTGCAGCTCTAAAAGGGACAGTAAATATCAGCTAGTTGCACAGCTGCACCTCCAGCTGTTTCACAGCTGCAGTTCCAGTCCAACCTGCACCATCTACAGGCAAGAAAAGTAGCAGCAGATGTAGACTCGTCAATGTACACCTAAGTATTAACTTCGGCAAATTTGACACCCATAACAGCAGTCTTTTCTTTTTTTAAAACTGGTTTTTGTGTGAGAGTTCGACCTTTTTAATTTAAAACTTGCAAAGGATTAAAACTGGAGGATATATTATGCAGAGTAACTCTGCAGAATGACATCATGACTCCTCTTTCTTCCATGAAAGACGACCTGGTTACTTTGAAGAGGGAAGTTAAAAGCAAATTATTAATGTAGTGCTGAATATTAACTCTAACCAGGCTTGAATAATCTTTCAGTGCGCATAATAAGCAGCCCGGAACAGTTGATTGTCAAAAAGATGATACTACGTCTCAAAAAGACGGGAAAACTAGAGCGGTGTTTCTTCTCAGCAGCAGAACAAACCCTGCTGATGAAACTTTACAAAGAATATAAAAGGAATCATCACCAAAAAGGGGCAATCCTGCTGCAATAAACGAGGCGAGGGAGATGGCTTGGCACAACACTGCTGACAGATTAAATGCGTAAATGTTACAGGAAAATTTAGACAGACAGTGGTGACTTAAAGGTTAAAAAAGCAAGCTTATAATCAGAAGGTTGTCAGTTCAATCCTCCAGACCAGCAGGATAAATACTTATTGTTAATAAATGAACATCCAAATCATTGACTGTGGCTTTATTATCAGTAGGCTAAATAACATCAGACGTATGTTTAAAATGATGGAGAACCAACTTACCATTACCAACTACATAATCATCTACTCTTTGACACATTTTCTCTTTCGCAGGATGTCCGTTCAATTTACAAGCATCATCGAAAGTTAGAAATGAAGAAGTTGGAGATAAAGAAGCTGGAGAAGGATATAAGTATACATTTAAATTAAGCAGAGGCTCATGGTTTGGACTTTATTTACATTTCATTTTGTCTTCGCAGCTTGAACAGTGGTTCTGTTTTTCCTCTTTCACACATAGTTCCTGGTAAATTACTGGGGTAACCCTTCAGGCACCGCTAGTGATTTTCACTAATCACACATGCAGCTACGTTCAGGAACATTTCCGTCTTGCTCCTTTCTGTCAACAGAGGAAGAAGGCGAAACTCAGATCAAACTGTCAACTTAGGCGGTCCTGATCAAATATGAACCAAGATTATGTTACTGCATCGTCTATTTCTCACCTCAAATGTTTCCAGATATAACATATTTTAGTGTATTGTTCAACTGTAATATGAGAATGTTTGTGACACAGCCGCCATGTTGAAAACAGACGAGCCCAAACCAAGCACTGCCCGACTCGCGGTACGTCACCCACACGTCATGTCTTGTGATTGGTTCGCTTGTCAGACAGATGTAACCCTTTATGTGCTTGTCCCTGCACAACACAACCGTACCGGCCTTTTCCTTGAAATGTTTCTAGGTCTTAAAAGGTGGAAAATTGGCGTCACAGATTTCCCGGAATATAAATCCCTGCTCCCATTCACACATGACCCCATGCAGGAAATGTTCCTGGACATTTCAGGGATAAACTGCATGTATGAAAGGGACTTTTGACACAAACAAAGCTTGACAGTTACTTCTGAGGTATAAATGACCTTTATTACTGAGCAGGGTAATGTGACGTCACTTAAATTAGTCACTCTTATCAAATAAGTCAGGCTTTTCCTTTATCCGCCTTGATGGAATACCAGCGAGGTGTAGAACTGGTCGGATAATAACAGAACTGCTCCCCCTTGTGGAGACTCTGCAGTCTGCAACACAGTAGGTAAAAGAGCCAGTTCCATGCTGTTTCACATCTAAAACAAACCCTGAACTTGCTATAAGCATTAAATAATACACTAATAGGTATATATTAACCTTTGCAAGGCTTTCAATAAATAAACTATTCTACTTTAAAGTAACAATCTGCATCCAAGTTTCTGTTAATAATTCACAGATTTGCGACTGTTTATCACTGATTCCTACGACAAGAACAATATTTAAACCCACTGTATTCATTCAAGCCTGCATATTTGCTTTTCTAGCAAGTATCTGATAGCTTCCTTGAAAAATCTCTGGCACACAAGAGGTGATACATTCTCAGAAAGTACCACAGTGTGTGTGTTTTTTGCTTGTAATTAACCGGAGAGCAACTTAGTGACAACCATCATAACCGGACAGAGAAAGAAACCACCGCCTACATAAACCCACAGAAAACACAATATGCTTCATTCATACACTGCTAAATGATGAAGACACTAGTTCAGGATGAAGACAAGTGAAGAAGAGAGAGAGAAACTTACTTGAGTCTGCTGATGTCGGCCTGTTGAGAGAACAGCTTGTTGTCCAGACGTTGTTTCAGTGTCGACCACTTGGTGGAGCAGTAGTCCTGAAGACCAAAACCAAAACCGGACACAAACTGTAAACTTTCCATCAACAACAAAATACAAAAAATATCCTGATTCTCAGCCCAGTAAGTTACATCAGAGACTAAATATATATATATATATCAGAGGCGTGTTTGTGGTTACCGCAGCGAATCGGGAATACTTCTCGCTGTCGTACTGTCCTCCTATCCTCAGCACGTCCTCCATACAGTAAAAAAACTCTGAGAAGCCGTAGAACTCGCTGTTGCTGAAGTTGATGGGAGCCTGGAGAAGCATTAAAAGTTATTTTCTGGTATTTCTGCTTCATGGGGCAGCTGGCAGAAGTGAGAGCTACAGTATTTATTGGTTTAAATAAACGTAAAGGGATGCCACAGTTAGCTGAGACTCATTTTTACAGTTACAGAAGCATCCACCCACATTTGACTTAATCTATCACAAACACATTAACCAGATGAGTGATGACATCAAGGTTCAGTCACAGGTGAAGCGGTTGAAACGAGCCGTTACCTGGTAGATGCCTCCCGGTGACATGGTGCCGTTGTGGAGACCCAGGAAGGGTCGTACGGCCCCCTGACACCGAGTCCAGTCGCCAAGACCCCTCAGGTACAGGGTGCGGTTGTCACGGACAACCGTGTCTGACAGACCGATCGGCAGACACGGGTCCAGGTACGGCTTGTCCTCGCTCAGGCCCGTCTGTGTGGTTAGAAACCTGGACGAGAGGGGACATGAAACAATACGTTACTTACATTTTAAGCACACAGTTATAAAAACTAAAAAAAACTAACTCTGCGCTGAATCAGTAGATACACAAATGGGTAAAATTATGTGCATGTAATTGCTGAAATTAATGGATTTAACAGCATAAAATGTATCACATCCAACACTGGCATATTTTAAAGATATATATTAGAATAATAGTTGATAAGTAATGGATTGTGGCCACTAAACTACATTCTACATTAAGAACCATCTGAATGGATTTTACAGTACATATGCTGGATTTGGCAAACACAGCTAAAGCATTCAGTTTCTCACAGTGACAGGTGTTGGAAGGAGAAAAAGGTTCATGGAAAATTTTTACCGTTTTCAGTAGAGCTAAAAAAAAAAAAAAATCTTTGACATGAGAAATAAAGGATGCAACAGGGCCTCCAGTACGTGTTGAATACCGCTAATAATCCTAAATAGACATGCATATATGTCTTGTGCGTGTCTGAACCTGTTCTTGGCCAGTGTGTTGTTGACCAGCTGGTCCTCATAACGCTGTCTGGCCATGTTTCCTCCGAAGCCGAGGAAGGTGGTGACGTAGACTCTGTACACGTGTTGCGTGTGCTCCACGTCGCAGCCCAAGTTAAACTCGGCAAGAACGCTCTTCCTCGCCTCCTCCTAAAAACACCACGAGATGTTAAAACTCCTGCGGACCGGACCGGCTGTCAGTCAAAACCAACGAGACATTTCCTTACTTCTTGTGGTGAGTTGAAGGTGATGGCGCTTGGCACCTCATAGGCGATCTGCAGTGAAGCTCCACCCATATCTATGATGCCCACAGTGCGCCGCCTGCTGATTGGCTGCTGGTTCTGTGACCCTGTCGTCACCTCGACTGTGGCGTCCTCTGAGAAACGTTAAAGGAATGATTTTGAGTATTTCACATCTGAAGAAACCTGAACACATCGTCAAACAAACATTAGTTACACTTTCACACTCACCCTCGTCAGCGTGATCAAAGCGGCCCAACACGAAGTTAATGCCAATCCATGCATAGACTCCTTCAGGGTTCAGCAGCAGCAGCAGAAACATGTCCAATGAAAACACACAGAAAGCAGGCAAGCAGCAGTTAGAATGACTGCCACGGTTAATGTTGCATTCCTTTAATTCAGTAAATAAATACTCAAAAACAGTAAAAGTCAGAAACACCACAGAAAGCGAGCACTTCCTCTCACCTTCCTGCTTCCCAGAGATGACCTCAGCATGTGACTGGGAAAAAAGGAAGTCGAACTCCAGGGGAACATCAGTGACCAGGTCCTCCAAGATGGCCGCCTGCTGGCTACACACAGAGAAGTACAGAGTTTTTCTGATTATCAGCTTCTCAAATGTGAAGATTTACTGATTGTCGTGCAGACTGAATATTTTTGGTTTTTGGACTGTTGGTCGGACAAAACAAGACATTTGAAGATGTTAAAAATGTACAATAACATTTAAACATTGTTTGGTTTTACCTCTCTGGCAGCAGCCTCATGCCAGCAGTGCAGAGGATGTAGAGCGGCGTCTCCTTGTGTTTGTTTTTTGGGACGTGAGCAGCGGCGAAGCTGAGGAGAGGATGGAGGTAGTCACTGGCCTGCGTCGGTGTCTTCGCCAGGGTGGAGATACCTGAGACAACCGAGACAACGACGTTATTGCATGTTTGTCTTCACGAGACATCTAATTATGGAGATATAACTGAAATGAAACGTTTATAGTTAGGGCCGACCAGGCTCACCTTGAACCAGCCCTTAGTTATGCTGCTATAGGCCTAGACTGCTGTGGGACTTCCCATGATGCACTGAGCTCCTCTCTCACACATTTGTTACTTCTAGGCTGGATTATTGCAATTCCTTATTATCAGGCTGCCCTAACAAGTCTCTAAAGACTCTCCAGCTGGTCCAGAATGCAGCTGCACGTGTTCTGACTAAAACTAGAAAAAGAGATCACATTTCTCCCATTTTAGCTTCGCTATATTGGCTTCCTGTAAAATCTAGAATAGAATTTAAAATCCTTCTCCTAACTTACAAAGCCCCTAATAGTCAGGCACCATCATATCTTGAAGAGCTCATAGTACCGTATTATCCCACTAGAACACTGCGCTCCAAGAATGCAGGCTTACTGGTGGTCCCTACAGTCTTTAAAAGTAGAATGGGAGGCAGAGCCTTCAGCTATCAGGCTCCTCTTCTATGAAACCATCTACCAGATTCAGTCCGGGGTGCAGACACCCTCTCTATGTTTAAGAGTAGGCTTAAAACTTTCCTTTTTGATAAAGCTTATAGTTAGGGCTGACCAGGCTCACCTTGGATCAGCCCTTAGTTATGCTGCTATAGGCCTAGACTGCTGGGGGACTTCCCATGGTGCACTGAGCTCATCTCTCCTCCTCCTCCTCTCCATCTGTATGCATTCATGTAACATCAATGCAAGTCACTAACTTGGCCTCTGAGTTGTTTGTGCTTTCTCATCTCGCAGGAAACCCTGGGTTGCAGGCCGAGCCTTCGCGGTCCTTCGCAGTCCTTTTGGCGTCCTTCCCTGGCTATTGCTACTTATTGTTATTGTTATGATTGTTGTTATTCTGCCCCCCCTCCCCTTCCCCCTCTTTCTTTCTCTCTCTCTCAACCCAAGCGGTCAAGGCAGATGGCAGCCCACCAAAAGCCGGGTTCAGCTTGAGGTTTCTTCCCGTTAAAGGGGAGTTTTTCCTTACCGCTGTCGCCAAGTGTTTGCTCATGGGGGGATTTGTTGGGTCTCTGTAAATTAAAGAGTACAGTCTTGACCGGCTCTATGTGAAAAGTGACCTGAGATGACTTTTGTTGTGATTTGCCGCTATATAAATAAAAATTGATTGATTGAAATACTGTCAAGATGTGACGAGACTGAGAAAGATGTCACCCTGAAATGTCAGACTAGTTGTCAATAAAGGTCATAAAAAGATAACAGCACATTTCATTCAAACTGTCACCTCATTTATCTCTCTTGATCTCATGCAGAAAATTCATCCGTGTATTTATGTTTCTAATGATGTTTGTTCTTTATTTTAACACAAATACTCATGGTTGTAATATGTCAACAACAGTGTCAGTCATGTAAACACTACAAAAGTTCTTCCATAAAATATTTTACAGTATGTCCCGGGGTTCAAAGTGCCACGTAGCCTTTTACTGTTGTCCCTGGAAGCAAACCCAGTGTATCTAATCAGTCTGCTGTGACTCACTGCTGGTCTGACTGATTCAAAGAGCAAGTTTACTGTAGAGAGGAAAAACAGCTGCGGAGTAATCTCTTCTGTTATCATACCTTCTAGTATTTTTTTCCATTTTCCATGTATGTTCTTTCTTATCTCTTTCACACACACACACACTTTGTCTTTCACTGTGTGTGTCCCTTTGGCTTTGAGCCCGAAGGGACACACACACACACAATGATAAGCAATGATCCTCAAGCTGGCACCAAACTGTTTAACAACAACCAGTGAGTTCTGACTAACTGTCTGTGTCTCAATGGCTCCATTGTGAAGTCCCACAATAATAAAAAAACAAAAACAGCCATGGTTTACAGAGAAATCTCAACTTTGCTGCATCAACACTGCACATATATTTAGGGGGATAAGTTTGTTGAAATTAAATAAATATAGGCCTAGTAACAATTGCTTCTTCAGTCGTGGTTATGTCTTGATCAAAAACTGCTTCGTTTTCTGTCCCAGAACGAGTCTGACAATTCTTTACATGATTGATTAACCTGCAGATCATTTTCTCGATTGACTGATTAATTATTTTGTCTATAAAATGTCAGAAAACAGAGGAAAATGCCTGTTATGATTACTTAGAGATGTCTTGTTTACTGTCATGGATGACACATAAAAGCTTCAAGTCCTCACATTTATTGAGAAGCTGTAACAAGTAAATGTTTGGCATTTATACTAAAAAAAAAAGACAAAATTTGATTATCAAAAAATATTTGGGGATTAATTTTCTATCGACCAATCGTTGCAGCTCTACAGCTCTCTCTGCCTATTGGTTCGTTTGTGTGCAAGACAGCAACAATTTACAGCAAGATGTTAAAGGATGAATCTTTAAAATCTAACGTACTTTAACTAGAAAGCACCAACAGGCTCGATAGTGTCATAGAAAACAAAAAACGTAACGTGACAAACTCCTCACCGGGTTTGATCTTCTTGACGACCGGTTTGCGGTCATGGTCCCTCATCTGTCTGATGTCCAGCAGGGTGTGGGGGTTCCCGTTGTGGGGGGGCCAGTAGTAAACGAAGACCCGTGAGCCGCTGCTGCCACAGTCCACCACGATCCCATAATTCAAGGCAGGGTTGAGGACATCGGTGGACTCCATGGACTCCACGATGGAGAGATACCTGGAGGAGAACAAACACAGACATGTTATGACTCCTGCACAGCTGTCAGTGTTTATATACTGGGATACTATATCTTATATATACTGTATATCGTATTCAGGCTTTTTTATTGTTATTCAAAGATGTTACACCTCCATACATCTTCTCTCTCCCACTAATATCATTCTTGAAAATCAAAGTGTACACAGTCATTGTTAAAGGTTTGGATGCCCACACAAAATATTCATCATTATGTAAGATGTTTTGGATAAAATCCTTGAGCAAACAGTAGATATAAACCATCTGAAATGCCAGCAGGTCTCAGAGTGATTGCACATGTCTCAGTTTTCATATCCTCTCTCTAGTTCATCTCTCTTCTATCGAAAAGGACGTTATGATTAAAACTATCTTGTACTCATACAGATTTTCTCTGCATCTCTGTCGGTCCTCGGTTGCTGATGAAAGCACCTGCAGTCAGTCTCACAAACTGAGTTCAGCTAAGTTTGAGCTGTCTGGCTTCAAAACATTTATTTTTGATAACTATTCTCACAAAGCTGGTTATCAGCTGTTTACTGAGCATTTTCCAGTCAAGCTGTGGACACGTCAGGTTTACGCAACAGAAGGAAGTGGGGTTTGTAGTGAACAGCCAATCAGATACAACATAAAAAATAAAAAAGAGAAGCTTAGTTAAAATTAGGGCTGCAACTAACGATTCTTTTAATTATCCATTAATCAGTTAATCTGGGAAATGTGAACAAATAATGAAAAAAATGGCATTCACAATTTTAAGGCAACGACAGATCCTAAAATATAGAAGATAATCAATTTATCGTCATATATGGCAAGGAAAGACAGCAAATAGTCACATTAAAGAAGCTGGAACTCTCAAATATTTGGCATTTTTGCTTGAAAATTGACTGAAAGGGTTAACTGACTATCAAAATAGCTGCCAATTAATCGACTAATTGTTGCAGCTCTAGTTGTTTGGTCTATAAAGTGACAGAAAATAGTGAAAAATGCCCTTCAAAGTTTCCCAGAACACAAGGTGATATCTTCAAATGCCTCGTTTTGTCAAGCCAAGAGCAAAACCCAAAAATATGCAGTTTACAGTGGTAAAAAAAACAGAAAAAGAAGCAAATAATTGACAATTTCTCTTGAAAAATGACTCAAATGATTAATCAATTATATCAAAATAATTGCTGATGAATTAAAAAACCTCAGTTAAGACCACAAACACTAATATATACTAAGATGACAGTTGGGTCTAGTCCACTTAGAATTAACATAAACATCGTGTGTGTGTCCAGCTCTCATCTCCAGCAGTAAGTACATCCGTTCACTCACTTGTTGAAGTGGCCGCCGGGTCGTCGCTGGCTGCCCCACAGCTGCCTCTGGTAGGTTCCCAGGAGAAGGAGGGCGGAGGTGATGAAGAGCAGCAGGAGCAGCCTCTGTCTGGGAGCACAGCCCAGAGACAGCAGGGACACGCTGCAGTACCAGGAGGCCGGCAGGCAGGACAAAGTGATCCTGTAGACCAGGGAAGGAAAAACAGCCAAAAACTATATAGTAAACATATATTATTACGTGTAAATCTGAACTCACGCATTATGGTGATAACTTTCTAACAAATGCTGATATCAGTTTATTACCTTGCCATATGTCCACGTTGGCAAAAGTACAAAACGTCACAGTCGTCACCTCATGGTGCCAGGATCCTGTCCAGAGTTGGAGGCTGGTTTTCTGTGTGAAGGCAAGATTAAAAAAAAAAAAAGCTATAAAGTCTATTTACGATGTCGTCTTAAATTAAAGCTGTTGAACAGAACTCAACAACACAGAGCTTTTAATAACTTAACAAGCCTTCTCTGTGTTAGGACAAGACTTTGGGACAAGAAGGACTGATTACAGCAAGAAAAACCTGTTTCAACGTTCATTTGGGCATCTGACATGAACAATTGTGAACCCGTCCTTTAAAAAAAAAAAAAGTGACCTGATTTGTTTAGTGATTTATGTAACTTAGCCAGTGAGATCAATAAATGACTCTGATCTATCAGTTGATACAGTGACCTTACTGTAGGCTCCTCTATTTCCCTTGTTACACTATCATAATACGTTCAAATAGTCCAGTGATATTTGAGTGGCATTCCTCTAGTCTAAAAATACTGTAGCCTACAATTTAGCACTACTCTTCCTAGCATTACTGCTTTTTTCCATACAAGCTACAATAAGAGTGGATTATCTCGCAGTTATATAACTATAAAACTGTTGCATAAAAACAGAGTAGCTGGATACAGGACAAATATATTACACGTATTTTCCACATTAGCTCCAACGGCAGCTGGTATTGTAGCTTTTAGTTAAGCTACTCGTCAGTTACAAACCGGCTAACGGTAACGGTACGTTAATATATGAACTGCTGATAACCGTAGTGTGTCCATATGCTACATCTCCTATAAACTTACCTATCGAAGCCTCTCCGCCGCCATGACAGCTGTGTCCGTACGTTACATGTGTTGTTCCTTCGGTAGAAACGATAATTAAGTATCTTCTTCTCTCACTATATTTGAGGAAGATTATTTTAAAAGAAGACGACGAGGCGATAAGGAGGAAGTGACCACAAGATCTATGGAAAGAAAGATCATGCATCTTCCGGTCGGCATACGTGATTGCGTCATCAAATACGTAGCTGAGGTGGAGTTGAACTGCTGCATTCAAGCGCTGTAGGAAAAATGACAACACGTGTGAAATACCCGGCAAGGTAGTGGCTGGGGATGGGGGGACAATATCATGCGCTTCCATTATGTTTTGTTTTATATAAATAGAGCTGAAAGGATTATCGATTAATCAATTAGTCAGTCAAAAGAAAAATAATCGGCAACAACACCCGTTTCGGAATTCATTTGGGCACCTGACAGACTTCAAAAATTGTGAACCCGTCCTTGAAGTATCACTTGAGGGCAACCAATGCCACCATGTGGAGAAATCTGCAAATGCTGTCAACGCCAGCTTCTCTAGTTTATGATTGTTACTAGCCCCTCCATTCAGATCGACCACGTGACCTGATAATGGCTTATTTATGAGTGAAGAATGAGAAATCAATATATCAAAGAAACATAGATGAATTTGTCGTTAAAAAGAGGATTTTTCCTCAGTCTTATTGTACTGTAGCCCTATTGTCAAACTTGGGTTAGAGTTTCAGGACATGGAGCAGTGAATAATCTGATCATATATTGAATAAAAATTATAAAAACACACTAGATTAGTATCTGTCAACGAGTCAATCACTTTATTTGTCCCCAAAGGACAACTGGTTGTGCAGCAGTGAAACAGAAACACAACATGAAAACACAAGCACACAACATGATATAAATAGCCTATAAAATAGACACGGTCTGTAAGACAACCCAGCAAAATGGCTTTATTTAAGACAGCTGGTTAAGTTTTATGTCGTCCAAGCTTAGATGTCATTGTTTTATAGATCATTTACTGAATCATTTCTTACATTTCTTGTAGGCCTATGTCTTGGCATACTTCTCTTACTGCCAAACAGAACAAATGGTCTAAATGTCAGGCCTACAGCACAATCACCAGCACTCAAATGAGTGAATCTGTCTGTTTTGTGCACTGACAATGTTAAATTTGTGTTTAATTACACTGAACGGTGGACTTTAGCTGATGTGAGGCATTCATATTTATCTGGTTTTCAGGCACTTCCGTTTATTAAGTGACAGGTCGGACATATGAAAGCAGAAGTGAAAAACTCGCAATTGCATTAACTCAGATAGAAAGGCAGCATAAACTTGGACAGGATGACTTGGGTAATTTAATTGCTCATTAGGTGAATAAGAAAACACTTTTTTTGGAGGAATTTTAATTCAATAACATGTGTAGCAGGCAATTTAAAGGACATTTACGTTTTGTCCTCATTGAATAGCCTATTCCATATTTTGATACTATCTAAAGAAAGTGGTTGCACAAATTGGCAAACTACTTGTCTCAATGTCCTCATACCAAGTATTTTACGACATTGGCCTAATGTTTAAACCAGTAGCAAGTAAAAGTACATAAGTAGGCCAATTAGCTGCAAAATGTAGTTAAAGTATTGCAGTAAACGTAGTGGTTTGGTCCCTCTGACTAATATATTATTATATATGACATCATTTGATTATTAATACTGAAGCATCAGTGTGTAAGCAGCATGTCACTATTGTAACTACTGGAGGTGGAGCTAGTTTCAACTACTTTATATGAAGTTAGCTAGTTTAGTCCAGTGGTTCCCAACCTAGGGGTCGGGCCCCTCCTAAGGGTCACCAGAGAAATCTGAAGGGTCATGAGATGATTAATGGGAGAGGAAAGAAGAAAAAACAAAGTTCTGATACACAAATCTGTTTTCAATTTGGGGAATTTTTCTCTGGTCTTTAATTTTTGGTATAATATTGAATCATTTGAACATTTATTGAAATGAAACAATGTGAGAGGTTTAGAGGGAAAAATCACTATTGGTTGGAAACTACTGGTTTCATCTTTAACAATGTGTTGTATTTTAAAAGCTTGTTATATTATCCATCGTGTCAAATCTTCATCTGAAAAGTAACTAAAGCTGTTAAATAAATGTAGTGCAGTGGAAGTATAAAGCAGCATAAAATGGAAACCCTCAATAAAGTACAAGTACCCTTAAAATTGTACTTAAGTACAGTAATTGAGTAAATGTACTTGGTTACTCTGCAGGTTAAAACGCTTCCCGTAAATCCACGTGATTCCCTAAATTACAAAATCGTCGCTGACGCCGGACTTCCTATCACTTCACTTGCCCGCCTCATTTTAGACCGAATTGACCAATTGCAAAAGCTTTGAATGATTGACAGTCGGATTATCGAATCACCTGCTAGCTTTTAACATGACTCACTGGACAAACCCACCGATGTCCCACCCAGCTTTGACTCCCGGTTCCCGGACTCTGCAGCTACCTGCCCGCCACGCAGTAGCAGCCACCCACCAAAGAGTCAGTCCGGTCGGCTGGGACTCCAATTAAACTGCCGGGAAGACTACACGGACAGGCGGGTCACCAGAGTAGTCGATCTGAACAAGCTTGTCTGATTACATTTGCATGGAAGCGGACGGTTTCGTGTCCCGGCGAACGTCCGTGGAAACACCGGGCGTCGACAGCCGCGTTACAGGAGCTACAGCCGGCGCAGAGATCCGATGGCTGGGTGGCAGGCTCATGGGCGCCTCGGGAGGATTTGTTGGGGCTCTTTCGCCGAGAATGTCAGGGGAGCAGGACTTTGCCCCGGTGTTGCATCGAGCAACTCAGGAGACCTCGACCTCTGCTGAGCCAGAAATAGACTATGAAGGGCTGCCTCAGGGAGCCGCCACCAGCACACACATGCTGGCAGGAGCCGTGGCTGGAATCATGGAGCACTGCCTTATGTACCCCATCGATTGTGTCAAGGTATCAGGGCATAAAAAAACACAACATACCGCTTTGTTTGAAACATATTCAGGCCCAGTTTCTGTCACAGGAAACGCCGCCACTGGTTGCATAAAACCTCTAGCTAACCTAGGCCTGAAAACAAGCCTGAGCTCGGTTAGGCTACAAGCTAACAGGAGTAACCTTTCTATCAGAGGTCAGTTAACTAACTAATGTTACTTAAATAGCTAACATCGCAACACGCGGTGGTCAATGTGAAAATGTACACACGAGTGGGTTTGTATACCTCATTTCAGTTTAATTTTGCTATATATTACTGTAATCATGTGTATATAACGTTTGCGTCTCCTCTCGCTAACTTACATAAACTAGCATACTAGCTAAAGCGGCAGTTGCCCTTTTTAGCTATAATGCATCCATTATCGGACACGCATTTAACTTATATTTTTCTCCTGTTTCGCTATCAAGTGGAATGATAAACTATACTTATCACCACGGTGTTGTCTTTAAACAGTCCGTGGGACCACATATGCAACATTTTGTAAACCAACAGAAGTTGTTTGCAGCTCTTATTCAATTGGTTATGGACACGTATCACTCACAGTTGATAGGGACATAATTGCTAATATTTGTGTTATTCTTAGCCCCAGGCCTTTGATGCTTGCACTTTTGTAAACAAATAAATGTAGGGGGATATTAGTAAAATAGGCCAGGAGAATCATGATCAAGAATTTAGCATTAGCTGTGTGACAATGGAAACAGTGTTTCCTCGGACCAAATAAATCAGCATAGGCGTTATAAACAACAGTGTTAGTCTGCGGTTTGTTTATTATCGTAGATAAGTCACTGATAAATTAACGTGGAGACAAAACTACCAGAGCACATCTTGTGAGAAAGTTCATTGTCAAGAGGTAGAAGTGGGTAATAATTAACACAAGTGGGTCATCAATCTCTAGATCAACAGGGAAACAGCCCAGATGAATTAATTATTGAAAATGAAACACTTTGGCAGAAGGATGTATAGTAATATTACAGCTGTTTTTAACAATCAGACATGCATTAATTGTAAACCATGACATAACTAGTCTTGCTCTTACCTAGCTACATAAATCCCTGTTAAGGTAAATACTTCTTTCCAACAGTGGATATTCATTATTAACCCTGTTAATACTGACTTGCCTGCTAAAGAGTGTTTTGAACTTGATACTCGACTACATAACTACACTATATGTGAAGAGCATGTTAAAAGTTTGACAGCTGTGTCTGGGATCCGTCTGAAACAGATCTCTGTAATCTGACCTTAACCCCCTCGGTGGTCACGACTCTATATTCCAGTTACACATTACAACCATCACTAACCAGGATTATGTAATGCTCTTAAACTGGGAAAGAGACAAACGTAAGCATGTGCAGAATATCAGTATGCATACAAAATTCACTTTATTTAGATTGTGGTGTTGATGGATACTGTTTTGCACCACACAACAAATTGAGGCACTACTTATAAGTGATAGAAATCATTTAAAAAAATAAAAAAAAAACATTTGTATACAGTGGTGAGAAAAGGAGCGTCCTCTGAAAACAAAAAGATCTCTAGGGGGAAAAAAAGTTTTGCTTATGTTTATTGGTTTATGTTTATCATTTCCTGTTGAACAAAAAGCAAAAGAACATTAATTTCCTGTCCAAAACTGCAAAAGCATGCTCTCAAGATACAATACAGACAAGGAAGTTTTAGTTTGGAATTGCGACACAACTTCTCCTATTCTGCTGCTGGTTTTATCAAATGAGAAACTTATTTTTTTTAGGGGCTTGAATATGAACAACTCTCCTCAGACCATGTCGTTGATTCAGCTACTCGATCCCAAACCAAACCAAAGTTGTGGTCATGAAGATGATCCGGACTGTTATGTTCCTCCATATTGTATCAGAGAGATAAAGAAGGTGCAGTTCTCAGTGGTTTCATTGTGCAGCGTTTTCAATCATACAAAGCTCTTGTTTACAACAAATTCCTTGATGATGAGGTTTTCCGATTCATAGCGTTTTTTGTTTTTTTTTGGCAGAACAATTGACCCCCGGTCACCTGATTGGCAACATCAGTTTCTATTGCAAAGCATTGCATCAGACACATATCATGAACAGTAGATTTGCATCTGAAAATATCATTTGGACTCTCCGGGACAGAGTCACTCATAAATACAAGTAAAAGATGCTGATTATTCTTATTTGGCATATTATAAGAGGCATAAATCTTCATTATAAATGGTCACACAGTGATTATAACTTATATAACTTAATTCCATTGGTAGATATGTGACGGCCAGGAAGGATCATTTTATGTCGAAGCAGCTTTCCAAACACAAATTGTTGACGTCTGTTCCTCATTCTTATGAAGCTTTGAGCAAAAGTTAAGCTCGACTCGAGACTAAACCAGCACCCTACAATCTATTCTCAAGTAATACTCCCACACGTTACAAAATCTCTAAACCAACAAGAAAGCAGTTTTGTTCAGTGGAGTACTGAAAAGGAAAAACGTGGCTATTTTTTTTTTTAATGTTTCTGTCCCTCTGTGATCTATATTGTTTCAGCCACACATTCAAAGTAGAAGGAGGAAATGAATTAAGGGTTTTTTTTGTTGTTTTTTTTTAGCTCAAGGAAATCAGTTTGGTTTTTACGGCAATGTTCTGCGGACAGCTTCCTCTTCACTGAGGTTTGTTTTCACAATCTTGAGTTTCCTGTTGCAGTCAAAGCAGGTTGCTCAATGTTTTTTATCTACTAGTGTGAACGGCGCTTCGGTTCATCTATTTCCTCATCGCAGGCACACACTCACCTGAAGCTTATAACACTAAGCCGTAAAGACCCGTCTCACAGGTCTGTTCTAACTGAAAGTTTCATTTCCTTCGCACTCTCGTGATCACACCCGACGGTGTTGTCGAGTACATCGCTACGGCGCTAACCGAGAACATCAACCACTGGATGTGATCAGAAAGATTTCCAGCTGGTTTTAAGTTGCTTCTCTCATCAGGAGGAGTTGAGAGTGTTTCATTAGGTCCAGATGCTATTCAAACACTTAATGAGGCTCAAAAGCTGCTAATATAAATTAGAGACAGAGCCTGTATAACTTAAAATAAATACAAATATCAGCGCGTATCAGACAGCATATACGCTGATACTGATGTATGAGGTATAGGCCAGAAATATGAGCGGGGCTGTAATGCATAGCAGCATGTGTCACATGAGTGAGTGACTTTATGGTGATCGCCTTATCAGCTGTTGTTTGTACTCATGATTTCTCTGACAAATCCAGCTTTAAAATAGGACCAGGTGGGTTTTTTTTGTGTTTTAATTAGCGTACTTCCCCACTTATCCAAATAAGGTACATGGATCTGTCAGGAGACTGGACAGTTAGTGTCTAGTAAGTCATTTGGATTGTTTCAGACTCTCTCCCCCCCAGTATCAAAGCTCACTACATTCACAGCAGCCATAGTGGGATAATGGAGGTCATCTATTGTATTTTTTTCCTCCACTGACACCTGATTCTTTTTGGTTTTGGTGAAACTGTCTCAGTCTGTGTTGCTTTTGGATTAAACAATCTTACCAGGCTCCAAAAACTGAAAGAAAAGGGGGGGGAAAACACCAACCTAGACTTGAATGCACTGCTCATATTGTGGATGACTGTGCACATTCCAACAGAGTTATAATTTCCCAGAAGCACACAAGAGCGGGAATTTCCATTAAAGCCTCCAGGAGGCAGACGCGCTCCCCCTACTCTGCTGTCAATATTTACCCTTGAGGGGAGGGTGTCGACTACGACGATACACTTATTGCATGTGAGGAAAAATTTCAGGATTGCGCCATCTTTGTCTGGAGTTTTGTTCATTCCTCTGGTGTTCTGTCACTTTTAGTCAGCCGTGCGCAGTGCTGCTTATCTATGAGTAATGCGAGTGGCAGACTCGAGTGTTTTGATTTGCACCGCTTCCTAGCTAAACGCAGCACTCAGTCCTGTGTTGGGGTTTGTGGTCGGCGACTTGAATGCAGTTGTTTCTATCTGATTTTCTTTTTTTTTTTAAAGTCGGAGGTGCCGTCACCTTAAATGAACTGGAGATGAATTCGGTGTGATTGAGACAACAATCTCTTGTGGTTAAAAACATAATAATCACAATTTATTGATATCTTTCTATTGTAACAGTGAATATTAGAAACATCTCTCAATAGGTCTTTTATTAAATGTTTGCACTTTGTTCTTAATCAATCGTGGTTGTTATTATATCATCAGGACAGTTAACACCTTGTCCACTGAGCTGATATTTGCCTCCATATTTCAGTTATGCTGACAGTATAAATAATTGTCAGCATTTTAAGTTGCTTGTACACATCAAATACATGTATAAAAATGTTTATATTCCCCTTTTCTGTGCAATCAGGAATTGTGACTAATAAAACGATCATCAATGAAAATAATCAGGATTGTTTGTTCATCTCAACTCAGACTCGCATGCAGAGCCTGCATCCTGAGCCCGGAGCGCGCTACCGCAACGTGATGGACGCCCTGCGGCAGATTGTGCGGACCGAGGGCGTGTGGCGGCCGATCAGAGGCGTGAACGTGCTGGCGGTGGGGGCGGGACCTGCCCACGCTCTCTACTTCGCCTGCTACGAAAAGATCAAGTTCTCGCTCAGCGACGCAATCCACCCCGGCACCAACAGCCACTTTGCAAACGGTAAATCTTACTTTTCATTCATGACGCTTAAATTTTGTCGTAACTTACTTTATTAAAATATTAATCCAACCTATTGAATAAAGAAATGAATGAAAAGAGAGGGACAAATGGATGGAAGGGAGCAAACTAAAGGCTAAAAAAACCACTTCCTCTCTGTGGCTTTAACTTCCTCTCTGCTGTTCTCTGTGTTCTTCAGGAGTGGCGGGCTGCATGGCCACAGTGATCCACGACGCCATCATGAACCCAGCTGAAGGTAAAACAACCTTTGAGCTTATGTCAGTTCACCTGACAGACACACACACATACACTAGTCGCAGTTCTATTTATAGACGTTCTCAACCTCCCTTTTTAAGACCATTACAGAAAATCCCCCTTATGTGCACTTCTATTGTCAGAGCACATGGTGGAGCCATAGACTCATCCATGTGACTGGAAGAACTGTGAACTGCAACCCAAATGTTGCTGCACCAAACACACCAGTCTATTATTCACATAAATACATTGAAATATGCAGGATAAGTACAGTAGAGGAAGATGATTGATGGATAATAAGACTAGCAGCACACTATAATGAACTGAGGCATCTTATTTAATGGGTCTAATTGTGGCAACATGCTTTTCCCCCCCCTGATATTAAAGACTTAAGCTTTGTGTTAGCTTTGCTAATTAATTATTAATTGATGACTAATTGTTTTTAGTTCATTTTTGTAATGTGTTCTTCCCTGTATCACTGTCAACATAGATTGTATTAAGAAACAGTTGTTTTTTTGTTTTTTTGAGGGGGTGTTTTGCCTCTCGGATACCTACCCACTTCCTCTCCAGTGTTCCTGCCGCCCTCCCAGTTCCTCTTTTCAGTCACCGGTCTGGATCTTAGCGTGTGAAATATAGTCTTGTTAATTCCTTCTCCATTTTTTTTCACGTCCAGTTATGAAACAACGTATGCAGATGTTCAACTCACCTTATCGAGGCGTGCTGGACTGTATGGGCTCCATGTTGAGGCACGAGGGTTTGGCGGCTTTTTACCGCAGCTACACCACCCAGCTGACCATGAACGTGCCATTCCAGGCACTCCACTTCATGACCTACGAGTACCTCCAGGAGCTCCTCAACCCCCACAGACAGTACAACCCTTCCTCTCACGTTGTGTCAGGCGCACTGGCGGGAGCCCTGGCCGCCGCCGCCACCACACCCCTCGATGTCTGCAAGACCCTCCTCAACACGCAGGAGGCTCAAGCTATTCACGTGATCCAAGCCGAGGCAGCGACGGCAACCGGAGCGGTCGGAGCAGCAGCAGCAGCAGCCGCCGCCTCGTCGCCCGGCAGCCGCCACATCTCTGGTCTGGGCGAGGCTTTTCGGACGGTGTACAGGATGGGAGGCGTGCCGGCCTTCTTCAAGGGCGTCCAAGCCCGTGTCATTTACCAGATGCCCTCCACAGCCATCAGCTGGTCCGTCTACGAGTTCTTCAAATACATCATCACCAAGCGCCAGCACGAGAAACGGCTGCGCGGAGACCGTGATGGAGACAAGTAAACACCTAGCAACGGGATCGGGTATCAACAACACAAAGGTTTATTGCACCTTACCAATTACTGGTATCGGTATTGATTTCCAGGCATCAGAAGCTCTAGAATTTTATATTCGTTGAGTGAAAAAAATCATCTTTTCATCTTGTTTACTGAGATCAATTAAACGCGGTCGGTTCTAGTTCATAGCAGGTGAGGACAAGTACAGTTATTAGGATACAACTTGTCTTGAATACTTCTACACGAGACATGGGGGTTGAAGAAATGTCAAACTATACCCATCGGTAAGAAAAGGGTCTGCTTCGGGTTCCCTGAACTCGCCCTACTGAATTCTGATGCTTTAACTACAGTTCTTACAGTGTTACACTTGACAAACTGCTTTCAAAAAGCATATTATTTAAGGAAGATAACATATTGTTAAGTCTATTTGAATTCAGCCCTTTTTGAACCATGAAATTCTCACTTCCCTTCGACCACCTACAGAGCAGTTTAGAAGCATTTGGACTGTTTTGTCTCCAGCACTTGAAGACGCTTTGTCTATGAGGTTTTAAGTGCTGACTTGAAGCTTTAGTTTGACTGTTTATTCACATCTTAGAAACTGTAACTGTAGATGTAGCATTTTTATACATCCCCCCCCTTAAGGATATATAAAGGGCTAAGAGTCCTCTACGGTTGACCCAATATGGATGAGGAAAACCCTCAAGTACCCTTAAATTTGAAAGTCAGCACTTTAACCTCAAAGTCGCTGTTTCATTTCAAGTCCAGTGTGTCGGAGCCAAATCTAAAATCTTTCCAAATACTCAAGAACTGCACTGTAAACTGGTTCAACACCCCCCACCCCCCCCCCCTCCTCTCTTAACTGCACATTGCACTTCTGGAAAGTATTACTACCATATTGCCTGCTGACCACAGGGGGGCGCACTGCTCAACCTTCAAACTTATAACTGGTGGACAAATAGCTATTACATCAAGGGAGAGGCATGAGGTTACAGAATCCTTATCAAGATCAGTTTTTGAATACTTGTGCTGGTGTTCAGTAACATTTCTCTCAGAGCAAGAAAGAAACATTTTAAGATCATTTTGTTTTTTTTTAAGTAAAAACAAGAAATTTGATTAAATACATAACGTTCCTCCATAATCCATCAGCCCTGTGAGACTTGAGGAACACATAGCCTGTAAGTTATCTCCTCATGTGTTGTTTTTTTTTTTTTTTTTTTTTGGAAAGTCAGAATCAGTTTTGGATTGAAAATACTCAATTATACAACACCTGAGTGGAAAATGAGTGAGTGAGTGAGTGTGTGTGAGAGTGAGAGAGAGAGAGAGAGAGAGAGTGTGAGTGTGTGTGTGTTACAGTGGTCGAGTGAATGGTAATTCAGTTTCATAGCATTCAGCAGTGACTCTGACCAGATTTGATCACAACAAAGCCTCACTGTGCAATAAACCGTTTGTATTGTCCTTCAAAGGAAAAACACACAGTTACACAAAGTACATTTCTGCTTGAATGGAAAATTTAGGGGCGTTTTCAGACCTTTTTTTCGTCCGGTTGAATCAGGCCCCCATGGTGTGGTTTCTTTGGGCAGATTCGAACACAGCAATCGTACTCGGACGCCAACCAAAACAACCGTACCGAAACCCTTTTGAGGAAGTGGTCTAATTTCGTCAGTCCCAGACTAACTCTGGAGTGGTTGGTTTGCTGTGGGGGATGTGATCCCACAGTGATCTGACCCATCTACTAGGCTGGAAGCTGGAGATGAGCAAAAATAATAATAGTTGCTAGCAGCTAGTCGGAGAATGAACTGAGGTCTGGACTAGCTCATAAAAAAAAAAAGTGCACTGCATTTTTATATTTGGCAGATAAGACCTTCTTCCTGTGTTTATGTTCTCACATATCTGACCAATGAGCAGCTTTCAGTGATGCATTTTGGTTCACTTGGATTTAACTCTGTGTTTAAAAGAAACCGAACAAAAGGGGGGGAAGCAAGCACGGATTCGGACCAGAGCAAACGAGCTATAGGTTTGAAAACGCCCTCAGTCAGTAAGATTTCTTTTGAAGGACAAAATAAAAAGAGGAAACAGTATCTTTTCACTAGCCAAGCGCTTTAAAACCCACGCACACAATGAAGGCTGCACATCGTCTCTGGATAAGAGTCATTAGAGTGGCGAACGTATCACCGATAGGCTTATAGATTGATGCTGGTAGATTCTTTTTTTTTTTTGTTCTAAAACAATATATCCATCATATGGAAGATGCCACATGCCGCACTCTGAAACCCTCAGTGCTAGCAAAAATAATGCTACGCCTTTTAAAAAGTAAGAGTCCTTGGTTGGCAAAACTGGAAATGTTAATATTTCCAACATAAAAGTATTTTTCCATAGTCCATATGTAGGGGTTTTTTGGAACAAGAATCATTTATTACAAACAATTTAAAAAAAGGCAAGAGTGTTCATCTTTAGACAATCACTTTTTTTGTTTAGTTTTATTTTGTTCTCTTAAAACCGCACAGCATCCTAGCACCTAATAGCAACTTTGTGTAATACTTAGGGTGGAAAAAGCAACTCTGACAGTGAAACAAGTGGAGAGAATAAAGTTCTTACTACACATGCCTTCAGTTAGCCGCCATACATCCAACGCACAACTACTACAAAGAAATCCTCATATATATAGATAGAATAATGTGTTTTTGAAGCCATAAAACAGGAAAAAATTGTATATAATATATCTAAATATGGGTAACTATACAGACGGGCTACAAATTAATGGTAAAACCAACATAAAGTGTTTTAGTAAGGCCACCAGAACAGCTTTAATGTGCTTTGGCATTGGTTCTACACCATTCTTCCCTCATTTGGTGTTTTGATGATGATGATGGTGGAGAGCGCTGTCTTACACATCGGTCCAAAAATCTCCCCGTAGGTGTTCGATGATGTCTTTCCCATAGATCTAAATGCAGATGTCGCTGTTCCTATTGAAACACTAGCCAGTTGAGCCGTCTTTGTGACTGAAGCTCCCGCCATCCGTGCCACAACAGTGAACCCGCTTTCAAAGTCCAATCATACTACAGAGCACGATCGGGTGTTAATTACTTATTTGTACCATGCGGTATATCTATCTGTGTGGAAGCATCTGCATTCCTTAATGTTTCTCCGTTCATTTGTTTCCGGTTTTTCCTTTTTAATTTGTCACCCGTCTGTAGATAAAACCCAAAATCTAACCAGCTAAGTTTTGAAGTTAACTTGTATGTTGAACTATATAAATATCAGAAGTGTACAAGTTTTATCAAGACCACGCTGTTAAAAAAAAAAAATGCAGGTTTTTGTAGAAAGCGCACAAAATACTCATCTGGAAAGTAGCAAAAAAAAGGAAAAACCTGGATTACTTCATATTCAGACAAGACCATATGTGTGAGGAAAAAAATGAAATGGGGGGGTTAAAGGTATTTAAAAATGTTTGTAGGAGTGTTCCTCGTGTTATGCCAAGTTTCAAGATTGGGAAACCAAAGACTGAGCAATAGAGAGAAAACAGGAGAGGAACTGGTGGTCTGTCAGATGACGACACTAATGTGAAATGCTTGAGCACTGTTTGAAAGCGACACCTGTATTTTGTGAATTGTAAATAAAACTCGCTAAGGCAGCTCCTCGCAGAAGCAGGGTCTTCTCTTGGTGCTGACTCTCCAAGCGCTGAGAGAACTTAAACTGGTCCTCTTGTCTTACTTTTTCTAACCCTCCTTTCTTTCAGCAGGTTGTACAGTTAAAAAAAAAAATTTCAGTGATACTTTTGTCCGAAGTACAGTAGTGTTCATTCGGGATTTCTGCCATTAGACAACATCTTTTGTGGGGACATAATGTGCTTTTTTGGATTTACTGTAATTTACAATCAGTGTAATGTTGGATTTTCATGTTAAAGTTCCAAAACTTAAAGAAAATGTTTGTAAAAATGCTCCACTCACATTTTGTGGATCGGATTCGGGCTCTACCATGTAGAGATAGATCAAGAAAGTTTATATTTTAAGTAAAGAATGAGAAAAAGGAGTGAAATCCGGTTTGTTTACGTAGCCTATATAAGCTTCCTGCAGCTGACCAATCAGAACAGCTCGTTGGGAGGGGGACCTTAAAGAGCTAAAACGGCCTGTTTCAGACAGAGGCTGAGCTGAGGGGCTGCATAAAGGGTCAGTATGAGATAAATAAGGAGTTTTTCTTTATTGTAAATCATACAAAGATATTCTAGTAGAGCCCCAGTATAAAAATATAGACCTGGAAATGTGCATGATATAGGTCCCCTTTAACTTAGAGTCTTGACTCCAAAACATCAGAGTGGGTTTTAACTTTTAATTTTCAGTGATATAGTGAGATCTGGCTGCAACAGGATGTTTCACAACAGTTGGCAATGTACAACAGTTGGCAATGTAAGTTTAAAACAACAAAAAAAAGATGTTTTATCTCAGGGGAAGTTTACTTATTAGCTTGCAGTTATTTATTTTATGACAATAAAAGCTTGGAACAAGGCAGGACAAACAGTTTATGAATCCCAAACATTTGATCCGGTTGTAGTTAGAAAATGGCAAAAATCACAAAATGAGCAGGTGTTGTAATGTACAGACACAGAGACTACAGCGTGAGGAAGACGAGTACAGTGCAGGTGTCCCAAACAACAACCAGCAGCTGCTAATACAAATCAAAACTAATAGGATTTATGGCCAAAACTACAAGAGGATAAAAAAAATTTCATACAGTTTTAAAAGTAAGTGGACACTCAGACATCCCACAGCTGTACGTGATGAGATTAACATGCATGAGTTTTAATCTGATGCTGTAACAGTTTCCACTATTCTGAGAAGTCTTTCTGACAGATTTTGATGCCTGACTGCAGAGGTTTACTCCCATTCAGCCTAATGTTGGGCAATCCCGGCTCTGTGTTCCCGCTTAACTCGATTTGGTAGCTGAGGTTGGAAAAACCTGTCCGTATACTTTTGCCATATTTAGTAGTTGATGACCTTTTGACAAGAGAAACTCGCCGCAGCGGTTCAGTGTCTCGATCAAGGTGGGAATGATGATCGATCTACGATGGAAACTACAGAGAGCCGGAGAAGACATGGGTAAAGATTTCATTTTTTATTATGATTATTTCATAGTGCTGAAACAATTAAATGGTTGTTCAAGCGTTCAGCTGGCAGAATATTAATGGACAACAATTTTTATAATTAATTTGTCACTTATGATGCTGAAATACCAAATTTTCACAGGTTCCAGCTTCTCCAGTGTGAGGATTTGCTGCTACTATTTTATATTATTGTGAATTGAATATCTTTGGGGGGGGTTCACCTTTTGGACATTTTATAGACTGTATAATTAATCAGTTAATTTAAAAAAAACAATTTAAAAACATACATTAATTGCAGCCCTGATATTTTGGTTTCCCTTGATAATAAATCAGCTCCTGTTCTTGACATAATAACCACCACAAAAGTGTTAAATTACCTTCTGATCCCAGTATTACAATCAGTTTCATGAACCAAAACTGTGATGACAAATATTAGAATCACAGAAAAATTTAGCTTAATGTAACTTGCTGCAATTACAAAATAATAATTGTGTGTCCTCTCAGGCTTCCCGTACATTTGTTGTCCACTGCAGGTATCTGTAAAGCTTGAAGACCCCCTCTAAGTGTTGAATAATAATTTGTGTCTAATATGATTTTTCCACAAAAAAAGTTAAATTATCTCCTTGATCCTTAAAATTACATCTACCCCTCCCTCATTAAAAAATCCAGAATCTATGTCTATGTTCTTCAAGCAGTTTAAGTGCTTCATATAAAATGTCTTCTACTTCACGGAAAAGTCCGTTCTCATTGTTTGTGCGCTGGAGGCTTCAAGTTTCCACATCACACTTGTGTAAGTTGCATACTGGACCACGATTGGCTCCAAACTACTTGTGATGTCATAAATCATACTCGAAGATACGCACATTAACCTTTGATCTGAGGTGAGCGCGGAGAAACTTTCAGCAGATGAACGTTAAAACAGCCTTCTAGCGTCAAACTCTGCACATACATCATTCTGCACACTGAAGCGCAAACATCCAACTGAAGAAAAACACATTTTTGAGAGGGGACAGGGACTTAAAGCCATCCATGCTGCCTCGTTGAAAGCTGACAGGCAGGACACCACAGAGAGACACAAGACTGACGGAAAGCACCACCTCCACCTTCCCTCTGCAGAGGATCCTGTTTCACTCGAGGCCCCGGGTTTGTTGTCATTCCCCGCGGCCTACAAGCTAAAATGTTGTCTTTCATGTCTCCCGTCTCACTTTACCCCCTGCCATCCTTTTCCTTCCTCTGTTGTTCTTTTCCAGTTCCAGCGTTGGCGCTCTGAAACGCAAGGCGATCCATTCTGTCGGACAGGAAGGTCTCAGCACGTGAGGTCAGGCCCCTCGTCTGGAGGCCGCACGGCAGCAGCTCTTGGTCAGAGCCAAGGTCAACATCAGGCGTGTGCGTGCGGATGAAATACAAAGACAAATGAGGTGATGGAAACCTGACTCACATTCTCTAAATCCCTCAGACGGTCACCCATGAGAACGTATGTTTAGCTGGAAAAAGACAGAGGAAGAGGTTGTGCCTGAGAAACAACCAACATGCTACCTGCCGTGCTCTCGGGGGTTTTGATAAATGGTGTGTCTCTGGTGTTTAAATGTGGGATGAGTTTCTAATCTCTCCATCGGTGATGCTCCGCCTGCAGGTCACACAAATATAGACGATAACAGCACTTCATATAGCTATAAGGATTAGTATAAACAGCATTCATCATAATTCAGTTTGGTAATGTGGCATGTCGTAGTGTTAGTTCTCCCACGTGCCTGCTGCTTTATAAAGTGCCATGTTTTACAGTTGGACTACTCCAGAGGAATACACCCTGAAACCCACCACGATGATGAATGTATGTTCCCATGCCGTGATGTATTACCCTCCAGACAATGTAAAGCCGCTTTAACTGAATGCTAACTTTTTCCTGGTGTGATTTGAATCGTTCATGTTAACCAAAAGAAAGACTACGACTGGCTTTGACTTCTCATAAAACAGTTTTTAAAATGATTTTTGTCTTTTAGTCTCCTAAGCTAAGCAGGTTTTTGCAAGGTCTGACCAACACTTTGATCCAGAGCAAAATATCAACAATCAGTGACGATGTTCTTTACAAAATACGGTGTAAGTATTCATGGTCCCCAGAAGATGGATCCTAATGATGTTTGTGACCCCCCTGACCTTTCGTTTAGCACCACCATCAGGCCAAAAATATCCATTTGCACACAAGATATCTCTAATTATCTGAAGACAATGAAGTTTGCTGAGCCCGTTCACGCTCTCCAGAGGATTGACCCTTTTTGATTTTGGACAAAAATTGTTACAATTCATCCTGTAGGGAACCAAATTTCATGGCGAGCCGTTGAGACCAAATCAACGCTGGTGTCCAGATGTTCTACCTGATACGTAAAGAGAGAGGAAGAGGAAAAGTCAAAGATTCTTAAAACCTTAACTTAAAGTTTAATAACAATCCATCTAATTTTTGTCGAGGTATTTCTGTTTGGACCAAAGTGGAGTATATAAAAATCATCTGTATCTAATATGCAGCCCCCTCATGCTGTATTTCGGGGAGTGATAAATATTGCGACCTCTAGGGGAGTTTAGATTATTAACCTTGATAAGTTTGCCGCTTTCTTTGTGTTTTATTAATACAAACACGTAGAATTAAGTAAAAATCCTGGGAAGACTTCTACTAAAAAACTGGCTACTAACTGAACCAAAGGTGGTCCATCTGATATAAAAGATATTTGGCTCACATGTCACCAGAAAGGCACATTTAATTTTGAAGAATAGAACAAAGTAAGGTTAATAATTCATCTGTTTACCAGGGACATGCACACTATATTTTATCAGATGTAGCTCTTCGTATACAGGAGAAGCCTTATCTTTGTGTACTGACCTGATACAGATTACAGGACGCTACAGTGCTGATCAGCTTGGGAACAAATCAAAGCAAGTGAGGAAGATGTTTAAGCACGAAATCGTGATAAAATATTCAGCAGACAAATCTGGGAATAATTGTATAAAATCAACTAAATCAAAAGCAACAAATCAAAAGAATTGGCTTGTTTTTCTGCTCTTTACATCTGTGGATAATAGTGGCATTCATAGCTCTAATTTATTATATATGATAATATAAGATCATATTTATAATACATTGTTCCAGTTGGTCATAAGGTGAGAAATCAGATAAAAAACAAGTATATATAAAAAAAAAGACCTCTGTATGATTGTCCAGCTTCTCCCAGCTTGTGAACCGGATATTCATTAAGCTCGGCTGTAAACAGAAAAGTGTTAAAACACAATGAGTAGTCGTGACCTCAGGTTGAATGAGAGGTTGAAGAAGCAGTGGTATCAGTGTTGTTGATCCAATCTTAACAACACTTGAGAAAATTGCACATAATAACCATTTTAAAGAGAGGGAAAAAAAAACAACAAAAAAACGCCTTCATCAGAGGTAAGATGTGACATAAAAAAAAAAAAAAATCTAGGCCCTTAAGTTGGTGGTTAAAGAATCAAAAGATTGTATTGAGTACGGGATAATACACCACCAACAACAAAAAAAAAAAAATACACCAATGCGTGTGCAGTCTTGCGTTCCTCAGGATCTTCATGTACGCATTAGCCCATATTTATTAAAGGATTTTTATTCTTAACCACCCACTTGAATGCCTGGAGTTGAATGTTTTATACCACACCCTGCGTGTGAATGAAGGCATATTTTTTCTGTTTCTCTCCCCTCCGGGAGCACCAGTGAGTGTAGGGAAACATCACAGATGAGAAGTTTCTCCTTATTACCAGTTTTGAGTGACGTACATCTTTTTCATGATATGCCTTTATGTTTCCCAGTACAACCCCCCCTCAGCTTTCTACTGTCATTGATCAGCTTTATCAGCTTCGAGAGCTTTACTGAAGAGCACCTGGTTTTCCGCTGCTGTTGGAAGCGAAAACGTTGCCCAGCTTTTCCCAGCTGGAGCAGCGTTTAAATGAATGATTCTAATGATTTTTTTTTATTTTTTTTTTAGTGAGACGCACTCAGCAATTTATGTGTGTTATTGTAAACCCTGACAGTTTAGGATAAATCTTTGCGGTTAGCGCTGCATAAACACCGTATACTCTTGTATCTTCCCAGAAACATAACGTTTTTGACCCAGAAAGCTGCACCAGTGAACGGATAAATGTGGATCACAGGATAAATATTTAGATATCTCGGACTGATGGACGAGCTGAAGCCGTTCTCTTGGCCGGCCTTCCTCCCGTCTCCCACCCCCGGGACACGGGAAACCAGTTAAAAAGACATTTCCAAACATCCATGTCCATTGCAAAATCTATTACGCTGACGTCAGGAAGCATTAAATGTGAGCTGACTGAGAAGACACTGTGCAGCCTCTAAAGAGCACTTACACACTAAAGCTTGTAGGTGTCAGATTTTCAATTGGTGGATATCTCATTGTAGAGCCAAACTCCCACAGGCTGTGATCACAGAGATCAACACAGTATGGTTGATATAGTTTAACAGATGTAGATTGTACCGACTATTTATAGCCTAGCGTATATTAAGTGGCAACGATGTCTTTAAATTTGACTGTTTATTAGTGTAGTTCAGTATTTTATATTCAAGGTGAAGGAAACAGCGACAGGCTACTAAAGTCTACCGCCACAGTAGTCGTCCTGTGAGGCTTTAATACTTGCTACGCTTCAGAAAACCAAATCATCAGATGGATGAAAAATGGAGGATAAACCGTCGGCCATTTTAGGACTCAGCTTGTCAGGATCAGCTGTAGCCTCGTTCAGTGGTTCTCAAACTTTCAAGGAACCCTAAACTGACACAAGCTAGACCACAAACCCCCCCCCCCATCTAATGAGATTTTGTCCCAGGGTTCCCCATCTAATAAGATTTTTGCTTTTAGATGCTTAATAGTGACGCATTCTGTCATTGTGTTACTTATGGATGGAGTTATAGTGAAAATAAATGATTCTCCTTTTTGCTGGGGAACCACTGGCCTAGTTTGTCAAACTCCTCTTACTGTTACTCAGTCTAAGCTGTATTTTGTCTAGTTTTTTCAAAAGACATTTGTACCACCCACTCCTATCTCTTTTGTGGAGCAGTTTATTGTCCGACAGAAAAGGTTAAATAAAACTAAACGGTCGAACACAGCTAACAAGCTAGCTACATTAGCTTTATTCCATTTTGGACTCTCCGGTTCTCCGTTCCCATCAAAGTCAGCACAGTTAAGGCAGTTTGGGGATGAATTAGCATGTCAAAGTTCACTCAAGTACAAATTGACCGAAAACTGCAAGTAAATCCGATGACTACGGTGATTTCATTGACATTATTGATTTTTGGCGCAAAATTTAGCCGCTGTGACCAGGCCTTAAAGGTGCCCTGTGTGGTGTTTTCATGTGAACAAATAAAAGTTATATTTACATGCATTGTGGGTATACTTGATGACGTTCCTTCCTCCTAAAACATGTTAAAATACTCAGTATGAGTGTACTCACTGTATACACTTGAGGCTTATTAATCATTAGTTATGATGTCACAAATCCTGCTGGGAGCTACACGCCTTAAACTCAGATTTCAGTGAGCAGACAGAGAAACTTTCCTCCTTCGCCAGATAAATTTAAACAGCCTTCTAGTGTGAAAGGCTGCGTATACAGTATATTATTGTGCACAGTGAAGTGGGTGGGTGGGGACTTTAAGTATTTTAAATCCTGCATTGTTTACATCCACAGTTACTAGCTTACAGTCTTTCTTCCTCACTGTGTTTGCTGTTGCGTTGCTGTGTTTCCTGTAGATCACTTTGGATAGTGTGAAAGCACCGGCAGGGACTGTATATTGTGTTATCGAGGCAAACGAAACACGGACCAGCTTGTAAAATAAAACTGCTTCATAGCACTACTACTGGTCAGAAACTCCACTCGCCGCCTTTAAGGTAGGTCCTACTTTATATCTTCTGTATCAGTTTTGGGTTAACAGATTCCTGAATTCATTTTGTTTAATGAAACCACCAGCAAATCTGGATTTAGATGATATTCCAACATTGAAAAACTACATTTTGCACAAAGAGGGTGGAGGTTAAAGGGGGGCAGCAGCTCATATTTGCTTCAGAGCCCCCCTGCAGGTTAATCCGGCCATGTAGTAGTGGTAGCAGTAGTTGCAGCTGCAGCAGTGGTAATAGTAGCAATAATCATGGCAGTAGGATGAGGTGTAACTGCAGTGGCACTGTTAGTAGTAGCTGTAGTAGTAGTAGGAGCAGTAATAATGGTAGTAATACATGTTGTGAGGCCTCTGCTGTAAGTTCAGATCACTCTGCTATAAGTTGTGTGAATGCAGCCTGTCCGGGCCTGCCAGTAGCCGATGGGCGGAGCGTTGCTTTTATAATGACCAATGGTAAGAGCTGTGTGAGTGGAAGAAGCAGCAGATACAGAACCTTCTGCAACAACATGCGGGTGTTATGACAGAAACAGAGAGCGAGCCAAGAAACACTCTCCAAACTGATAATGATACAGGCGAGTCGGTAGGGAGACGAGAAACATTTACACATGAAAGACAGGTTTCTTTATTAGACTAAATAGAGTACTTGAGTAATCTCAACGTTAAAATAAAGCATTAGTATCTGGTAGGAGGCTAGTGTTGGAGTAAAGCTGTTTTTCTATCACTACTTTAAAGGGACGTAATATATATTTTAATAGGTTTGGTGTTTAAAGTCTCAATTTGATCATTTTTTTAATACTGAAAAATACAACATCAGATGTTTAGGATATGATAATCATATTGTATGCAAAGCTAAAATGCTTTAACTCTTTAAACATTCATATTTAAGAGAACGTGTGAGGTCGTATTTCTATATATTGAAAGGAAATCGGGTGTTGGGGTTACGTACTTTTCTAAAAATGGAAACACAAGCTCTTCACAATGTTGGGAACACTTCAGTTCAGTGTTAGCGATGAAAAAAATGAAGTGTGGTGACTTAACTCTACAAACAGCTTATTGTATTTAAATTAAATTAAATTTGCTACTAAATGTAGATACACATGAAATTTAGTCCAAATCTTCTCACATTATATGTAATATTTCTGTATTTTAATTGTATTATACATATATTTCTTATGTATTATAAGGGTATTCATGATTATTATAAAAGTGGATTAAAATATATTTTAAATTCACACACAGTTCATTCTGGTACAAAAAGATGTGCTTACATACATTAGTATAGCCTACTATGTACATTGTTAGTAAATCAGAAATAACACACTTTAAGAACATTAATCATAAGTGCACATGGACGTTAACTAAATATACTGAAATTAACTGGCTTTAGTGTACTTTTTTTAAAAATTTGGAGTAATTTCCCCACAATTACAAGTTTTTACCACATTTACCACAGTGCTCCAGTCACTGTAATAAAATAAACGACCTAACTTAACAACCAAATTAAAACTATATAAAGTTTAGTGTTATGATTTCTGTATTTATTTCACCAGGTGTTTGGTTGTAATGTGGATTTAAACCTGCAGCAGCTCTTCTCACTTATAGAATATATTTTACGTGTTTTTTATTGTAAATTTTGTCTTTCTTTTTTTATATTTTATTTAGGAATACTTCATTTTGTGTTTATTTGTTACTGTTATGCAACACAACACTAAAGCACATTCCTTATATGTGCAAGCTGACTTGGCAATAAACCTGATTCTGATTCTGGATAACAGGTTCAGATGTATAAATCTGGAAAACATTGCTCTCAAAAATATAACATACTGGTGCAATTTGATTTCTGACTTCTTTCTTTCTTTCTTTCTGTCTTTATTTTTAACCTTAAAACACTCATATAATAATAGCAGGAAGCATTTTTTTTTTAATTTGTCATCAAAGAAAAGCAATTTTTTGTCTGTTTTTCATTATCAGTGTTTATAATGTGTGTGATCTTTGTGTCAATGTTTTTCGTGCAAAATTCCACTGAATTTACACAGAACACTCTTCATCTGAGCATCTGCTATTCCCACAGTATATCAGCATGGCCAGATTTACCACTGTGGTGTCCCAAGTGTGTTCCCACAAGCCCAGAGCACCAATGTAGGAACAAACTAAAGGTAAAACAAGGAAAAATGATCGCTATGATCTGTTTATTGATCATTATGGTCTCTGTGTAGATCCGTTTTGTTCTTTATGTCGGAAGTTTTGGTGAGACTAAAAGAAAATGTTAAGAAATCTCTGACAATCATAATAAAAATGAGGGGAAATCCAGAGAGTCAGGCTGCAACACAGATCAGCTGTAGCAATAATGTTAGGGGTGAGGGACCTTTTAAATAAAACACTCAGGGGTCTGTGGTCGAATTAATCAAACCATGTATGTACAGTATATCAGTGTGTTTTACTCTCTAAAGTATGATCCTGCATACAATCAAACACTTACACACTCTCCAAACTTGAAATTTAACTCAGAAAGGGCATTTAAGGGCAGATATAAATAAAGTGTTTTAACAAATCAGATTAAAACTTAGTCATATCAATACACACCCACACACACAGCATACTGTATACAGAGTGATGACTGCTGTCTGTTTGAGTGGGCAGAGTCAGAAAGCAGCTGTAGCCTTTGGCTGTAAACACATCAGCAATGAACTAACTGATGACAATGACACAAGTTTGTGTGAGTAAGTGTGTGTACTGTCTATGTGTGTGTGTGTATGTGGGTAAGAATGATGGCCTTAAGGCATCCTGTTGCACGCATTACCACCATTAATTTAGATATGAGTAGTGTTATTAGGGGAGCTATGCATTGGCAGGAGGAACAATAGTTCACAGAATTACAACTTCTCATGTAGGAAATAGTAGTTTTTATACCTATACTACTTTATTATTATATGTAATGTAACCAAGTACATTTACCCAAGTGCAAATTTTAGGTATTTATACTTGTATGTTCCGATTTCAGAGGAAAATATTGCACTTTTCCACTGCATTTATTTGAAAACTATATTTACATGTAAATTTGGACTTTTTAACCTACAAAACTTATGACCAGTTTATCCTTATATAAAACCTTGAACTGTAAAATGCTGCTAACATGTTTATGCATCAGTTATAATAATGCAATTGTATTGTATATAATAATATAACTGACAAGGGTCGTTTAGCTGTATAATGAATATACTTTAATTTTTGATACTTCGATTTTGAATGCTGAATATTTACTTGCAATGGAGTATTTTTGCAGTTTGATATGACTACTTTTATTGGAGTGATGAATCTCAATATTTCTTCCATCACTGATTATTTGGTGGTAATGGTAGAAGTAGTAATCCTAGTAGAAACTGTGGTAATAACAGTGTTGTACTAGTTAAAGTAGCATTAACATTACTACCAGGACTTCAGGAAGTTTAAGTTAAAGTTTACTGGTGAAACCGACATTAAGAGGATGGACAAATATAACAGAAGTGCCTTTAAAATTACATGTAATTCATTATAACTGCAACAAATATTAGCTCGTTGAGAAAATTGTATTTTCGACTTTTTCAGGTAATTTTTGAGGTTGTGGTTTGAAATAAAAGATGTAATGTGTTATTTTGAGGTTTGACCAAGAAGACATTATTATTATTATTATTATTATTATTATTATTATTATTATTATTATGGCTGTATCGGGACCTAGCAGGTAGCGATGTTTACCTGACAGACGCCTCTCTGTCTCGTCTTTATTTGCATTCATCAGTCTTTGTCCTGCGGCCGGGCAGCACCTCTGGGCGCACAGCTTATCAGCTCTCTGTTTACTTCTCAATTAATCCTCATTAGTAAGGAGGAGGCATTAGGCTGCACCGATGGACTTTTAACTGTTTTGTCCCAAACAGGAGATCAGTTGGTTTAACAGCTCAGACTGACAGATCTCAATCTGAGGCAGAGAGACTCGCCGTCTGGCGCTGAGAGGAGCCGGAGAGACGCAGCGATCACTGCGGATAACAGCGATATTTATGCATGGATATTTGTTCTATTGGATCTTAATAAATCAAGTTTTCTTTAAGATTAATTACGCAGACTTTAATTCGATTGAGAAAAACAAAACGCCAACTTGTGCGTAAAATCGGTATTGAATTATTAATAGAGTTAAAGACCATGACATAGACGTTTATTTTGAAGATAATTATATTTTAAAATATTAAATCTGGGGAATCTCTACATTTCTTAACTGTTAATCATATTGACTAACTGTTAAACTTTTATCCGGCTCTGCTCCACTTTTACGCACAGACCTGGATCAGAATAAACGAGGTCTGGTGTTTCAGTGGGAGATTTTATAGTCAATATGGCTGCTGTTTGTTCTCAGTTTTAGCCGCTGTCTCACATTAGGACATGAGTGTGGGTATAATTATACAAGAATGGGTTTGGGAAACAACTGTTCTCAGGCTAGAGGAACAATTACGCGCACGGAAAAACAGCAATTGATGCCATCCCCTCCCTAATTTTCACACAACTCCCATAATGTTTATATTCTGAAGACTTATACCAGTAAATAAGTTGGCAGGTTTCTGTCCTGTAAATGTGAGTGTAGTCTGAAATTAATCCCTGGGTGCATTTTTTTAGCTCTCGTTTGTGCGTAATGGCTAATTAACTGCTCCAATTAAGCTGTACGACCTTAAACAACAAAGAAAAGAATAATTATTTCCTCCTAAACATCACATGCAGTCTTTTTTTTTTAAAAACCAAACCTGTAGACCTATTGTCAATTTTTTTTTCTTCCAATTAATGGATTGATGTCAGGAAATAGTGAAAACACTAGAACCCAAGGTGCCATTTTTTGTCCAAAAAATAAAATAAAAATATTGAGCTTAAAATGAATTTAAACCGAGAAAAATCCCCTAATTATCACATTTTAGAATCTGGAACCAAATAAAATGTAACAGTGTTGCGTAACAAAATGTAAAAAAGAAACTGATCTGATCAACTGAGTTTCAACACTAAACCAAATTTTTGAGCTGAAAACGAAACCTCATCGGGGCAGATTTAATAAATCACTGTCATTTCCAGAGAGATGATTTATAACCAAGAGCTGCAGCACTGAACTCTGAATCTGAGCAGAAGTATTTCTATTATATTATATTTCTGTCAGGACTTTACTTTCCACAGCGGTGCGTAAAAAGGAGTTTTTGCGACCTTTTGACACTTAGATCCTGTAAACTCACTGTTATCTTCCAGTTTTTCTGAGATATTTGTGACGTTTCCTCCTAAATATTTATTCCAGGATCACTGCAGTAGTTTTTTAGTTCAGGATTAGACTGTTACCTGTGAGAATAATTCCGGTCTGGACTGAAATAACACCCTTATACTGACATAATAGGCGACAGGACACGAACCTCGCCCCCCCTCCCTCTCTCTCTTTCTCACCGGGCTCCCCCTTAAAATTCTCCATTTTCTCCATCGGGATAAATGGTGAAACTTGTAGCAATAATACCCCCTTCTTTCACACAAACGCCTCCCCGCTGCCATCACCTCCAGCCCCGGCTGCCCCTGAAGCCTCGCGGCTGGGGATCTCGGAGAGCTTTTCTCCGCGAACACAAAAAGCCTCCTAAAGGGGAACAAAAGTGACCACATTTTTCCTCCATGTCCCCTTCTCCGCGCAGAATAACCCGCTGCCTGTCCCTCAAATGGGAATATTAGGACGTCAATCTCACGGCCCCTGTGCGCTTTTGTCTTTGCTGAGTGCCCGGCTCTGCCTACCACACACCTTTTGTCCGACAATCCAATAAGCCATTATTGCCGGTCTCTAGCCCGGCTGCAGCTCGCTCTTCGGGGGTATTTTAGGTGCTTAATCGCGTCCTTTAAAGGACCTCAAATGGAGAATAACTTCCTCCTTTCACGTCGCCTGGCACCGGGACAAAGAGTTCCTGTGGCCTGGCCTCCTCCAGCAACTCTCCTCTTTATATGTTTATTAGCAAAAATTGCCACCGTGCATCTGATTCACTTCTGGGCACAGTGACCCCACATGACATGATGAATATGTAGATGATGATGATTATCATTATTATTATTAATGCTGTTATTATTTAGAGGAGAAATGTTTCAGTTCTGTGATGAATTCTCAACAGCAAACTCAAAGTTTTACAGAAAGAAAATGATTTTTTTTTTTTACCCGGATACAGAATCAAACGCACCTTTTCTCATTTCTCTGATTTATTTGAATAGATGTGAAATAGACTAAAACAATTCTCTGTTTAACCAAAAAACAAAAAAAAAAAAAACAATTAAAGCAATTCATTCTCTCCATAGCCTAAAATATACCATGTTAAAAACAAACATTAAAAAAAAATCATCTTTTTTGAGTTCAAAAGGGAGAAATGCGCAAACCTATGCGTAATCCCCCTCTGTGCTTCAGTCTCACGGTGCCAAACTAAAGCACCGGCAATTATTGGACCACAATAATGTCACCCAAGCTGTGACTGTTCAGATGCATGTGTGTGTGTGTACGTTCAGCTTTTTACGCACACTAATATCGGATATACTAGACTTGGAGTAGCCCGAAATCTGTGTCACCTCAACTGACAGGTGAATCCAAACTTACATCCATTATATAAGAAATACTGTTTTGTGGGCCGTTTTGACCAAGTTAACACACACTTCTAAAAGGTTGCGGGTTGACCAAAATGAAAGAGCTCCTTAAAAAAAAAAAAAAAAAAAAAAAAGACACTAGTTCTGTTCTGGTGAGGCTACCAGGCCCGGATCCCCTGCAGGGAGCCCTGGCAGGGTGTGACCGCTGTCCCTTGATGTGTTTGGGTCTGTGGCGAGCCGCTGAGGCCGCTGACGTTTCCCAAGTTCATGTTCATGAAGGCGTTAGGGGTGCTGGACGGTGGAAAGGAGGGGATGCTGGTGTACGTGCAGCTATAGTTGGTGTTGTAAGCGGGGCTGTTGTATGTATAGGCCGGATATCCGTTATAACTGTACGGGTTGGATCCGTACGGAGCAGCGGTGGCGTAGCTCTGTGCGCCGCCCAGACACGGCTTCCCATCTCGGACCAGCACCGGCACGGCGACGCGCCGCGGCGGGGGAGGATGGTGCTGCCCCGCGGCCTCCAGCGACTTGTCCTGCCGCTGGCGTTTGCACTTGTAGCGCCGGTTCTGGAACCAGATCTTCACTTGGTTCGAGGTGAGTTTGAGGGTGGTCGCCAGGTGCTCCCTCTCAGGGGCGGACAGGTAGCGCTGCTGCTTGAAACGCCGCTCCAGCTCGAAGACCTGCGCCTGGGAGAAGAGGACTCTGGGTCTCCGCCGGCTCCTCTGCTTCTGCGCCGGCCTCTCCGAGTCACCCTGCCCGCCCTCCGCTGCCTCCTCCCTGGACACCAGCCCGCAGCTCTCTGGGCAGGTTAGAAAGTCAGATAAGAGGCGTCAATATCTCTTGACTCAAATCATGAAATGTTTTATGTCAGCCTGTGCAAAAAAAAAAAAAAAAAAAGATCCACATAATGCCAATTTTCGTAAAGTCCACACCCATCCGAGGTCGGTCACATTGTTTTTAGAGTTTTGAACTGCAGCCACAAGACTTTTACACTAAACACTCAACTTTTCCATTCCAAAAAAATGTCACTGCAACAGTGAAACATGCTACCTTTTCCTTTTTTTTACCTCTGAAATTCACTATAAAACTGAAAAAAGCTTTTAACTAGAGTGCAACTTAGAAAGCATAAATTCCACAACAAAAAAACATCAAATTATAATAAAAAATCAGAGTAAAAAATATAAAACAACACGAGGCTGATACATAAAGTGGAAAAAATCTCTCTTTTGTGTAAAATACAGACAGTTTTTAAGGTAAAGTAGCTCCAATCAGCTGCAAACAGATTTTTTCTTCAATCTGTTTACATTTAAAGCAGAATCATATGGACCCTGTGAGGCCGCGGTGTTTGACTGTGACTGTGTTTATTAGCTCTACTTCGCGGTGTCATTTCTGTTTTTTTTTACAAGCCTCTTTAAACTAATTGCCGGTTTATGGTCCACACATCATAACAGACTCCGCACAGCTGAACCACTAGAAAGTGTTTGACATTTCCAGACTTTACTGGATTCGTCTCAGGCTCTGGTCGCGGTAATAGTGACTTCCACCATTTGATAGCTCTTTATTAGGATAATATCTGGTGTCTGGAGGTGGAAGAGAGCCGTGAACGGGCCTCTGAGGTCAAATCATGTCCTGCACAGATTAGAGTTTTATAAATATCTGTTGTAACTTTATTAAACTAGTATTTTATTTTAGTTTCTCCACTTTTGGACAACTTATGTTTTTGTTATTTCATCTTTGAGGTCACTGAGTGATCAAATAATCAAGTTATAATTAAAAAAAAACCTGACATAACGAGCTGCAGGATTATTTTTAAAGCACACAAAACATATTTTCTTTCTCCAGTTGTCTCACATTGTGTTTAAAGCTTAAATATCTTATTCCGTTTTTATTTTTTTTAGTGTATAAAACTAAACTATTTAGTGCGAGTAACATTTCTACAATCCCGCCGTGACAGACATCTGTTGTTTTTGTGGCCGAACATGCAAATCATTCTCTAGCTAGTGGAAATAAGAGATTTAACATTCAAAACAGCTGCTCGTATTTGTAATTTATCTTGTTCCATTTAGTCATTTTGTTTTTCCTTTTTAAAACGCTACTATTGATAATACGGTAATAATTATTATGTCCTTTGTTGCCTTTTGTTTGGTCTTTACAGTAGCAGCTTGTGCTTCAACTCACTGCTCTCTTGCTCCTCCAGCTCGGCGGCCTCCAGCTTGGCTCCCTGTAGGCCGGGGTGGACGTACATATCCGGGGACAGGCTCGTCTCACCGCGGTCCTCCTCCCGCACCGCCAGCGCACTGAGGTAAGCCAGGTTGTCTTCTCCCTCCGAGTAGGAAGGGCTGTCCCGGGCCCCGGCCAGCATGCAGGACGGCGGGGTTTGATAATGCTGCTGCTGCTGCTGCTGCTGCTGGGGAGATCCAGCCAAGTGCTGCTGGGTGTGGGCCCGGTGCTGGTGCTCCAGAGACCCGGACTGTTGTTGTTGCTGCTGCTGCTGCTGCTGCTGCTGCTGCTCCAGCTTGAGAATATCCTTGACAGAAAACGGCGTGGAGGTGAGCGGGCTCTGCAGCATCATGTCATCCAGCTCCTGCTCTGCAGCATCAAGGAAATGAATCCCGCCGAGTAACATGCACACCCCTTCTCCTTCCCCACTCTTTCTCTAACAAATAATTGAGCCTAATAGCCCCTTCTTTGGTAATTGGAGATGCGTTAAGCCGCTGGAATCCTTCATCGCAGTAAATCGCACGAAAACATAGGTATTCGTCCCGGGTTTGTCCATGCAGGTCTCCTCTCTGACAGATATAATGTCGGCCTTTGTAAGTTTGGACCGGGGCGAAGGAGCGCCTCTGCCTCCTCTGATGTCAGGGGGAGGGGTGTGTGTGAAATGGAAAGTCCGTGTGGGCTGGAAGGGAAGCATTTGGAGAGCGAGAGTCAGAGAGAGGGAGAGAAGGTGGGGCGTACGTCACGTGTGTTCACGTACTGGTTTTGTTTTCGGACTTATGTGTGTGTGTGTGTGAATATGGTGGACAGGGAAATACACTGACACCACTTTATTTATCCTGAACTTCTCGCCATTTGCCTCAGCGACATTTTTTACGCACACATTTAGCAACAAGAAGCACGATGTTCTTGATTACAGTTGTATTTCTATAGCTTTCACTTTGCTTCCTGGTGTTTTTGGGAGATAATTCTAGTAGTTTTCATCATTCCACAGTCGCTGGGTACGATGGGGTCCTCGTGTTGGTTCGTGCGTAAATCTTGGAGAGACGCACGGTGCTGCGCAGCCGGTGGCACGTCAAGGTCAACGGTCAGGTCAAGGGACAATAAAGTGAGAAGGAACCCTGCAGTTTACTTAACGCCTCAGTGGTTCATAAAATGTTAACCAGGTTAATGTTATCCACAATCTCTCATCATCACGCAAAGCAACCACTGTGATATACTGTGGTATACTGGCGGAGGTTTGTGTGTAATGGTTTATCAGTGAAAATAAGATATTGAAGTAAGAATGTTGCCATGAAAACTAACCAGGACCTGGATTTCAATATAGAGATTTAAGTTTAAGAGACGTTGTAACTTTTTGCGCTCAAATTGGCCTGAATTCATTAAACAGAAGGTTGGATATTGTCAAATTATAACACCCTCCCCTCCCAAAACCAAACACATCAGCTAGATAAACCAGTGTCCAGCATGTAAAAGATGCTTTCATATTTCCAGTAAAGCATTCATTTGTTGAGTAAACCCCTCTGCAGGCCGCTTCCACCTGTTGCTCCTTGATAGCGAGACATCTTACGTCGGTTTGTTCAAACTTCCCAAAACTAATGTTGATTTAAAAAAAAATCCCAGCGGAAATCTATAAACTTCTAAAGACCTTAAATACTTCAGACTGAAATATAAGGAGATGGTTGAGATCAAATACTGCAGAAAACATCTAGAAATTCCCCTTTTTACGCAACAGTTTATTGGACACATTGGTATGACTACTTCAGTTTTGAATATATTACTCATTCAGTAGACTACACAGTCAATAAAGCATCTAACTCTCTTGTCTCCTCAAAACTCCAACATGCAAAGTTTAATTTTACCCTCCTGTACTGTATTCTCCCCGCTGTCGGTGTCTCTGCGTCCTCTTTATCGCGGGTGTTGTATTAATAACCGCCCTGGGCCGATAAGCAGGGCCCCCCGGGGCAATTAAAATTCCTCCAGGAAAACTGACCGACGTTTTTAGCCCGGCCTAATCTACTCCTATCAGCTCCCCTTTCCGTTTTGCAGCGGGACCCTTCGGCCCCTGTCAGCCCGCTGCCTCTGCTTACTCCTGCGGGTTTTTTCCTACCCGGACACACGGCAGGTGGACCGGTGCCTTGCTGCTGGGCTCAGAGGCAGAAGATGGAGGTAACAACATGCACCGGTGTTAATAACATAAGAAAATACTGCATATTAAGACATGAAATACTCACAGTGACATCTCACATTTATATAGTTTCTATCCTGCTTTTTAAACATTTTAAAATCTCTGTCTGGTTAATGACTACATTTGATAAACCAATTTAATTCTACAGGGTTATGACATTATTATATTATTGATGAGGATGTTGAGGAAGGCCTGGCTTGGGTGTCAAAGATTGTGATTGGTCTTAGCTTTAAATTATGCATCTATATACTCTGTAGAGTAATTTGATACTAAATTAACTAAATATTAGATAAAAAGACGTTTTCAGAACAAAAACATCAATAAGTGAAGCTTCATTCTGACCTCCCATTACAGTTGATATTGTGTATAATGTATCTGATGGAGGTTCCTCTGTTACACAAACCACCCTGACATCAAATGAAGTGTCTGATATTCTTTCATACGCCAAACTTTTCCATCACTGAGGAAATATATCCTCCTTAAGAAGCTTTAAAGCTTAATTATAGAGGACAATGTGCTTTTTTTTAAAGGAGGATATACTGTGCTGAAGTTGAAAAATGTTCAGAAATTGTAACAGAGAAGAGTTTGAATGTGTTGTGGTGTTTTAAAGGTCACTGCAGACACCAAATACATCTCAGCGTCTTCATTCGAGACGGTTTTCTCAACAAAGGAAAACACAACTTTAATGTTTCTCCCAGATTTTTTTATTCTTGTCAGTGTGTAAAAGCCTCTATAAGAGCATTTGGACCAAGTTGGTCCACTAAAACTCTCAACCCAACTGCTGAAATTGTTTTTTATCCTGAAGCTCCATCATTCATTTCTGTCATTTATCTTCCTTCAGTCTTGTAATGAACTTGAGTAATGACAGTTTCATGCTCTTTTATTCTGTTTCAAACAATATAGACGTTTAGAGTATCGTAAAAAATGTTCTCTCAGTCTTTCAAACACAGCTACATTATTTTCTTCATATTAAAAAAAAAGTGCATAAACTGGACTCTGTCCAGAGTGTCGTGGGAAGTGAGAATGAGAACTTTTTATTTGGCTTTTTTGGCATAATTCAAGTATTCAGTAGACTCAGCGATGTTGTTATAGTGATTGGCACAGCCCCAAAGTTTTGTGAGCTGGAAGTAAATTTGGAGATTTCACGACATTTGTGCACTGATGTAAAGATTTTGACAAATTATACATTTAGGGATTTGGGGGCGGGGGGGACGGTACTACAGATTTTGGGTCCACTAGAGATTTTTAGGTAAACAAAAGTCACAAAATATGGGAGTGTTTTTTTCTTTTTTATTGCACTTTTATATTTAAAGAGTAAAGTACCATAACAGACACTGCTGGATGAATGATATTGATGTTATAACTCTCATGTTGTAGCTCAAGTTTGCAAGTTATAAACTTCATTGCAACTCTAAATCAAAAAAGAGAAAACTGAACCCTGCACGGGGCCCCTCGCAGACCTTTAGCGGGGTCCCCCCCTCCGCTGTGTCCACTGTGTGTGTAACCCAGCAGATAGTAAATATCCTGATGTTCAGCTCTATCTATGGAGCTACAAACACACAGATATACTGTATGTGTGCTTGTCCCTGTAGACTCCCCGGCGACACTCTTCAATTCACGCTATATCATCATCAGCGCGTCCCTCGTAAAAAAGTGCCAAACAAGGCAAGATAGTGTTTAGACTGGTACACCGCCGCCTCCATTTACTTTAAATAAGCATTAAATCCAACGACGCCAAGGCTGAGCGCCGTGTTTTCTGTGTGTCAAATGGGGCCAACGCTCTATGGCAGCTATTGGAAAGAAAATAAAACAGTTTTTAAAGTTAAAAGTTGTTAAAGTGAAGTGATTGGACGTTTTTGGTTTTTGTTGGATGGATTTTCTAGGACAAGGTTTCCAAAGTGGGGTTCAGGGAGCTACTGGGCTCCTTAATGGATTTCAACACTGTAATACATTTAAAAGCTGGTTCAGCTTAGAAACTGCAGCTCAGCTAGGAAACACAAAGAAGAAATTTTGTACTAAACAGACTTTAATTTTGGAAGATATCCAAATGATTTGACTCATTAAGACAGCTGAAGCCTCACATAATAACATTTTAAATGTATCTTCACACAAAACGATGACTGTGGATTTTGTCTCCCATGATTTATATTGAAAACACATTAGAGATGGTCAGTAATGGTCAGTATGAACAGGAGGAATGATTACAACAACAAAAACATGTGTCAATGTTCATTTGGCCACCTGACTGTTGGTTTAACAGACTTGAAAATGTGTGAACTTGTCCTTTAATTTGAAGAATTAGTTCCAAATTAATCACTGAATCAACTCAACTAGAGATAAGAAGTTAAATAAACTGAAGGTACAGTCAGGTAAGGTCAGTCAGTTTTCTATTTACATTGTGTTTGAAGAGTCGGTTCTTTATTTGTCACAAAACTCCTATAGCTGTTGCTGTTGGAGCCATTTCATGTTTGCACCGTTTTCATTATTATGAAAACAAACAATCATGACTTATCTTAACACGTATTAAAGACACACGACGAGTTTCCATCACATATGTTTTTTCTTCAAAAAAGAAGCGTCTCCAGAGAGTTTTAACTCTGAAACTATGCAGTCTGCTAATCTGCTGATTGTGTCTCTTTAAGAACTTAACAAGTTAAAATCTCAGCAGATAATTCATTAACTCATCATTTTAAATCAAAAGACTTCAAGTCAAGTGAACTCATGTTTAAATTCTGAAATGGTCTGAAAATAAAAACTAGAAAATTTCAGTTGAATTACCTTGAAATTAATAAAACTTCAGTTAATTACAAACGATGAGTTGACGCCACTAACTTCCTGTCTGATGTCAGATCTCAGTTAAAATTCATAACTTGTATGTTTTGTTTGTTGTGAACAAGAGCAGACTGTGTAGAGTATGGGGGGGGGGGGGGGGGGGGGGGGGGGGGGGGGGTGCCTGAATACAAATACATTATTCAGAAAAGCACAAATAGTGGGTTTTATTTTCTAAAATTAAAAGTGTCATAAAAACAAAAAACAGGATTTTTAAGCCTCTGTCCACTTTTATTCGAATACAAATACAGATACAAATAATTTTGCTGCCTCAACAAATACAGATACAAATACAAATACTGGGATCTCTGCACATCCCTAGTAGAGTAATGTTACTTTAACCAAAATAACTTCATGTTAAACCCTTAAAAAATGAACCAAAACTTGCAGCATAGTCATCTGAATTCAATGACGATGCAATTTCAAAGCAATATTAAAAATATTCAGCTGCCACTTTCAGTAAAGGTCAACAGAGATTTCCATGAGAACATGTTGACATATTGACACCACTCGTTTTCATTTTCATGATGCTTTGAGATGAAAGCTTCCTGGTTTGTTGCCTGCAATGACATGGAAGCATAAAAAAAGACAGTTTTGTCATTAAAATGTCTCCAAAAGTCTTTGCTTTTTGGATGTTAAAGTGTACTGACTTTGTTACTCTGCCTCCAAATCCTGCAGCTTTATGGAGGATTACAGATTTATGATGCTTGTTTACTTCAAGATAACCTCATCAGGTAACACTTCACTTTCAATCCCCCTGTTTATCATTTATAATCATATATAAACATTTAATAAATGGTTTATAACACACTATAATGTAGTTGTATTGTAAGCAAGATATAAGGTCATTTTAAAGTGTTTATTAATGCATAGTGTTCAAACTTCTAATGTAAAGACATATTTTATGTTATTACAACTGTCCACAGGAGGAGTTATAGTTATACATTAACACTTATATCTGCTTACAACTACATTATAATGTGTTATAAACCATTTATTAACTGACTGATTAACTAAACACAACCATAAAAAGTGTAATAATGCTGTAATTACTACCAGCAGGTATTCTACTGTAAGATCAGATATTTTGGTTGTCACTGAATATTTCACTCATCCGTTCAGTATCAACATTTCCGCAACTATGTTTGCATTTAATTAACATTTTCTCATTATATTGAGAGAAAACATCATTCAGTCAGCATTATGTTTCCAGCAGATTGTATTTTCTGTTGCAATTTAGTCGAAGATGAGAAAGTTTACACAGATCATGCCAATCCATATCTGTGTCTGACTGGAAACTGTAAAGATAATCTAACTTTTCTGACTTGTACAGAGCTTTTTCAGCCTTTTTTTAACACCTTGTTTCAGTTTTTATGTCACATTGAACACTTGAAGAAGCTCAGATGGGTGACAGGTGAAGTTAACTGGTGAAGAAACTGGAACATCTAACAGCTAAAATACCAGATACTTTCTCTGGACTTGACGGAGTCCAAATTAGATCTAAAACGTGAGTCAACGTGTGTGTGTGTGTGTGAACCTCAGGGATCCTGACTGGGACCTCTGATGTTTCATCATCATGCTTGAATCCATGCAGGGAAGATAATAGATAATATTCCCCCAACAAAAATGCAGAGTGTGACTCAGTGTTATTAACATCCATCAAGAGGAGGGAGGTTAGTACAACCTGACTGGTGCTGACAGACCTGGAAGGAAGACTGTGACCTTTCCGGAGCTTCTGTATGAACCTTTATCTTCCACACAAACAGAGATAAGTCTGTGGAAATGTCAGAGAAGATTTAGCAGAATCTTGAAAGGTTAAATTACTTTAATAATTTTGTTTTCTTAATAGATAAAACTTTAACAATAAAAAGGGGACCTATGACTCTTTGGCTTTTGTTATTATTATTATTATGATTTAATCTTGGTATTGTATAAGACACATGGGGACTAGTATCATTGGCAAAGTCTTCACTTTACACAGCGCTGAGTTCAGAAACTTAACCTCTTTTTGTTTCTCACGGGAAACCATTAATCTTCCTATAAGACCACTGTGATATTCCTCCAAGGAGTTAGTTATATAACATTATACAACATTCCTTTGATAACTTCAGGGACATCTACATTTAATTTTGTTTGTCTGGCTCGAATTTTATCTGCATGAATCTTCAATTGTAAGACGAATAAGATTTAAAGTAAAAATTAAAAGAACAATTCAGGTAATTATGTATATTATGAGTGTTCTGATGGTATTTCTCTCTCCTTTTGTGTGTGTGTGTGTTCGTGTGTGTGTGTTCGTGTGTGTGTTCGTGTGTGTGTGTGTTATGGATGGCGGTAACAATAGGAAATGCTACACCTCTTGTCTGCTGTCATTTGCGGCCCAACGGAGGCGCCAGGCGGCTCTGGATGGTTGGATGGAGAGAGAGGGGAGATAATCTCGGCCATCCGCTTCAGTACGTGTGTGTGTATGTGCGCGTGCGCGTTTGTGTGTGTGTGCGTGCGCGTGTGTGATGTGTTTGCAGGCAGCAGACAGTTTTGATGGTTTTCAGGAGGTCAGATGTGATGTGTGAAGCGAGCAGCTGAAACACACTTTATCAGGCTGTTAAACGTTAAAGAGAAAGAAAACACACTTCTAATGTGTAAATAGTCCGTTTAAATGATAGCCTCGGTTTTATAATAAGTGAGCAGTTTAGTCTTTCCAGCGACAAACAGAAAACAGAACAACATGACTGATCATTAAATAAGCTACTCAGGCTGTGATTTTATTGTCACACAAAACTCCATGTAAATTATATCAACAACGTTCATATGTAAAGGAGGAATTTTAAAATGTAAAAAACGAAAAATGATTCCAATAAAGTTCCGGAGTGAAAAAATAATCAAGAAAGTCTTCAATTCAGAATCTGTACTTTTGAATATATGCTTTATAAATTAAATCTATGACACGAATAAAAACATGGACTGAACCCAGAAATGAAGAAAATCTGAAAATTCAAAGTGAATATTCAGGACGTGTTTCATCTGTTCTCTTCTATTCTAGACATTTTTTCCCCGTGATGAAAACTGCTATCAGCAGATTTTTATGTTTTTAGTCAATTTATTATTCATGATTTTTTCCCCTCATATGAGAAACACATTCTCTAAAATTTGGCAACATTAAAAAAGTCAGTTTTTAACCTGATAGTTTCTGACGAACATGACTGTTGCTCCAACAAACACATTTATAAATCTATTCATTAATAGTTATCCAAAGATCCCGCCAGTCTGATTAAATTTACTCTACAATAACTGACCTTTTTCCAGATCACTTGTTCGTTCAAATGTTATGCTCAAATTGTTTTTTCATAAATAAATCCATGCTTTAATGTTTCATTTGGCAGTGAAACTCTAGCTGACAATATTTCATATTAAAGCACTTTTAGATTTTTATTATGGTAGAAACTTTCTCTCCAACTTGTAATATTTAATTTATTTAAGATGTCAATGAGCTCTGATAGAAACAATAAAACACATCTAATTATCTGCGGGCCAAAATGTGAATCATTATTTTCTTTTATAGGCGCATTAATAATTTGTTTACACAAGTAAATACACACATAAACAAACAAATAATAATAATAAGTGTTTCGCCGGCAGAATGGGTTTGAATCTCTGCTGATCTTTTCTTGTGCGTAAAAGTTTCGCGCGTCTCGCTGCCTGCAGCTTAAAGGCTATCCGTGCGCGCGTGTGTGTGCTCGCGCGCGCGCGCGTGTGTTTAGATAACAGAGGCCTACAGCCAGTAATAGCTCCATTAAGCAGAGTGGGAAGACGCTATCTTAGTGATCCGTAACGTCTATGTCCGCCCGGCAGGACGCAACCAGCGGCCACACACACCTCTCCAAAAAAAAAAAAAAAAAAAAAGCGGCCCAGTTTCCAAAATAACACCTGGATTAATCCTGAAACTGAAAATAATTTCTAAGACAATTTAAGAGACATTTAAAAAAAAAAATCCCTCCACATTTACGTCCAATTATGAGTGAAAACAATTAAGAAGTTAAAGAAAATGCGCCTGTTTTTCACCAAAAGCGCAAAAAAAAATAAAAAAATCACATATTCACATCACATTGTGAGTTTACACGTCAGGCCTCTTCTCTGCTGATGTATTTTGGCCCTCATTCAGAGCTCCGAGTCGTTAAAAGTGTTGGACAGGCCTCTATATCTCTCACGCACAACCCCAAATACACCGCATGACGCAACCGGCTCTGTTTATGAACCCGCCCGGCCTGCTGTATAAATTGTGGCGTTGAATGGTTTACCTAATGGGACTTCTGTTTCTCGTTTTCTGTCACCCGCCACGCCAGACTCCGCTGACAAACGACCGACTTTTACCGGCAGAGGAATTCCTGATTTATGTGGGAAATGAAATGAGAGCGAAACGTTTTTTTTTTTTTTTTTTCCTCCCTTTCTTAACCATGCAAATAAAGTAAATGATCTCCACCCCGCGACCATTAAGCCCGGGAGATTTGTATATAAACGCGCCAGGAGAGAGAGAGAGGAGGCAATGTCTTCCAATTTGATAGATGTGTGTTTTGTTATTTTGTTTCTCATATTGTAGCGCGATGAAGGAGGAATAAACTTGAACTGGATGCCGGGAGTGAGACCCGCCGCCCAGTATATCGACTCCTAAAGCCTCCACTTCCATTGTTATTACTGCGGAGGAAACAAGTTGTTACAGCCACGGCGCTCTGATTTATGACCGTGTTGTTTCTCAACTCAAGTTGAAATTTCCAGAGACGCTTGTTGGTCTAATTTGATGAGAAAACCATGCAGAGTGAGAGGCGCGTCTCCAGAAAATAAAAGAACAAGCTTTTAAAGCTCTTATGTCTTATCACACCGCGGGGATTAATTTTCTCAGAGCTTTCGAGGAGTGAGGCAATTTTATGATGAATAATTTCCCCAGATAAACTCAGGCTATGTGATGACTCCTCCCGTCTACTCTGAGCAGTCTGTCTGTCTGTCTGTGTATAAACTGGGGGGCATTAGTGCCTCCAGGAGGGAGGAGGGGGGGGGGGGGGAGACAGACCACTCCATCACAGCGCAGACAGTCCGGATTCCCCCTCCTGCACCATTAGAGCCCCTTCACCCTTTTTTTTTTCCTCTCACAGAGCGTCTCCTTTATCAGCTCTCTATCTCCTAAACAGCGTCCAGCCTGGCTGCTTTACAACCTGCGGAGGGTTTCGACCATCAATCACCGCGGGCTGAGCTCTGCCAGGCCCGGCTAGAGTCCCTGTCTCTCTGCCCGGGTGTCAGGATGCTCCTCCTCCGCTGCTGCTGCTGCCGCGTCTTTATAGATATTCTTGATATTTAATATGAATTGTATTTGTAAGGATATTAGTTGCACCTGAAAAAAACTATATTTTAACCCTGAAACGCGCTCAGGAATGAAAGAGACTTTGTAGGTTTTTGAGAAAATGAAATAAAATGATTGAAAAAGTTGAGTTGAGTTACTTTTATGAACTCAAAACAATTTTTTTTTGCTGAAACAATTGCATGTAAGTGTTGTATTTACAGGCGTTGGGCTACAGAAGCGCGCTGATTATAGATTTTCCATTCAACATTATGTTTTGTGAGATTTCAACTCGTCCCAGGAGGACAACAGAGTTGCGCCTCTTTAAGGCCGAAGAAGAAGAAAAAAGAAAAGCATTAAAAGCCACTCTCGCCGTGTGTATGTGGAAAGTTAAACACAGGCCGCTGAAACGCATTTGTGCTTTTTATTCTCCTTTTTTTAAAAAAAAAAAAATCTTTGATGCATTATCCATTAGAATAAATGCTTCTAAACTTTTCTGAGTGGCTTCAACTATTTGCTTTTTTTCTCCTCTCGTCTCCAATATCCAACCATCAAAGAGCAACTTTCAAGAGCGTTTCTCCTCCTCCCCGCACGGGCTTTTAATATTTTTTGTGTTTTTTTTTTATTTTTACTGTGTTTATGTTTTGTCATTCAAAACTAGGAGTCCACCTTTCAACACCAAGAACTATTATACAAACTCAGCATTTATATATATTCTTCAGTTTGGACAGTGGACATAAATGGGCTTTACGTCCTCCCAGAACTGATCTGCTGTCCTGCAGGAACTCACTTATCCAGAGAAAGTTCCCACTCACACGACCTCTGTCAGCCCAGATGAATTAACTCTGAATGAAGACAGAAAGATTCTCTGCAACCTCTCAACCAAAAAAAAAAAAAAACCTGCAGCAGCTTCACTCAGCAGCGGCTGCGCACAAAATGTCTCAATCTATTCCGTTTTTTTCTCTCCAAATCTTCCAAAGTGTCAGAGAGTAAAGGGCTAAAATTTAAAGATACATATTAGACAGAATTTCAAAATTTCTTATATGTGTTTTTCATTGTGTTTTTACATAAATGTGAAATGTGATAATGAAGGTTTTTGTTGTTAAAATAATTTTAACTTAAAATAAAAACAGCATCAATGTGTCTTTTCGTGGTGAGTTCAGGTGAAACTCGGTTAACGCGCTTTATCCATTTTTACGCACAGGTTTGGATTACGCACTGGCTTTTGGCGCGCATTATATCATGCGCGTCCTCGTTGACTTGACCTGCCAGTTACCCCACCGCTGCTGGAAGACCAGCCTCTCACTGCCAGCTGAGCACCGCCGCCGGTCCCCGAGCGGCCCTACGTGTTTAGGCGGAGGAAGGGCCTGTTTCCTGGACCAGGCTAAACACGGGCCCCAGGAGCGCCACGCTCAAGCGGGGACGGGCCTGCTTCTGGCCGGACGGACGGACACCGGCAATAGATCACTTCAACCACCGGGGCCGTGCAGAGGCTCACAGCTGGGGAAGCTCCAGACCAGGAGGGGGTCAAGGACCCCCTGCACCGCCGCTGCTCGGGAGTTTGTCATCCTTACGCCCCCCTGCCACGGGATGACAGCAGGGCGGAGGGGTGGAGGATGTTTATTGCTGCTTCTCAGGGAAGCTTCCTGCCATTAACTTTCACTTTCACTTCCAGAGTGAAGACATTTACAGGGTCTTTATTTCTCTTAAACCTGAGCTGCGGTACCAGCAAGCTGTTCACAGATAATAACACTGATTTCTCAGTGATTTACTGTTTTTGGAGCTGATGTATCTGCTACACAGGCCCAGAGATGTTTAATGCATGCACACTACACTGACTCTGAGTTACATGAATACTGTTTCAATGTAAAATCATTTGCCATAAACACACATATAAAGTTTTTTTTGGTAAGAAAATGGGGAGGTGCACACACAGAGAGAGACACTTATTCTATCATCCTTGTGAGATTTTGTACTACAGATCTTTAGAGTTATTTCTGCTTGTGTTCGATGCTGCATTAAAGTGAAATGAACACCAGCTAATCAGTGAGGATGATGAGAAGGAAAACTTTTGGAAAACTTCCTTTTACATTATTTTTTTGTATTTATCTGATAATTTCCTCTCAGATTTAGTAATTATCTTATTTTCTTATAAATTGAGCAAAGCTGCATATAGCTATACTTGAAAAAAATCCTTAAAATCAATAAGAATTCAAGAAAGAAAAATAGGGGGATAATTGTCTTTTCAATCAGCTGTTGACGGGAAGTGAATGAACAGTTTCATCTGAACGTTTCCCCTCTGCATCATCTCCTCTCTCCGTCTCTCAGTCCCTGAAGCTATTTGCCAGGTGTGTGTGTTTACCTGTATGCATGAAAGTGCCTGTAGCTGTGTGTGAAGTGTGTATTATATCCGTACAGTGCATGTGAACCTGCATGCGTGTGTGTGTGTGTGTGTGTCAGGTATTGTGGGGTCGAGTTTCTTGAACTGAACTTGATGCTGTAACTCAGTCCAGTGAATCCGCTAATGAGCCTGTCGGACATGTAATTAGCCTGAAAGACATGTAATGATGCTGGCGGCTTTCCATCTGACACTTCATTCATTCAGGTGTGTGTGTGTGTGTGTGTGTGTGTGTGTGTGTCCATTGTCCAGGGTTTAACACTATAGGGACACCACAGAAAGACACACACAGTCATTCATAACAGCTCTGCATGTTTATCCTGTGATCAGTTTCTTTACATAAAGTTTAAACTGAAACGTTGACTCATAGATTCTTAGTTTCTGTGTAAAAGCCGTTATTATCTAATGTTTAAACATGTAAAATACAACAGGAATAACAGGGCTCCAAATAGAGTCAACATAACGAACATCCGAAAGCACTTTGCTTGCCAAATTTAAAATGTTTATGCTTTGCACAAACGCACAGCAAATGAGGCTGAAATACAGTGTTAATCTGTGCTCATCATAACCAGCTTTGAATGTGTTATAAACAATTTAATGTCTGCACTTCTCTGTATTCTTTATCCTTTTATGAATAAAATGTCTTTCCTGAAAGTTTGTAAAATAAAAATGCATGTGAATGTTTTTAAATGTGTTAACTGACAAGGAAAGTTCTTATTGTTCTTATATATGTTAGTAACTTTAACAGTTTGCTAAACGTGTCATCTAGCAAACTGAACAAATCTGTGTGTATGATTCATGTTATTTGAAACACTAGTGGAGTAAGTTGTGTCCTTACATGTATCAAAACCTTAACCTGCATACTGCTAGTTCATGTTCACCTCCTGAAACCTTGTAAAACTGCACTGCTTGTATGTGTTGTCCTCATTTCATTTGTTCATTTGTTATATAATAATATATAGCAGCAGCAGGATATCAAGATCATTGTTGAAAAGAGCCGTACTAGTCATCACTCCTCATCTACTTCCTTGACAAGGACCCACTCATTCTGACCTGAACTCACCTTCAACTGATTGTCTGCTAGTCTATAAATATATACATACATATATATATATCCTCCTTTCTGTTGTTCTATTTGGCAGCGAGACTGAACACATGTTGAGGATCGTCTGCATCTAGATACTTAACCAATGTAAGCTGTGTGCGTGTGCTGTATACTTATTGGTAAATTCTGTTTTGGTCACTTTGTTTGTTTGCCTTGATAATACAGACTGATTGTTGTAAGTAGCCAGCGCACATGATTTATTAGCTGTAATTCTCAACGAGATGCAATTATGTGAATCCTTAGAACCTATTTTGTTATGTAGAATTATTGTTTATGCCATACTTGTGATGTAATACTCTGCTCATTTAATTTAATATTAGAGTACTAATATTCATTGAATTGTTGGTACCTAGTTATGATGAATTAATTATTGTGTTGTATTACAAATCTTTTTTTTTTTTAAATTTGTTTGTCACTCAGATATAAACCATAACCATGTCAAGCCTCCTGTTCAACTGCTCTATATGTGGCAATAAATGTCTTAAACTTGAACAACAGTGGTCTACTCACTTAAAATTCCTGTTGACAGCTCCAGCTACTATCCTGCAATCATTATTTTTAAATTATTATCTGTGGTAGAAAGTAGTTTTACTCAGGTAGCCTACTGTTTAACTTTGAGATACATGCGTATTTTCATTTTATGCTACTTTATACTTCTACCCTGCTACAATTTAGGAAATATTGTTTTTACTCCATCACATTTATTTGACAGCTATAGTTACTGCTTATTTTTCAGATTATACATAAATAAATATGTGCTAACATTATAAAATCAACACCTGCACTCCAGAACGACCCATAGGAACGTTTTATAATATGCTGCTTCTATCAGCTTTCCAAAACCTTTACAAAAATAATTATGTTTTGTGTTGTGACAACACTGTGGTGAAGGTCTGGTTGGGTTTAGACACAAAAACCACTTGGTTAGGTTTAGGGAAAGATCATGGTTAGGTTTAGGGTTATGGTTAGGGTTAGGTTTAGGGTTAGGGTTAGTCCACTTTTTACCATCTGTCTATCTGGTCATCCACTGAACCCACCTCCTCCAAAATATGGAAAATTTGTCACCTTTATTGATGTCATCTGAACTTTGTCACTTCTCTGGGTCATTATTACTATGACTGCTAGACGGCGTCTGTCACTCAAACATAACTATTGGACAATTTTGGCTACTGAATTTATGACCTATACTGTCGTTTTTCTTGGGAGGATGAGCTGTATAAAATACAACACACTGTTAAAGATGAAACCGGTAGTTTGTAACATTTTTGGCTTGTGACCTTTTACAAAAGAGAAAAAAACCCATAAAAAACAGGTCCTGTTGGGGCTCCTTGACACATTTTAGATGTTTATAAATTGTTGGCAGTTCCACTAAATTTTCCTTCTAAATTTCTCATTTGGTTTCATTTCAATAAAGAGGTAAAATTATCCAACTCTGTCCATTCTGTACAAAGCCCCAAAAAATGGATACACATTTGTTTTTACTTCTTTCCTCTCTGTGATTGATCATCTGACAACCCTTCAGATTTATCTTGTGACTGTAGAAACCCGACTCCAACGTTAACTGTAACCTAACTGAACTACAGTAACTGTATGTAAAGTAGTTAAAACTAGAAACACTTAGACAAGCTACAACAGTAAAATGCTGCTCACAAGCTATAATAATATATTAGTCACAGAGACAAAAAACTACCTTTACTTTGATACTTTAAGTACAATTTTACACTAATAGCTACTTATGTACTTTTACTTAAGTTGTAGACTTAAGTAAATACAGGACCTTTACTTGTAATGAAGAATTGTATTCTAAACTTTCACTTCAATTATTATGTATTTATTTTATTTCAAGTGAGGTCTATTGTTCAAATATATTTTCAGTTTATATATTTATTTGCTGTTAATGTAATCCTTAATGGGTCAACTGTAGACCTACATCCAACCTGCTGAGCTGCTGTAACTCTTAAATAGATCAATATTGCCAAAAATGTTTGTTTATGTTAATACTCAAAAAAAAATTACATGTGAAATTAATATTTTCATACATGAAAAATCCAAAAAACATTTGAATTCAAGTACATGTATGTATATATAATGCATATATATTTCAGTTTCATTGAAATATATGCATTACATGTGAAATTGTTGTTTTTATAGTGATGTCTAACGTGTAAAATATCTGAAAATCACATTTGACTAAAGAGTAGAGTCTCAACCTGCTCTATGTGAAAAACACCCTGAGATAACGTTTGTTGTGATTTGCCTCTATATAAGTAAACTGACTGGAAAAAACAGCAAAAGTCAAATGCCAATATGAGGCCCTAAATACCTTTTGCATAGGTGTTGTGTGTCGTGCGTGTGCGTGTATTTATATACTGTGTTGTGTATGTGCGTGCATGTATTTCCGTGAGGCAAACAGGTCGTATATGACCTCACTGACCTGCGCTGGATTAAACAGCTAATATATCTGTGGAATGATTCTGCAGGTCTAATCATAGCAGAGGTAAGGTGTCTGCTACTGCACACACACACGTACACCCACCCACACACACACACACACACACACACACACACTTGTGTTTCCATCACTTTAGAGGACATTACATTGACTTACATTCATTTCCTGGAGACTTATCTTAACCTTAACCATAACACACGAGTCCTCCCACATGACTGTGTGAACAGATTTACGTCCCCACAACATGAGGAATACCTAGTATGCACACACACACACACGCACACACACACACACACACGCACATATTTAAACAAGTTGTGTAGCTTTGACAGGAGCCAGTAGTCCTGCAGTGCTGATGTTTTGACTGACATGTTTGCCAGTGTGCAGTAGGCGTGGTTTGTCATGAACACACACACACACACACACACACACACACACACACACACAAAAGTCACGTTTGGGATATTTACATAGACATACATTCATTTTCTGGAAACTTAACCACCAACTGGGGATTTGGATTTTGTCCTCAGTCAACTGGCCTTAAGTCAGTATGTCCCTGAAAGTGACTTAAATCACACACACACACACACACACACACACACACACACACAGTTCTTTGTCCACACCCTGAAATAGGCTTGGGCCTTACAGAGAAAGAATGACACATACACACGCCTCATTGATGTGCTCACGTCATGTACGGGCCTGTCCTCTCTGCTCTGTGTGTGTGTGTGTGTGTGTGTTTGTTGCGTGCATTAGTGTGTGTCTGTGAATGTGTGTCGGCCGGCACATCAGAGAGCTGGAAACATAACGTTCTCTCTCTCTCTCTCACTGCATCTAAGCGGTGACGGGTATGTGAGGAAGTGTCGGCCATGTTCTGACGCTCTGATGTGACGGTATGCAGCGCCCCGGAGTCACATTTCGTTCTGTCACTCTGTCATGCAGAGTTGCGTGACTCTGTAATCGTTTGGCAGTCGCCGATCTGCAGGATACGAGGAGTGAAAAGCATAAAAAGCTTGCTCTTTTCTTCTTCCGCTCGGCGATAAGGTCTGCTCTTCAGAACTGGGAAGTGTGGTCAAAGGACGGAGTGTCTCTGAAGAAGCTGATTATCTGAGGATCCTGGGTGACTGCAAGGAGTGTAACAATAGCATGAACTTCATTTCCCACATAGCCAAAATGACCTCCAGTGGAGTCAGAGGTGTAGGGATCAAAGACGAAAGCGTCCAACATCATGATAGTCTTGATATTTCATCACCTCCCAGCTGTGTTAGTTGGTCAAAACAGCCAAACTGCAACAACTGTCCCAAACTTTAACTCCCTTATCCACAAAACAGAAAACAACACCTCTAATTTGACTCAGTCTTTCTTGAGTGTGAGTGTTTCATAGTGAATAAAATGTTTTTCCAAGCTTGTTATTGCTGGTGTCCAGTTGGGAGAAACTGCCAAAATGTTGAAATAGCAGCTTTTTTCCCTTTAATCAACTGAGAAAAGAACAAGCTTAAGTGTTTATAGCCACTCTGTGAGGCTTTGAACTGAATGCTAACATGCTCACAATTACCATTACAATACCATGTTGATGTTAAGCAGGTACAATTTTTTTTTATCATGTTCACAATGTTAGTTTAGTGGTTTAGCATGCTAATTAAGGTCTAAGGATAGAGGATATTGTATCTTATACAGATTATAAAGCCCTCTGGGGGACATATTGACTTGAATTAGCACTAAACACAAATACAGTTGAGGCTGATGGGAAATCATTAGTTACAGGTATTAAGTCATAAACCAAAAGTATTGGATACATTGAAAATTTGACCTGATGATGATTCTGGATGAAAAGTTAAGGGATCAAAGTTATTGCAGTTCATCCTCTGGGGACATGAACGTCTGATCCATCCAACAGTAGTTAAGATATTTCAATAACTCTCCAAAATGTCGACACAATGATCGCCATTCATCAGTAGGATTCATCTCTGGGGACCATGAATGATTGTACATAAATTGTGTGCTAATCCATCAAGTAGATGAAGAGATATTTTACTAAATAAGCAGCAACTCTGACCTGCTGGGTGTGCTAAAGATAAACTTCCAGGATCACGGAAATGATCAGTGTATCCTGTTGCAAATTTCGAAATGAAGTTGTTGAGATATTTAAGTGGTGGACCTACATTGTCATCCTTAAAGCCACGCCTCTAGCGTGCAAACGTGAGGAGGGAGACTGTCCTTCAACTGGGTGAGACAACGAGTACTTCAGCCAGACACTGGATTCATTCCAGCTTCTGGGCTGCTGCTCCGTCTTTGACCTCTGACCTCCACATGACAAATTCTGTCATTAGTAAAATATCCGATTGCATTAAAAAACCGAACACACCTCTCCACATCTGGGAATGAAATCTCACGCCTCTGATGTCTAGTCTCTCTCAGCTCTTCCTTCTGTTTAATGGATCATTTCCCCGTCGACTCTCTGCTGGAGGAGATAAATGTCACGACATTTCCTCTCCTCTGAACCGAGCTTCAGTCCGTCTCAGGGCAACTGGGACTAGCTCAGCTGTCGCAGGATGTGGGAAACCGCAAAACCCCCCTGAGGACCTACCAGACACTCACAGCTAGCAGGTGTGTGTGTGTGATGAAGATGCATGGAGAGGTCAAGAAAGCTGTAGTGTTGATAGCAGTAAGGCTGTTTGTGCTGCTGCTCTCAAGATCAAGACTTTATTTCTTCCCACTATATGAGGTGCTGAGTGTCACACGCTGCATATTGTGCATTTTACTGTATGTAACAAAATGCTGTGGTGCAAAAATCAACTACAGAAAACACATTTTGAGGGGCCGAGTGTACGGGTGCAGCTAAAAATGATTTTCATCATCATTTACTGTCAATTATTTTCTTTTGATCAATTGTTTTGGCTATAAAATGTCAGAAAATAAAGAAAAATAGCCCATCATAATTTGTCCAATGTGACATCTTCAGATTACATCTTTAGTCAGACCAACTAGGAAAACACAAATATATTCAATTTACAGTGAATTACAGTGAAATTTTTTTTTAAGAAAAACAACCAATCTTTACACTGAGAAACTGGAACCAGCAAATGTTTGATTTAAATAAGTAATTAATCATCAAAATAGTCCCAGATAGATTTTTTGTTGACTAATTGTGTGTCACTTTTTATACTTTAAAGCTGACTGTGATGCTGATTAAGATTAAGCAATTAGAAAATGTATAGTGTAATTATAGTTAATTTTTTCCAATATTGTATTTTTGAAATTCAGGCAAAAGAAAAAATATAAATTTTCATGACATATTAAGCTTCACTGATTAAAAAAAAGATCAATTTGTGACATAAAATACTTGTAAAGTATCTATAATTTTACAATTTGTAAATCAAATGTAATTTCACTCGACCAGCATTTTGTGCCAAAAATACACTTTTATGACGTCAGATTGTCTCACAAGCCTCTTTTATTATTGCGGATGAACAGTGGTGAAACTTGAGTACAAGTTTGAAGTATTTGTACTTGACTTTTCACTCAGAGGAAAAATATTGTACTTTTAAATCCACTAGATTAATATGTCAGCTGTAATTATTAGTTATTTCCATATTAATTTATAAATTATGAAAAAAAAACTCATGATCATCTTATAAAATAAACATTGTCACAGATTAAATTATCCAACAATATGTAAAGTAGATAAAATATTAGCTCCACCTTGACTCACTACAGCATTAAAATACATATACATACATAATCATCACATACATATTATGATATGTAATAATTTGACACTGAAAGATGTTATTATGAGTGCATTTTGAGTATCTTTACTTTTCATACTTGAAGTACTTTTTAATTTGTATTTAACCAACATTTTTTACAGCAGCATAGTGAAGTATTATTTTTTACATTGTAGTACATTTAAACATGATGGTTTACATCAGTGGTGAACAACTAAATCCAACAAAAATATCTGACCCCCTGATGAACGCTGAAGTTTTCCCTTTTATAGATGACATCTGATCCTTTACGCGACTCTTCATAAATCTAACAGCAGATAACAATGTAAACACAAAGCTCATGTAAACCCCGATAAATATGACCTCATAACATCTTATAAACTTACAAGATGAACAACACAGACAGAAGCATAATTTGGCCGATCTGAACAGATTTGTCCGCTGTTCATTGTGTGCTGATAAGATATCAGTTACATTTCTAGTGTAATATTTAGGTTTATGGGTATTTTTTCTGCCAAATCAGTATTAACACAAGCTGCTGCAACTCTGAGAATTATAGCATCTGTCATCTGATACAAACCTAAGACGGTTTTATATACTGTTTAAAGTTTGTATACTTAATTTAATATTTTTATTTTATATTTAAAACATAACAGGCTGTATTTTGACTGTGTCTGTACAACATCAACCCCCCGAATAAATAGTGTTGAAAAAAATCTGGTCCCACGGTTGAACCTGTTTATTACAGTGTGTATTTCAAACCAATAAAACATTCATAAAAACCTAAACATACGTGGGGAAAATAGCAAAAAACACAGCTTTAAAAACAATCTGGATCCATACAGATATACAATGACATAAAGGATGAAGAAAGAGGAAACTTGTAGATAACATAAAGCTCACTCTTGTGGTTTCATATCAGGCTTTTTGAGGTCAAATAATGCGTTTAATGTTTGTGATGAACCCTGATTTCCCTCCACACTTGTTCCACACACACAAAAGAAGTTATTCTGATCTTTAATCTATGATTCACTATTTCTGATGGTGTAGATTTGAATGGAAAATCAACTTTGGACTGAGCATAAAACTATTTACTCGCTCGTTGTTGTGTGAAAAGGAGGGAAGCAGATAGAAATACAAAGCCTTAATGTGAATTTTTCTTTAAATTTAGCAATATTTCACTCTTGTTCTGGTCATTGTGTTATAAAAATAGTAAGATTATAAATACTATCATTTCTCCAACATGCTAAATTACAGCTCTATAGCGGTAAATACAATTAAGATAGAGTAGATTGTATTTTCTATAAACTCCCATTTAGCACCTCAAACTGCAAGCGGCGAATCAACTCGTGACAACAGTCCAAGATAAACAGAACCAAAACGATCAGTTGTGTGTACATATCCAGTGTACACAGCGTTAAATCCACTTGTGAGAGGACAGTGATATGGTCTGTGGTTAGTTTATGGTTGATTCTGAAGTTTATAAATATTGATCATTTTGAATGTCGGTGTTCCAGTGAATCAAACGTGACCACTTATAACAGTTATGCTGACACAGTGGGTGTTATCCTGCTCCTGCATACGTCATTTCCAAGCCTGTAATTCAAGGGGTGAGTTCAATGTCAGCAGCACAATTAAAGCACAAAAAAAAAGGTTTTCTTAACAATTTTTTAAAGTCTGTCTTATCACATGACGCATCACAAATACCCATGTGTTCATTGAAAGCATTACTAGTTGCCTTAATCTTTCCTCCTTACTGCTCCTGATCTCTTCCCAACATGTCAGCAAAGGAAGAGATGGGGGACAAAAATGCATTTCAGAGTTCAGTAAAGCTCTATTTCGTCAAATCAAGTGGTTATTTTCCAAAGTTAAACTCTTTTTTAGAATGAATTTCCCTCCACTACTGATCAGGAAGGAAAACAAAGATACTTTGAAAGATATCCGCTTGATTTGTCTAACTCAGACTGCCGGAAATAGTCAGCTCTGGCTGTGTTTTTACACAAAGTGAAGATTTCCATAGTAAAATATGGAGAATTATGATATTACTACCATTGAAAACATGCTTGGGATCATTTATACCATTTCAGCACACATATGTCACTCTGGGGCAGCAGTTCTAGCTCTAAGTGTAGCATTAATATGTTATCACCTTATAAAGTTGAGATGGCAAACATGTTATTAAACAGTAGAACATTATTATTCATCTCGAGTCATATTTCTGTCCACTTGGTGAACATGAGTCCAATATTCTCTCTCCTCTTCGCTCTGGTTTGTTCTCAACCAACTCCTGAGAAAAAATATCTGGTTCTCTAGCTGCTAAACGTTCGGCTTCCTTTACCAGCTAGTTGCTATATTGTCTGTTTGATAAACCTACTGTATACTACCCGTCCAACACCAAACAGCAGAGATTTCTCACTGAAAGCAGCTGGCTGATGCTGCTATAGAGGAAGTTGATTAAAACAATGAGAGTCAACCATAAAAGTAAAGTAGCACGGTGTAAAAGATGATAAAATGCAACATAGAGCTGATGTGAAAGGCAGAGTGATAATTTTCTATGAGTAACACCTTCCAAATTATACATACTGTAGTCATTGATCTGTTATTGATAAAAGATGGACTTGAAACTTGATCCTTTCATTTTGCTTGATACTAAAACAGGGTTTCGGTGTTGTTGTTGCATCATATCAACATCTTTCAATAAGCAAAATGTCTTTTCTTTGCTATTCATCCTAAATATTATTCACCGACTAACACGTGGCTTCGGACAGACGGCGAATAGGTGATTTATTAGAACTTTTTTCAACTTAAATTCAAAACAGTGCCATAAGAGCAGTGAGAGTGACCCAAAACAGTAAAGTTGTGGGCTGGAAAACCAAAACAAAGAGCTGAAAGATGCTAAAACACTGCAGAGTTGGGTGATAATTATATAATATCACATACAGTCATTTGATCCATTGTTAATATAAAAATAGGCTATCTGTTAATAATACTGTTGTTATTAAACCCTGAAAACATTTTTTAAATGCCAAAATTCCCTTTTTTCTTTACTTGTCCTAACAGGTGGCGTCCTGCAGCTCCGGTTTTAAACTTCCTTAAAGTCCCGTCTGTTTACTGCCTCGTTGGTATGAATGAAACCAGAAGCTATGTCGAGAGCCCCCTGCGACCAGAACCGAAAGGTCAGGGAGGGGTCGCCGCTGTCACCAGCGCAGAGATGGGAAACTATTATTGGAGCTATTGTGGAGTGGCTATAATTCATGTGAAAGGAAGTCGTCTTGCTGTGCAAACGTGTGTATGTGGGTGTATCAGCATGTTTCTAATGACTGTACGTTTACACAAATCTATCTATAGACCACATGTTGTTTGTGATTGATTGTGCTACAATGGCACTTTAAAACTCCCATATATCCTCAATGCTGAAGGCTGAAATACACAGAATAATGAACCGTGACAGCAAATGATGATTGATAACTTATATTTCCTTTTTTCTGTTTTTTTTTTCTTGCTTAAATAATAATGTTAGAAGCTTCAATCATTGTTATTTAATGAGAAAAATAAGGATTCCACATTGAACATGATCATGACTCTGCATGTTAAAAATACAAAGTTTTCATGGCGTGTTATTTTGTGTGTGTGTGTGTGTGTGTATATATGCGTGCATGGAAGTGTGTGTCCCTGTGCTGTGATGCGGCCTTGTGACCTTCCAGGGAGTAAACAGCGTTTCAGAGGGATGGACTTGGGCTGTTGCTCTCTCCCCCTGTGGCATCGCCGTCAAAATGACAATCTGTTATTGGGAGAGACCGCGTGGCTCCTCCATCATACGCCAACGCTGTAAATAAAGAGCCGCAGAGCCGAGCTTTGGGCCTGGAATGCAGTTTTTTGGACAAGAAATGCTTTTCCCCCCGCGATGTTTGGGGACAGTAAACTACACATAAAAAATAAATGGGTATTCTGGAGTCAGCATGTCTTGCGTAAACACACACACACACACACACACACACACACACACACACACACACACATAAGATGGTGCACACAGATGCACTGCAGACACACACACACATACACACTTGCAGCTGCAGCTCTGTCTGATGCTTGGCGGACGCAGCACATCAGGCTTCAAGGTCTCTGAGGCAAAACAAGACATTCACCTTTGACTCGTGTGGTAAACCGACACCAGCAGGACACCATCACTCTCCGCAGACTCGTAGCTACTGGTCCCAGTTAGTGGTTCACATTTACAGTTTAGTATCATCATGTGGCGTAATGTGTAGTATGTGACGTTCATCCTTTTCCCCCCTTAAAGATAAGAAATATCACACGGTCTGACTTCAAATATATTCTGTATAACTCTTGATTGAAGCTGCTGTTTATGATGTTTAAATAAAATATTAAAAGACACAAAGACTTCATGTTTTTTTTGTGTTTTTTTATGGCTGCATTATTCCATCAGTTGGAAATATTATAGATGTGTCAGTTTATACACATTTCTCTGATATCTTTTGAAATTTAACCAGAAACTAAAATGAACTTCAGTAGATTTTTAAACTAATGATAATTTTTTCTGTCGTTTGTTGCATATACTGTACTTTTTTTTATATAATCTTACTTGAGGACAAAATTTTATCTGATCTGTTAATTATTTCCATGACTTGTGAGATTCGTGCAGGTGATGCATGTATGGTACGGGGTTTGTAGAAATGACATTTTTCTGTAATTGTTTCCTTTTTCTTGTTGTCTTTTTATTATATTTTGTATTATATGGTTATTTATTTGATGTGTAAGCACTCCCTAAAGTTAAGTTCTGAGTACTAACTGAGTTGATTAGGTAGTCTGAGGCCATTTGAAAAACATGTGTGAAATATGCTTCTGATATTAATTAAAAACTTACAAAATAGTAGGAATTTTATACTGAGAAATGGATTTTACATAACAAAAATACTGAGTTGAGAGTAAGGCAAAAGCTCAATCTTCCTCCAACTACTTGTTAAACTTCTTTAAGTATCAAAATGTTCATTTTCCATCATTCATGACCTTTAATAATCTTCATTTTACCTTTTAAAAGCTTCTACTTCGTCTTCTCTTCTGCAGTGTGTTGAAAAGAGAGTCGCCCTCTAGTGGGGAGAAGCTGCATCATCCTCTTGACGCTGAAAGAGATGCTGTTTCTCAGTGTTGAAAGTTTAGGAGACACACACACACACACACACACACACACACACACACACACACACACACACACACACACACACACACACACACACACACACGTGATCCAATTCCTATCAGCTGCTGGCGAGGCCTTGTCAGCTCCCCCCCAAAAGAAAGTGGCCCTGAAAACCCAAAAATAGGAGCCGACTGTTCCCAGACTCGGACCCGTCTTGCAGCTCGGAAACCTTGACAGCAGCTGTCTGGCATAGCAACAATAAAGCCATCAATCAGCAGAGGGAGGATGCTGCCCACCACGCGGTTCTTCAGGGATACTACAGTAGTCTGCGTGGACGAGGAACAGTGGAAGTTTAGCTGTCAGAGTAGCATTTTATGATGATGATGATGAATATGATTGTTATTTTAAAATGCAACTTTAATGTTTGAGGTAACTGCTTTTTTAAGTGTTTTGTTCCTGATGTCTAACTTTCATGTCACAGTATTATTTTGCAGAGTAGAAGAACATGAGAACCTGAAGTGGCTGTGTGGTTCAGGATCCCATGTTGATGTTTCCCTCTGTTATCTTATTTAAAGGAAAGGTTCACAATTTATCAAATGTGTCTTAAAACCACAGTCAGATGCCCATATGAACAGTGAAAGAGGTTTTCCTCGCTGTAATAATTCCTCCTGTTCATACAGGCTGTTAAAAGATCCTCTTAAAATGTGCTTTCAGTGTAAGTGATGGGGGCCAAAATCCACACAGTCATTTAGTGCAAAAATGCATTTTTTGAGTCTGAGTCTGAGTTAGTTAGTTTTGTGTTTCCTCGGACAGTGTTTCCCTGTTGAGCTGTGGTGGAAGTAATAATAACAAAAAGAGGGACTTTGGCGCTAAAAAGACTGTAACGTTGAAAGATATCTACTTGATTTTAGCTTCAGATAAACTTTTAAATACTTTTTTGCACAGAATGAGGCTTGTGAATTTTGTCCTCTATCATTACATCATTACAGTGTAAGTGCATTATGAAGGGATCTTCTAATGGTCAGTATGTTTGTTTTAAGACAGACTTGAAAAATTGCGAACCCTTCCTTTAAATCAAGACTTTTAATGGGCTTTTGCAGTGGTGGTGCAGTGATCCAACTTACTGACAGCAACAAGGAATCAAAAGGTAATCACTACAACTAATTGCTTCCCAGACCGAACCTTCAAGGAGATCACTAAGTTTCCCCCCAACCAAACTGCTCCTGCCTGTAAGGGGATTCAAACTGGCAACCTTCAGTTAACAAAATCACTTCTTTAACCTAAAGCCCCTCCACCCCCACCCACCTACCCCCCCCCACCCAACAACACATCTTCTGTGTTGTCTTCAAGCGCTCTCTTTCCGTCTCGCCTCCCCTCCGCTGCCAGGCTGAGATGTTGATGACAGGACAGGCCTCTGGCCAAACAAACAGCAGACACGCTGCTGGTAAAGGGCGTCAGTCAACGTTCTCCTCCCCACCCTGACCCTTGACCCTGTCCTCCACCTCCTCCTCCCTCCTCCCTCCTCCCTTCTCCTCCTCACAGACACATGCAGGTCCTGTTTGTTGATGTGTACACAGCAACACGGATCACTTCCTGTCAGGGATCACCCAGACTCAACACAGACAAGAAGGCAGAGAGGCAGAGCTTGGCGTGCATGTGCTCAGACATACAGTATATAGAGTAGAGAGGCGTGCACGCTAACACACACACACACACACACACACACACACACACAGAGAGAGCTCAACCTACACTTTCTGTAAGGTCTTGATCTCGGCTTAGCGGTGTAAATTACCGTGTTGACAAGTTGTTGTGCGCACAAGTCTGACAGAGAAGGAAATGAGACCTATAGCTCACTGACACACCACACCCCATTAACTGTCAATGCCAAACCACGTCCACAGTGACGGCCACGGACACACGGGGCCCCTGCGGAGAGTTAGAGGTTCCCTTCAAAAAGATAGTTTACTGATGGTTCAATTAGTATCATTGTTAAATCACATTCAGCAGAGGATGTAAAGTTTTCAACATGAGCTAAAGCTAACTGTGCTGTGTATAATGTTTGTGTGTATATTATGTAAGTGGCGTGCACAGCTGTCTTCAACCAGATGCCACCAGAGTAAGGAATCCTCATCTTACACAAAAGTGTTTTCAATCTAAGTGACGGGGGTTAAAAAAAATCAAAAAATATATTTAAACGTTTATCTGTAGATAATATGAGGCTTCAGCAGGCTGAGTTAGTCAAATAAAGTGGATATCGTCCACAATTAAAATCTTTTTAGTGAAAAAAAAATCCTGCTTTGTGTTTCGACACAACAGTGTTTTCCTGTTCAGCTGAAGTGGAAGGATTATAACAAAAACCAGGAACTAATAAACAACTTTGAAAGATGTTGATTTGATTTGATTCATTAGCTGAAGCCTCACATTGTCTTCAAATAAACTTTCAAATACATTTTTGCACAGAAGGAGGACTGTGGATTTTACCCTGCATCACTTGCATTGTAAGTGCATTATGAAGGGATCCTCTAATGGTCAATATGAACAGGAAGGATGATTACAGCAAGAAAAAACATGTTTCGATGTTCATTTGGGCTCCTGACTGTTGATTTACAGCAGAAAAACTGTGAACTTGTCCTTTAAATCTACTATGACCACTCACCTTGTCTGCTATAGTGCGTTTAAACTAACCCACTATGTGTAACGCACACTCAGAATTGACTCCTTGTATTATTACATTAACTTTAAGACAAACAGTGTCTGAGCTGTATCGGTGAATAGGCCTTTACACACCAGGAGCAAATTTCATTGGAAGTGATGGGAGTTCCACAGAAATAGTCGGCTGAATCACACTGCATGATGATTCACTTTCCTTCCACGCTGATCTGTTTTCTCTCCTCTGCTTTCCATGTAGACTGTGATGAAATCATTTAAACCGCGGGAGGATAAACAGCATGTTTCTGCAGCTGTTTTTATATGGAAGTACACGTGTAGCTTTGTTTGTTTGTGCTCTGCAGCTGCTGGGTGTTCTTGTGGATTTTCCGTGTGTAGGAAATGATGTGTAGATGCATTTTTCTGCGTCTTTATGTCAGAGCTTGTTAAAGTGTGTGTTTGTATGTGTGTGTGTGTGTGTGTGTTTCTGAGCATGAGCAGGCAGAATCTCCCACTAAGCAGCTGTCAGAGCAGCGCTGGCTATCGTCTCCCCCGGGCGGTCGACCTGTCAACTCGTCCCACTGACGGCTCTCCTCTCTCAGCTTCGCCTCAGCTGGCCCGGGGCGGCTTAAGGTGTGTGTGTGTGTGTCCTGCTCCTGCTGGTGCCTCGGCAAATCTGATAATTACTGACCTGACAATGAATCCCTCTGACCCCCCACCCCCCCAAACCCCACCACCAAACACCCACCGACACCCCCGTACCCAGACCTCCCCTATAGGCGCTGAACAGCCTCTATAGAAAACATGCTCATAGCTTAATACAGACGTACAGTGGCTGACGTACATAAAAGGACACATTAGATCCTTCTTTTACTCTTCTTTTACTCTTCCACACACACACACACACACACACACAGATACATACACACTGAGAGTTTTCTTCTCATTCCTCAGATGTTTCACACATGAAACATGGGGAGGAATGAAAACAACTGGAGCTTGAAAGAAGGTTTTGGAGGGAGATGGTGTGTGCTGGACGAGTGGGAACAGTATGAGAGTCATCATGCAGGTGCTTTGCCCTCTATATGCCCTTGTTAAACACACACACACACACACACACACACACACACACGCAAATCAGTGCCGTTCAGAGGGCCACGGTGCAGGATAACAGGTGATGACTGAGAACAAGCAGCCGGAGCAGATTTTGTTTTTCCAGCTGAAGGAAATCAGATTATCTCTGACTAATTATTATTATTATCATTGCCAGGTCTGTATGGGTTTTGGTTTCCAAATACTTCTGTATCTAGTGGACCATTCAAGTGCAGCGGGACATTCTAGTGTTATAGTCATGGAGCTATATATCAAACAATGAATTTATTTTCATTCTGCGTTCACATAATGTATATCATAAATTCTCAGTTCTGCCTACTTTAACTTGCTACGGCCGCATGCGTTTCAGATGGGATGACTGCTTGAATGATGGATGTGATTTCTCCTTTTACACTTAACTGGTATAGTATAGGACTTTGTAATGTTTGGCTGATTTTGTACACCTGCCTTGGAAGAAGGTCTAGTTTATGCCTCTACTATATTAACAGTAAAATTATTGTGGTGTTATGCTCTGCTCTGATGTTTCTAAACTCATATCTAAAGGTTTTAAGAAGAGCTGGAAAGTATACATAAGAACAGTTAAGTACAACAGCATCAATAACAGTAGCTAGGGATGTGCAGAGATCCCAGTATTTGTATTTGTATCTGTATTTGTTGAGGCAGCAACATTATTTGTATTTGTATTCAAATAAAACTGGACAGAGGCTTAAAAATCCTGTTTTTGTTTTTATTATGCTTTTAATTTTAGAAAATTGAAGTGTTACAATAAGCGTTCATGAAGCGTGTGTCAGTAGCTCAGCTTTATCTCTGGGGAACAATCCCAACTCCGGGAGTGATGTCCGAATTAGGAAATGTGCGTCATGTAGCAGGTGGATGTGACTCCCCTCACTGAGACCTGCTGATAGATGTCACAGCGGAGCAGAGGAGAGAGACTGAGATAGTGATGTAACCGACCTGCACTGTGGTATTTGACATGGTTTATTTTTCTTCCTGAAAATATATATTTTTTAAAATATTTGTATGAAACAAATATTCGTAAAAAAAAAAACACTATTTGTGCTTTGCCAAATACTGTATTTGTATTTGGGCACATCCCTACCAGTAGCATGATAACCAAGAAAATAAAACCAACAGCATGAGACACATATTAGTCATCCACACATTCATCTGTTCATCATAAACATGTGGTTAATGGCATCCTTCATTTCATGGTGTTTAGAGTCTTGATACAGACAGGAAGACATGAGTAAGAGTAGTGGTTCAGTCTGCATCGGGCAGCTCTGATCCTTCTAGAAGCTGGAGCTCATCATGTGGATGTGAGGGGGGTCCGGACGTTGTTTCTGTCAAGAAATTTGACGACAAAACTGACATTTTTGGTCTTTTCATGGCGGATTGGATCAACTGGGGATTTCAGCTGAACTATACAGGCAACTTCGTCCACTACTGGCTCTAATTCTGGAGATTTTTTTAGGTTCAATCCCTGACCTGACTCTTAAATTATGAGCTAACTTGAAGTGGAGACCAGAGTAAAGCTCTCAGAGAGAAGGTTCAGTGTGAGGATATCGTGGCAATCAGTCAGACTCTGGTTCCTTCCGTGTCTGTTGCCGATTGCAAGGAGCACCAAAATGGGAAAACAACAGATTACTGAAATTTTACTGAACAGTGAAGATGAATCAAAAGTTTTAAAATGTTGGAAGTAGATGACAAACATATTGAGCATTATCTGTCGCTACTACGTGCTGCATTACTGTATGTAGTACGGCTGCAGGCCACCGTGCAGGGAGGCTGGATCTGTGATGGAAATGCAAGATCTAAACAGATAAAACCTAATTACCTGCATGACCATGTACCTCTAGCAGCAAGACAAAAGGTGTTTTTTTGTCATTTTGGTGAATTGACCTTGTAAATTTGTTGTTTGTCTGCACTGTTAGTTTTCCCATATTGGGAATGGATCTGGATTCATGGGATGTATCGTACAGTAGACACACTCCCAGTGGTCAAATTGAAAATGCACTGGGCAAAAAAAAAAAAAACCTGGTTCACATTCTAACCTGTCAAATCAAGGTTTGGTCCCCTCCACCTCTCACTAAGCAGTAAAACATCTTATTTTTTTTTTACACTCCTGAAAAATGTCCTGAAAATCCTCTGTAGCCTGCAGTCAGCGGGAGAGCGGGAGCCGAGGCCGCGGAACGTCCATCATGTCGACAAATTGACTCAATCAGCTTCATCCAGGAGCATTAGCCTCTCGCCCCTTTGAAATTCAACACTGTTGACGGTTCACCGGAGTGTTTCTGGAGAGGGAAAGGAAAAAGGAAAGGAGTGGAAGAGAGGAGGAGGCCTCATCATCTCTGAGAATGACAGAGTGAGAGGGTAACAGCGGGAGAACTGTGTGATGTGTGAAGTGCCACGTGTGTGTGTGTGTGTGTGTGTGTGGGTGTGTGTGTGTGTGAGTGTGTATTCATGTACTGCTTGTGAAAACCATTTGGAGTTTTTTTTTTGAGAAGTGAGGTCCGTTTAGTCTGACTTAATTTAGCCTACAATGTGGATTTTGGATTGATTTTACAATTGCAATTAGGTTATTAGTAAATGAAAAGAAATGTTAGGAGTGTGTGTGTGTGTGTGCATTTGTGTGTGTGTGTGTGTGTGTGTGTGTGTGTGTGTGTGTGTCAGAGAGTCACACTTCACTGACACAAAAACATGCTACTTTAGCTGCAGGAGGGCTGGAAGTGGAGGCTATACAGAAGTGAAGCCGAGGCTATTCATCAAACACTTCAGATCAAACACATGAGAGAGAGAGAGAGAGAGAGAGAGAGAGAGAGAGAGAGAGGAAGAGAGAGGAAGAGGAGAAGAGAAACACACCTGGATGTTTGCACAAAGTTTCCCCTAACAGCAGAGACAAGGATGAGAAGAGTGAGTCTGCACACGGCTCTCTTGTGTGTATGTGCGTGAGAGAGAGATCAATGTTTTTATAATCGTGCAAATTTAAAATGCCTTTTTTTTTTTTAGCATGCAGCGATGCACAGTGGTGAGACTTAATGCATTCATTCAGTGTTGCATCTTCACTGGATTTTGTGTTTACTTGCTTGTAGTGTGTCTTTGTTGATGTATTTTGTTGTAATTTTTAGTGTTTTTTAGTGCCAAAGTCCCTCTTTTTGTAACTATACTTCCATCTTTTCATTCAAAACATAAGTTAATGAAATATGCATTTTAATGGATTAAACTACCCAATAAAATTTGATTAAATTAGCTCCACTAATCAGCTTTAATGATGCTGTTTACATACAATCATACAATTAGGACTGCAACTAGAAATCATTTTCATTCTTGATCAATCTGCAGATTATTATCTCAGTTAATTAATTTATTGTTTTGTCTAATACATCAGAAAATAGCAGAACTGTCACAAGATTACATCCTTGAATTGCTTTTTTATGGTTAAAGCATGTTTGGATTGAAGTGAACTGAAGGAGAACTTGTAGTCATTGTGACTGTGCATTTTCCTCTGCATGGTCACACTGACATCTTGTGGCAGAGTGGAGGTTCGCTGCATGCTGCTGGATATTCACCGAAATGCTCCACTGTGATGGTTTTGATAGTTTATCTGAACCACTTAATTCTTATCGCTGGATGTTTGTGTAAAGCAATGATGCCAGTTCCCAAGAGACAGAAACAGCTGCTGGATTACTGTGACATCATTCATTCTGGCTCTTACGCTGTGTGTATACTATTCACACACTCTCATACACAGCATTTTTATTTTGTATATTGTGCATGTTGTGCTGCATGTGCTCTGTGTTGGTAGAAAAAGCTTTTTGTTGTTTTTGTTAACATGGGAATTACAAAAAAATACAACGTTCAGATGTCAGTAAAACGTGGGCTAAGCTATAATTTCCAGGCAGTTATCATCATCTACATGAACAGCTACATGAGCTATGATAATTTCATTTTCTGAAAGGCATTCATTTATGTAATTATAGCCTAGATGATAATAAAAATGTGGCAAAACTCTATTACAGGTCTTAATTAGTGCCATAAATGAAGCCATAAGTGAGATGGGTGTCACATTAGTCTGTCTTTGTATTTAATATTTAATTATTTTTTCTTATCGTTTAATTGATTAGTTTTATTCTCATATGATATCACATAGAGAATATAATTATTCACATTCTTATTATTTTACCACTATACAACTACTACTATTACTCAATGGTGGAATTACTCAGATCCTTTAGTTTTACTTTACTACTTTTAGTATTTAGTAAGTATTAGTAAGTATTAATATAGCAATGTAAGTCCTGTAAAAATCCTGCATGAAAAATCCTACTTGAGTAAAAGTACATAAAGTTTAAGTAAAATGTACTTAAAGTATGCAAGTAAAAGTGCTAATTTTGTCCCTCTGACTGATATATTATCATATATGACATCATTAGATTATTAATACTGAAGCATCAGTGTTTTTGGTAAAATATGGGATCATTTGAACATTTATTGAGATGAAACCATGTGAGAAGTTTAGGGGGAAAATCACTATTTTGGTCAACAACTCACTATACACTGCTTCTTGTAAGATGTTAAAACCCAAAAAGGTTGGAAACCACTGGTTTGATCTTTAACAATGTGTTGTATTTTAAAAGCTTGTTATATTATCCAGTGTATCAAATCTTCATCTGAAAAGTAACTAAAGCTGTCAAATAAATGTATTGGAGTGGAAGTATAAAGTAGAATCACATGAAAATACTCAAGTAAAGTACAAGTACGTTAAAATTGTAAGTACAGTGCATGCGTAAATGTACTTTACACCACTGCTATTACTGCTACTACCATTTACTGTAAATATAATATATTTAAAATTTAAAATACATACAGAGCCATCTAAATTATAAACAACGATTGAACTGATTTTATATTGAATAAATAAAAAATATAATATTTCAGTTGCTGTGTTCTCATTGGCTCTCAGAGTTACGTCAGCGTTACGCGCCATCCCATTGGCTAGCGGATTGACGCCTATCTCTGTATGTCCTGAGCCTGCCGGGCTGAAGGTGAACCCGGCCCGTCTCCCTCTCTACCTGCCGCTGCACGCACCCTGTACCCCCGTCTCCTCCTCTCGCACTGCACCGGGATCATCCGCTTTGCCCCGAGCCATGTCCGTATTTAGCGATGTCCCTCAGGCCCCGCCGGTAGCCGTCTTCAAGCTGACCGCTGACTTCAGGGAGGACACCCACCCGCAGAAAGTGAACCTTGGTGTTGGAGGTAAGATTTGATCGTTGTCTGCTAATGCTAATGCTAACGCTAATGCTAACGCTAATGCTAATGCTACGTTAGCTTTCCTATGCTCTGGCACTGAGTCAGCCCAGCAAGCGCTGTCCTGCATCGCTCTATCAGTCAGTAATTTAGTCATGCGCGACCCTGTCTGAGCGGTGCTGGTGTTACACCATCCAACACAAGCATTTCTTTGATTTGACCTTCGCTTCAAGCTAGCAGTGAAGCTAACGAGCTGGTTCAGGCTTCATGTTTACAGTTTCATTATTTCTGTCAACACAGCGCACAGTAAATGCTACAGCCATACTGAATGAAACGACACTTTTATGGAAGCAGTACCTCGTCTTGTGACTGTTGTTTCACCTTTTACCCTTCAAGCTCCTTTCATTTAAAGAGAATCATGTTATTATGTTGTAAAAGACAGACTTCCTGCACTGTCTCACGTGCCCTTGAACGCATCATTTCCTCTGTAACAGGGCTATTGTCTAACTTATGACATATTGTCTTGTCATTTCTGTCACATGAAGACCTCATGTTTAACATCTAAACTCGCCAGTTCTGCTTGTTTGGCGGATGTCAGAGACAAACTGTGCTCGTTGCATTGCGTGACAGGTGCAGGGATGATGTTATCTTTAATTAATGCCTTTGCAGGATGGCTGAGAAACTAACATTTGTAATATTGATACGGTATTACTGTGCCTTTTGAAGGCTGGGGCTGTACAACTACAACTTATAACAAAGGCCTTGAATATGTCAGAGTAGTGTTGTAAGGTTGAGGTGAACTCATCCTCACCAGACTAGAACTGGTTGTACTGGTCGAGGTTACATGTGACGTCATGTCCTGCTTCTCATAATATTAAATAAACTAAATTAAAATAACCAAACAGAAAAGAGTTCATTATTTATTTTATAAAGTTCTAACATTGCTACAGAAATTGTATGAGCTTAAAGAATTTGAGCTGTATCTCAACATTACAGTAACCAAAATACCCTAAGCCTTGTTGTCACATATCATGAAATCAGTATTATAATAAGATAATATAAGAGCTCTCCATTGATGTAGCATTTCACTCTTATAATATTGTTGCACTCTCGATGGACAACTGTACAAAAAATATCAAAACTGATGCAACAAAATCAGAGTTATTGTCCTTATTTTTCCATGCATTCTACTTCCTTTTCACAACCTGATGCCTACATTACCCACAATGCAACCCAACCACCGACAGTTTGGTCAGAGATTCTGGTGTTTTATGCCTGCAGCAGCTAATGTAGCAGCCTCAGACCCCTTCAGCCCCAGCAGATGCTGAGTCAAGTGACGTCACTTGAGTCAATCTATCAGATTCTGTGCAGCTCCCTCTGGAGCCACAAAAGACTTTATACTACTTTTTTTTCACATATGCATTAAAATCACCGGAGTTTCCCTTTGATAAAAACGACCCAACAGTATATTCAGTTATCTCAGTCAAAAGTAGGCAAAATACCATTTCAGATACTGCAGTCGTAGTATTTATGATGTAAACAGCTACTCATCTTTGCATGTGCATACCCTGCATATGTGCTTTTCACAAGAATCTGTACACAAACATCTGTTAGTCTGGAAATCTGGACAGGAGTATTGTACTCATTGTTATTTTGTTGTTGTTGTGTTGTTTTCTCCTCTTTTTTTGTCACTGTAGTGACCTAACTGTCTCCCACAAGATAATTAAAGTTCATCTTGTCTATTTTTTAACCTTGATGCCAAAATATATCTAAGTGTGGTGAACCAGCTGGTCTGGGAACACTGAGCAGACTGCAGAGAGCCTCACCCATGTTTTAGGATCACAAATTTCTCCATCGCCGGTCTCTGGTACACTTGGGAGTCTTTATTTATAATTAATGTCACCCTTTACTCTGTAAAGTATTTTCACATCCACCAAATATTTCCTCCAGGTGATCCACAGATCCAAAATAACAAACCTTCTTATCTCTGACCTTTTCAAGTGCGTCTTCTCTGTCATCCATAGTAGTCGTCCACAGCTGTGTTGAAGGCCTGATATTTGATACAGCACTGATGCAGGCTTCCATATTATATCAGTATGACTGAGCACGAGTTCTTCAGGAGTCAAATATGAGCAACACACACACACACAGACACGCACACACACGCACATGCGTACACTTAGTTTAGTCTGGCTAGTAAAGGTGACCTTCAGTGTCACATTACATTCAATTAAATAGTACTGTTTTCTTTCTCTCACTTCACTCCGTGTCTCTCTACCTTATTGTTTCAGATTGTTTTGTTATGTGTATATTTAGGCTGCATTCTTTGAAATAAAAGTAAAAATAAACCTTGTTCCAGAGACTAAAATAGTTCATTGAGGCTTACAGTCTTGAGAAATCGGGCTGTAGTTTGAGCAATATGACATGAAAACAAGTAGCAAAAGGAAGCACAAGAACGGGAGCATAGTAAAGATATTTGGTTTATTTTACTCTTGTATTATTAGCTGACAATTAAGAGAAAAATATATTTAGTCATGTCAATACATTACTGAATATTTAGCCTGTTATTGTAGTGTGTTTTTACAGACTTTCTGCATAAATTGTGGGTTTTTTGCCTTGGATTTTATTACACTATTGTTTTGCAATTTGATGTTAATATTTACTAGACAGCTTTGTGGCTTTGTGTCCCCTCCAGCTTACCGTACTGATGACTGCCTGCCCTGGGTGCTGCCGGTGGTGAAGAAGGTGGAGCGGCTCATCGTGGAGGACGAAAGCCTGAACCACGAGTACCTGCCCATCCTCGGCCTGCCTGACTTCCGTTCAGCCGCCTCCAAGGTCGCCCTGGGAGACGACAGCCCGGCCATCAAGGAGAACAGGGTGAGACGCGAGACATGAGACTCCGAGGCCGGTGTGTCTCATGTAAACACGCACATACATATGATGGTTTTTAGCTTCTCCTCTTATTCATGTCTCCTTCCTGCCGTCCTCTCAGGTGGGAGCGTGCCAGGGTCTGGGTGGGACCGGTGCGTTGAAGATCGGGGCAGAGTTCCTGCGTCGCTGGTACAACGGCGTCAACAACACGGCCACACCTGTCTACGTCTCAGCGCCTACCTGGGGTTAGTGAACAGCTGGGAAAGTCAGTGTAATATGACACCTGAATCGCTGACCTGCCAGATTTTAACAACATCTTTTGTGCGTCTTTCTCCCAGAGAACCACAACGGCGTGTTTGCTGATGCTGGCTTCAAAGACATCCGGCCTTATCACTACTGGGACGCTGCCAAGAGGGGCCTGGATCTCACCGGACTGCTGGATGACCTGGAGGTGAGGACAGCCAGGTGTAAAGGTTGCTTAATGTCAGCGTTTTTTACTTTATGATGACTCGACAAACAAACAAAAGCTCTGCCAATAAGAAGTTAGTTAACAGGCCGTCCTAGAAAACTTGTGACTGTATTTACAAGAACGGTAAGGATTGAATCTCATTACTTATCAGTCAAAACGACACGTCGTCTGTTAAATCTGTAGCTAACGAGACTGAAAAAGGAGGAGAGACAGTATAAATGCTGGCAGACAAGAAGAGAAGTTCAGTTGTTTGGCTTTCTTTGGTCTCGATCCAGGAGGGAAACAGTTAATTAGTGGATGTAACAGAGCCTCAAGGCAAAGTAAAGCCTTGAATAAACTGTGACATGTGACTGACACTCTTCCTGTTTTCACTCGTTCTGGTGACTTTGACTGTTTCAAACTCTTCCTCTCTTTAACAGAAAGCTCCAGAACATTCAATCTTTGTCCTTCACGCCTGCGCACACAACCCCACCGGCACCGACCCCAACCAGGAGGAGTGGAAGAAGATCGCAGAGGTCATGAAGGTAAAACAATGTTGTTCTTGTACGTTTACGCTGCTGTTACTATTTCCACATTTTATCCATAAAGTTGCTTTTTTTAAAAATTTTTTTACTCAAAGACATGTTGGAAGGAGCCTTTACTCATCTTTTAACCTTTTTGTTCCTCTTCATCTCCTGTTTTTTTTTTCTAGAGGAGGAATCTGTTTGTGTTCTTCGACTCGGCCTATCAGGGCTTCGCCTCTGGCAGTCTGGATAGAGACGCCTGGGCCATCCGCTACTTTGTCTCTCAGGGCTTTGAGCTCTTTGTAGCTCAGTCCTTCTCCAAAAACTTCGGCCTGTACAGTGAGTGCACACGATGCACACACACACACACACACACACTTGCACAAAAGCCTCTATACATTTGAATATAATCCCTCTTCTTCTCGTTGTCGTTGTCAGATGAGAGAGTAGGAAACCTGACAGTGGTCGCTAAGGACAAAGACAACCTGACCCGCATCCTGTCTCAGATGGAGAAGATTGTCAGGACAACCTGGTCCAACCCGCCAACTCAGGGAGCACGCATCGTCAGCAAGACCCTCAACTGCCCCGAGCTGTTCGCAGAATGGTACGTTCCTTACTGCCAGTTAGCGTTAGCTATGACTCATTACTGCAAGTGCCAGTTAGCGCCATATGTTGTCTTCTTGATGTCATCTGTTCTCCTAACAGTCCTCACAGCCGTATGTCGGTGCAGTTGATGGACTTCATCCACTCTCCAGCAGACGGTTGTAGAATTAAACAGGTTGCTGTGTTTTTGAGAGGCCGGTGTATCAAATCTGAACTTGTCTAAAGGTTTATATTAAATTCAACCAGCGAGCTAACTCGCTAGCTACTGGCTTTCAGCCACTCAGTGCAAGACAGACTTGACATTTTTCCAGGTTCATGACATTGATAAATCGAGGCAGGTTCGCCTTCAGCACAGCTTTGTTGATAGAGATCAGGACAAAGTCAGCAAACGTCTTTGTGATGTTGGAGGCTGTGATTTTTGCATTTTGGGACATTTGTGTTTTTTCCTTTACCTTGTAAAGCACACCAGTTTTGCTACATTTTATATAACTAAACTTTATTAATATAGTAATATTATTAAAAATATGATGATTATTATTATTCTCCACTATTACATGCATGTTATTATTATTATTATTGTTATTGATTTGATTTATTGAACAGGACAATGTGCCGTATTAAGCATAAATAATGCACTGCACCGGAGTTAGCTTGAAGCTAATTTGCATCCGTAGTCCACCACAATTAAAACATACAACGACAAACAAAACAAAGCAAAAAACCACAAAAAACCACACAGAACACATCATACAAAACACAAAGCTACACACAACAGCACATCACAATGTCAATTAAAAATTAATCATTTAAACTAGACTCAGTGGTCACACAGCTGATTCGTCTTTAGTTGATTTTTTTAATTTGGCCTTGAATGTATCGACAGTTCTTTATATAATCAGCATGATTATAATAATAATAATATAATTAACATGCTAATGTTTGTCAGAAGGCTAACACTTCTTAACATTAGCATATTAACATGCTAACGTTTGTCAGAAAGCTAACATTTCATATCAACAGTGTTAAAAATGCTAACGTTAACATCCTAACATGCTAAATGTTAGCGTGTTGACATCTTGTAGTTGTTAACATGTATACCAACACGCTATTGTTAGCATGCTAACATGTTAGCGTCCAGCTCAAGGCAAAGCTGAACCTGAGTACAGTTTAGATTGGTCATTGCAGAGCTGAGTCTGAGATAGCCTAAAATTGCCACCACACAGGATAAACTCTTTGTTTCGTACTAGCACTGCCCACTGCACCAACATTATATTTTATTACCTTTTATCTAAGATTGAATCTAAGGCTAGAAAACTTGTCTCATGTCTCGAAATTCAGTTCTCAGTGCAGTGCATGCTCATCTTTTACAAGTTACTTTTAAAATATTTAAGCAACATGTTCACATTTTGATGCTCTCAAAGTTCCCAAAGGATGAGGAGTATTTTTATTTCATTTGGAACGTCTCATCACAAGTTTTATCATAGTTATTCTCATTTACCGTCTTTTGTCCTCTGTGTAGGAAGGGTAACGTGAAGACCATGGCAGACCGTGTCCTGCTGATGAGGGATCAGCTGAAGACCAAGCTGCAGGCTCTGGGCACCCCGGGCACCTGGGACCACATCACCCAGCAGATCGGCATGTTCAGCTTCACCGGCCTGAACCGTAAGTGCAAAAAAAACACACACACACACACATCAAACCATATCCAGTTATTTATACACACCATCCTTGTAACAACACGAAGCATCCGTTCTTCTTCTACCCTCTAAATAACCACCACCGCGTTGTGATTCCTCCCACAGCCAAGCAGGTGGAGTACATGATCAAAGAGAAGCACGTGTACCTGATGGCCAGCGGTCGCATCAACATGTGCGGCCTGACCAGCAAGAACATCGACTACGTTGCCCAGTCCATCCACGAGTCCGTCACCAAGGTCCAGTAAAGGCCGCTTCCACTGCCACCTCCTGTAACGCCGCAGGAAGTATCACCACCATCATGTCTGTGTCCAAACCCTGCTTTATCCTCTCCTCTGATTGGTTAATCTGCAGCAGGGGAGTTTGTTTTTTTTTGCAGTTGAACCAATGGGAGGACGAATGCTTCTCTCTGTTCTCACATGAAGGTGTAAAAACCTTTTTTGGGAGGTGCAATGATTTTAGGAAGACACTTGAACGCCATCAGCAGGGCTCTAAACGTACGCCTAAATGTGTAGAAGAAGATAAAACGTTTAGTCGAAAAAGGTCCCTTCATATAAAGATTTCCTGTCTTTGTACGATCCGACTCTGTGCTTCCTCTGTCATTTCTAGCACTTCAAGGGATTAACTGTTATGTATCTGTAGTATTGAACAAATGAAGGCGCAGATAAGTTACTGTAAATATATGTAACCACAGGTAGAGGTCCTGATATTTCCTGCAAAAGAACTTTACTTTTTTAGCTCAGAGCCCATGACAAATCACTTTTATTTTTTTTCTTTTGTTTTCCAGCCATCAGAAGTTACAAATAACGACGTTACAGTACAATTAACCGGTACCGTAACCCGCCTCGCTCTGTGTCAAGTAACAAATGATTGATATCAACTGTCGGTATGTACGGTTTTAATTTTAGATTAGTTGTCCAAGTCAACTAAGACGCACTATCAAAACTCATCCCAGGACATTTCTTACGTTGACGTCAGAAGAAGGGCATTATGGGTGTCATGTGACCGGGTTCAAACGTCACTTAAAGGTCATGCGTGTGCCTGTCTCGGTAGGTAATTGGTAGGTCGTTAATGTCAGTTTAATCACTCAAAACGGATTTGTGTGCCAATAATGAACAAAATCACCTCTCTTCTGTGTTTCTTCTGTGTTTTTTTTGTTTTTGTTGTTGTTGTTGTTGTTTTCTCCACCCTGCAGTGCCCTTTTTATTGTGCCTCGGTCGTTGTAATGAGCCACTCTGATCAGACCTCAGAGCCTGACACTTGTTAGCACACACAAGCACACACACACTCCCATTATGTGGTGTTGTTTTTATGATGACATGCAGCAATATGTGTGTTCATACTGTAATAAATTATAAACCACAGGAACCAATCGATCTCTGCTTCTCTGCCTCCTTTTTTTTCCCCCCGTAAACCCTTTCTGAACAATAACTACATGTGTGAAGGTAGTAGTGAGGAAAAAGTGAGCTTCAAACATCAGTATTTTAATTCTGTTGTCAACAAATCCTGTGAAAAGGCTGAATTCCCTCTAAATTCTTGATAGATTTAGTGAGTATTTCCAGCAGCAGGATGATGTATGTGAATGTATCAATGTGTTTTTAATGGTTTTTAGCCTAGAAATGGAGATCTATAGCACAGGAGAATTGGCAACCAGTGGTAAAAGAAGTCCTAAGATCCTTAAGTAGAAGTGGTAATAAAAATATTCCATTAAAAGTAAAAATCCTGCAGTCAAACTGTTACTTAAGTAGAAGTACACAAGTACGGTCAGTAAAATATACTTAAACTCGTCATGTATGCATTTTCATGTAAAAGCATGTAGCTGGGCACAAAAAGCTCAGTTTACAAAGTATATATTAAGTGTAGTGGTTAGATAAATGTGGAAAAAGTGGAGTAAAACATCCAATATTTCCTTTTTGAATAGTTTTAGTTCTACTGGATTTCAATTCATTGTTAGTTTTGGTCTTTTCAGGCGATTTGTTGACAATAAGAAAAACATAAAATATCAGCAGACTTAAGTGTGAAATAAAGAGCAGACAGTTGAGATTCAGTATGTTGTGGATCTTTATATTTCATTTTATTTTAATGCAAAATACCATCACATAGTTGTTGTTTTTTTATTTTACAAGTATTAATTTCTCATGTTCTTTCCCAAAAAAATACTTAACACACTCTCTTTCACACAGGTCTTTCAATTACAAAAAGCAAAAAAAAAAAAAAAAAAAAGAGCTGAAAACATACAAATTTTCAGAGATTATATGGATAAATGGTGAAAATAAGATGCTGATCTCAGACTCTTCGCAGCAGGGAAACCTCTCAATCCAATCAACATAATCCTGCAGCAGCAGAATCCCGTTATTGTCTACTTTTGACCTCAAAGGATGATGCTGATTGGCTGCGGCCGCTGCTCCAATGCAGCAAAGTGACTCAGCAGGTTTGATATATTGCACACCAGAGAGGGATGCTTCCCCCTCTCTCTCTTCCTCCGCCTGTTACATTAACCAATGAGCTGAGTTAAAAAACAGCGACCCCTCCCATCTGTATGTGATCAATCCGGTTGTTTAAAGCTGATATTACTGGGGGAGAGAGGCTGCTGATGGCCAGGATTTATTCCCAGTATTCAGGAACTTTAAATTTGATGATAAAAGATAAAAAAAATGGCATCCAAACTGTTTCCCAAAGAGCAAAATAGTCAGAACATGTTGAGATCTTAAAACTCCAATGAAACAATACAAATTGTTGTTAGACTGGTTTTCTGCACACAAAGTGAGGAATGCATTAGTGCTCTTGATGATGATGAATTTCCTATAAAACATGCAAAGAAAATATCATTTTACAAACTATGCAGCAGTAGTAACCTCAGCTATATAGATTATTTTGACTGGCTTCTCATTAAAGGTAAATAACAGCTTTTTTTATCGGTCAAACTGGAAGCTTCACCCTTCTGTCTGTACTCTCATCTTCCTCCTCCTCCTCCTCCTCCAGGCTGCAGTAGCACAAATCTCGGAGCCACGCCCCGTTCATCCGGTCCCCTCAGCACACCGTGCAGACAAACATGTGCAGAGCAGCGCAGGTTCATGCGGAGAGAATGGATTTGCACAGATATGAGTGGAGCTGATGATTGATTGATTGATTGTTTCGGGGCTGCAGACAGTCAGAGCTTAAGTTCAATAACAACTGATGAATCCATCCACGAGCTGCAGCTGGATTATATATTTAATCAGTGTGGTCAATTATTAGACATAAACCACTAAGTTTAAGCAGGTAATTAGTGCTTCACATATTTGTTCCCTTCATACCGGATGTCTCCAAATGCATCAAGATCAAATCTACTAGATAAAAGTTGAACTTGCATACACTAAGGCATAAATCCCTCCAAAAACAAGACTCCCATTAGCCCTTATAGTCTGTATGCATTGAGTCCTGTAAGTATAAAGAAAGCAACATGTTTTTTAAGGATTTTAAGGTTATAAAATTGTTCCAGTAATCATGCTGTGTTTTCAAAATATGCAAACTTTGATTTCCAAGTAGTGATCCCAATAGACGTGAATAAAAAAGTGACTTCTTCTGATATAATGGAAACTACAAGTGTATCATAGCCAGAAATATTTTAATATCTTATTTAACTAACCATCAGTATAGATAAGCACAGTTGGGATCATTTTATTTACCTTTCTTGGAAAGAAAAATGACTAATCATCAGCTGCTTTTCCAGTCAAAATGTCTCCTATTGGACAATATGACGATGATAAATATTGGCCTTGACGGATGTGATTTGCTGTGAGGAGGCCGGAGGCTTCAGAGGGAACAACAAACGGTTGAAGTTTAAATAGTATTTGAAAATCATAGAAAAATACTTGAAATTCAAGCTAGTTTACTTCTGTGTAAATAGCAACTAATCTGCGATTATCTCAATTATATCCGAGCAGTAAAGTTTCACATCTCCTGAGGTCGACATATTTACACTAGCAGAGATATAAAATCTACACTCTTTTCCTTCATTCTGCAGGATCATTCACATTCATAACATTCAGTGTTTTCAGGATTGCCCTCGTACAAAAACGTGGGTGGCATTTGGGAGTTGCAGCAAAGAAAAGAGGAGTCAAGCTTGGTAAAGAGATCACACCCCCCCGACTAACTAACTTCTGAAGGGCATTACAGCATCATATGATGCCGGAGTGGACTGCTTCATTCACATTCAAAATGTAACCTTTCAGCTCTATCAAATAACCCTTAAATTCACACTCAAAATACATGCAGCCAAGAAAAAAAATACATACATCTCAAAGTGTTTCAGTGTGTTTTAGTGCCAACATGGAGGTAAAGAAGCTGCATTCAAAAAAAAAAGAAGCAAAGTCTGGAAAAAACAACTTGTGGTATGAATGCTGGTCGATTGCAGGAATATTATAAGTAAAGGTTAGAAGTCTGATAAGGTTTGTGTCAGTAGTTTTGATTAAATTATCATGCCAAGCTGTTGCCAATCAGGATATGACTGGATATTAAGGAGCAAAGGCCTACGTGAAAGACTACAATCAAGCTATGTGTAGGTGTGTGTGTCCATTCAGATAAAATGGAAGAGATGTTATAAACCCAATAATAAATACAATATCATTTCCACAAAGATATCCTGTAGGAGACGAGAGATCGAATCTTGTGTTGTTGCAAAAAAGTCACTGCAGCAAGAAGCTCAGTTTCATTTCAGATGAAGAAAAGCCAAATAATGAAATCCATTAATAATTGAAATGGATCCAATGAGAAAGGCTCAAGTGATGATTATTTAAAGAGGTCCAGTAGGCAAAATCGTGTCGTGAATACATCTGAACTGAAATGAAAGAAAATCTTCATGCAGACAGGCAGCTCTCTGTCTTTTTATCCACATCTGATATTCTTCTAAGGTACAAATGGAAAGAGAAACAAATGAAAACCTGATGAGGTATAAAAACCCAATCCAAATCACATCTCTGAAAATGAAAAGGCTCAGACACTGAAATAAAAGGAGCAGAGGAGAAAAACAAAGTTTGAGAAGATCCTGGATGAATAAAAAGGTTTCAGCAGATTAAGAAACAGCAAAACATTTTTTTTTCTAACTGTCTGAGTGACAGAGAGACGTATCAAGGAAGCATATGAGCATATTTCCCAAAGTGTTGAAATATTGATTTAAAGGAATCTTTCCACATTTTGAGAAATACACTTATTCGCTTCCTTGTTAGATGTGAAAATCAATACCACGCTCATATCTGTGCATTAAAGGTGTAGTGTGTAGAATTTAGGGACATCTAGTGGAACAGATTTGGAAGAAATGCAATATAATATTCATCAATATGTTTTAATTAGTGTATAATCACCTGAAAATAACATTTGTTGTGTTTATGTTACCTTAGAATGAGTCCTCTTTCACGGAGGCGGCCATGTTGCACCGCCATGTTTCTACAGTAGCCCTGAACGGACAAACCAAACACGAGAGCCTTTCACAAGGGAGGGGGGGGTGGGTATTCAGTTGGTTGCAATCTGCAACCTCACCACTAGGTGCCACTAAATCCTGCACACTGGTCCTTTAAGTATGGAGCTAAATCCAGGAGGCGATTATCTTAGCTTAGCAAACAGAGAGAAAAGAGGAAAACAGCTAGCTTGGCTCTGTCTAAAGTTCAGAAATACAAATGTAAAACAAGAAATGTAAAAACAACAATTTATAGTTACAGAATAAAACTGCAATTTTTTGTTTTTACATTTCAGTTTGTGTACAGAATAAACAAATGATATATTTTTAAGTTTTAACTTCAGAGTCAGGCTAGCTGTTGTCTTTATGCTAAGCTAAGCTAATTGCTTCCTGGCTCCAGCTCTGTATTTAACACACAGACATGAGAGTGGTAATGGCCTTCTCATCTGTAATCCACATCTGACAGACACTCTGACAGAAGGGTAATAAACAGAACTAACATCTGGACATGATATTCTGGGTATGATATTCTTGTTTTGTTGATAAATAAGGGTAAAAAGAAATATGTCTCTAAACCAACATGTTAGACTACGGATCTAATTAACAGGCAACAAGCATTAATAAAATAACCTTTAAAATCAAAACCCAAACACAAAGCAACCACTTTACTTCTGTTGAGATTTCTCCTGTGCATTTTGGAGCAGTAAATACAAAACAACATCATCTTTGGTGTCTTCCATCCGTTTGCTGTCTACGTTTGTTCCCTTTAGCTCGGCTGGAGAAGTGATCACATGTGAGGAGGGTATACAGTGTATAAAAACTCTGATTTTTTTTCTACAAATTTTTTTTTTACATTCACAGTCCTTCCTTTATATGTGAGCATCAGCATGAAAAACCTGATGAAGAAGCTACAGTTTACAGTAATGCATATTGCCAAAGCTGCACCCCCCCCCCCGTGTTCTTTGATAAAATGGTGTCTTCCATCCACATTTTCAGCACATCCTTAGTGATGGGTCCACTTTATAATCTCCTACAGTGGGGTGTGTGGAGTGTGCTGTACTCAGATAAAACTCTGATAGCTGTGCGTCAACCACATCGTCTTTACAAACATCTTCGATGAACCATCAGCTGATGGAGCGTTCAAGTCTTTATCACACACGCTCTGCTAGGTTTTCACCAGCGGCTGTTCTGAAATGTCCTCCGGTGTTTTCTCTCCTTCGCGGGATTTTTTCCTCTTCTTGTGGCCTGAGAAGACAAGGAGACGTTAACAGTTAAGGCTGGTGTCACACCTACAAATCGCCATCTTTACCGGTTACTATCTGAATACTTCTTCCACCACTGGTAGACCTCAAGATTTAGACATTTTCAGGCTTTTGAATGCTGTTGGAGCCAATATGTTTTCATCTTGGATGAAATTATTAGGACAATTGCTCTTCAGGCCATTAGGGGGCAACAACAGGGCTATGGTGGAGGCCCTCACTATTATAGTCTATATATATAATGCACCAATAGGAGGAAAGAAAGGAGGGAAGGATGGAAGGAAGGATGGATGGATGGATGGATGGATGGATGGATGGATGGATACATGGATAGATAGATAGACTTTATTTTAGCAGGGGAAACCAATTGAGAGCAAAGCTGTCATTTCCAATGGTGACCTGCAAATACACAACCAAAACAAGCATATAACAAAAAGTCAATCATATACAAAGACAAAGACAAAACAGTCACAATTAAGAACAACAGCAGCATTCATTATATAAAACATCATTCAACAAAATCTTAAAATGTTTGAGGGATAAAAACTCTAATTTAATGAAGTCCTGAAGCTTCTATAGCTTCATGTATGGGATATCCAAGGTAATGCATTCCTGTGAATGAGTGTGGTATCCCATATTTCTAAGTCTTAATGATGATAATAAATAATACGGTGGTTTATTTAGGCTTATTATGGCTTTCTAAATAAAAACAAGACAGTTTACATCTGCATAGTAAAGCACTAATAAAAATGTTGCCTGTACAAGAGGAACTGTTTATTTCTATAAAAGAAACCTCATTTAAACTTCAGCTTTTTAGTCAGTTAACCGGATACCCAGATACTTATAACATGGGACTTTTTAAATTTAAGCCCCAGATATTGCACTAATAGTAAAACTTAGTGGATTTTTCATTTGGGATCTGGTGAAGAGCATGTAATTAGTCTTAACTGGATTTAGTAAAAGCTTAAGTTTAATCAGTGCAACCTATGAACTCAGGTTGTGCGCTTTTAATGGCAGGAGGCACAAAAATTCCTACAAAGCGAACATGACTGCAAGAAAAAAGATCCATAAACAGCAAGACAAATTTCATCACATCCACAGCACGTCAAGCCAACTGCGACCCACCACCATAGAAAACCGTCTGTTTAAGGTTAGTGTTTGTCGTTTGGATAGCTTAAAAACCATTAAACTATTGGAGTGACCATTATTTGGTGCCACCACAGTTTTAAAGACACCTTTCTCACCTGTATTAATCTAAATAAAGAAAACATGCTCGGTCTGCGTGGAGCCCATTAACTACAAATTACATGTATTTTAATTGCTGTTGAGCATTTCAAAGAACTAACATACTGGTTTTTCCAACATACAGAAACAAAGATCACATCTGCAAATAATACAACCTATGATATTCACTATGATCTCAAGCAAGTTATAATTTTTATAAGGTGACTTTTATATCAGATTGAAATAATCATAAATCAATGACTGTCTGATAAGTAGGTTTAGTTGTGTTTAGTTTCATTTGTATGTGTACTTTATGGAAATTTGTCAGAGCTCATGTATACGTGTATTGAACAGAAACACAGTCGTAGTCCTATAAGAAACAACATGGGAATACAAAGTGGGCTAATTGGGAACAATAATGGAAGTTTAAGTAGGAGGCAGGATCTGGAGGGGAAGCTGTGATTGTGTGTTTGTGTGTGTGTGTGTGTGTACATTCCTTTTCTATGTGTGTGTGTGTATAGTGTGTATGCGGTTGTGTTTGCATGTGAATGAAAGCCGAGGAAGCACAGAAAAGGTTGTGTGAATGAGCGGTTTGTGTGTGACTGACTGAATTTGAGCAGGAGTTTCTTGCCCAGTGTGTCCTCTGAGCCGCTCAGCGACAGGCTGCTGATGAAAGGAGACGTGTCCGTTTCTATGGGAACAGCGGCCATGTCTGAGAGAGAGAGAGAGAGAGAGAGAGAGAGAGAGAGAGAGAGAGAGAGAGAGAGAGAGAGAGAGAGAGAGAGAGAGAGAGAACTGCATTTTCATGATGCTGTCAAATGATGAACAGCTTCGGGCAGATTAAAGTCCTGACTCTCAGTTGAGTTTGTGAACAAGGTGAAACAGAAAAAGTTGCGTCGAGTGATGTCTGGAAACTTTTTTTTTTACGTGAAAATATATCTGCTTTTTCCAGAAAGTGATGCTCCTAATAACTACCAACCAGTAACCAATCAAATTGCTCGTCTGACAGTAGCTGTAACATAAACGGAGACGTCGTACCCGTGTGTGCGTCAGTCTCACATCTGTCCTCTCTGATGTACGGGATCTCATCCATCCTGAGAAACACTGAATCACTGGGACTCTTCTGGCCGTCAGATTTACTGCCTACAGCAGATAAACACACACACATAAACACACACAAATGTACTTGCATCAAAATACATGTGAGATTTTTCTATTTATTACATTCTAACTGCTTCTCTAAATCTATTTCTGCTCTATTAGCAATTCAGAGTTTGAACTGGTTACCAAAGTGTGACACCCAAAAAAAATCCAAACCAAATATAGTAGTAGAATTATATATAAATGAATATTGTTAAACTAATGTTTTCAGTCATAGCAGCGTGGCTCTGGGGATGACAGTCTGTCAGTCCACCGTTTTGATCCAGACTGAAATATCTCAACAACTATTAGTTTGATTGCCATGAAATTTTGTGCAAACATTCATAGTCACCAGAGGATGAATCCTAATGACTTTAGTGATCCTCTGACTTTTCATGGCGTCAATGAGGTTGACGTTTTTGTTTTTTATTGTAACCGCTAGACAACTATTACACAGATCGCTGTGACATTTGGTGCAGATTTTCACGTCCCCCTCAGGATACATTTTAATAACTTTGATCTCGTGACTTTATCCAGCGCCATCATCAGGTCAAAATTTTTGGTTATCCAAAAATTTAGTTTATGATCAAATACCTACAAAACATTCCCATCAGCCTGTTCTGTACTTTGTGTTAAGTGCTCATTGACAAATGTTAGCATGCTAATACACCTAGCTAAAATGGTTACCATAACATTACACATGCTAATCAGCAAAATGTTCACATTTAGCTCAAAGCATTCAAGCGCTGTGTCCAAGGACAGCCTGACAGAGATGCTAGCATGGCTGCTACAGTAAGTCAATGATCCTGGAATCGTCAGTTTTCAGGCTTGATCTCTATTCTGTAGGTCAGTAGGTTTTCTTCAACTACTGCTTTGGTAGTTGTGGCAGAGGCTGGATGTTTCAAATCATAATTCAGTTCTTTCTGGGGTACAAGTACCCCTAGTTGGGGATCCCTGCCCCAACCAACAACTCATTAAAATCAAACTTACTCTTTATCTAACTAAAACCAGTCTAAGAACCCTCAAGAGTGAGGACCAACCAACAAAAAACTCGACGGACACACCAACAAAACAGAGATGTTCGCTGAGATACTGCAGCCTCCTGTCTTTTCTTCATGTTTTCCTATTATCTCTGTCAGTCATCTGTCAGTCTGTTTATCTCTCCTCACACTGTCTCTGTCACAGCTTTCTGAACACGTCTCTGTGGTTACTGAGCTGTATTTATACTGCATAATAATAATAATACATTTAATTTGTACCGCACTTTTCATTCATGGTGGAACTCAAAGTGTTACAATATTAATAACATAGAACACACAACGTGTTTAGGGTCACAGCTCTTATTGATGTCTGTCTGAACGGTAAACCTGCTTCAGGATTGTCATTTCCTGTGCAACCCTCTTTTTTTCGGACTCATCACTATCACTCGTCTCCGGGATGGAGGATACTTACGGACGATGCGGTTCTTCTCGTTCAGCAGCGACGTGCTGTGCGGGACGCTGGACTGCTGTCCTCGTGTTCGGGCTGAACTGGGCCGACCGGGCTCTCTGGGCGGAGGCATGAGGGTAGTGGTTGTGGTTTGCTCCGGGGGCATGAGTGTGGCACCGTGCTCCGGGGCCGGAGGCTCCGGGGTCGGGGTGTTGGCCTCTGTCAGACGAGCGTCGGCGTCGGGCGTCTGAGGAGAGCTGTCCATCCGGGTGGCTGTCAAAGCGTTCTGGTAGTGACTCCGGGTGATCTGACACACAGGAGCAGAGGATTATGGGTGTTATCATGGGTTGTGTGCAGCTGTCAGACACTACTTGAGTAAAAGTATGTAGTCTAGTTGGAGTACTCAAGATATTGGATTTTATTTCAACTGAAGAATCACATTTTCCTCTTTAGGATGAGAAAACAAACTTTGGGTACCTTATAAGACCCATGAGATAAACTCAAAAAAACAATCCAAGCCAGTTTTGGATTTGGATACCATTCAGGATATAAAAAGCATCGTCACCCTACAGCAGTTATATTTACATATTGTTGTTTTTTCCCTTTTCCATGTAATGCAAAATAGATGCAAAGTCACAACAACAGCTGCTGAGAACTCACAGCCTCTCTGTTTGTCATATTCAACTTTTTAACTCTTTCTCGACTCTCAGTTCAACTTTTTTTTGCCTCGTCAGGGGTGAAGCCAGGAGAGGAGGACTTTAATGTCAGCTGGTCAGTTCAGCCACTGACCATCAAGTTAACTTTTTCCTTTCTCAACATCATGACAAGTGATCTCAAAAACTAACTTTCATGAAATATGTTCTCAGTGCCCAAAGGATTAATGCTAATATTTCTCATGACCACCATCAGGCCACAATTTCTGCTTCTCCGTGATAAATATAAAAGTTTGGGGTGCCCTGCTTGCCTTAGAGGTTTAAAGTGCTGACCAAAAACCAAAGCATCCCTGTTTTGAGTCTGGCTGAGAACTTTTGTCACTTGTTGTTCCCCATCTCTCTACTTTTGACTCTCCAATAAAATGATCTACATACTGTATATAAAAATGTATTTACCTCTTGTTGTTGTTATTATCTCAACTCAAATCTTACATTTTTCTCCATCAAATTTTGGGGATTTTATGTCTCTACATTTCAGGAAAATGGAAAACCCATTTGATGTGGGCAAATTCAGGTGTTACCTTGATGATCTGCACATGTGTGAGCTGTCTGACGGAGTAGTCAGGCAGGTAGACGTTCCCCCCTCCGTTCAGTTGGCTCATGCTTCCCCCGTACAGCATCGACTCAGAGCGGTCCAAACCACTGCTGCGAGACGGGGATCTGTGGACTGCAGCGGGAAACAAAAAGCTTTGAGTGAGCTCGAGGACGCTGCTTCACTTCGCCCTCGTTAATACGTGACGGGCTCGGCCGCTGTGGCTGAAAGCGTCCATTCATTTCAGTCACTTCACACGATGAATGCTGCGTTCAAGTGTTTGCTAGTTAAATGACTTGAAAGTGTTCACAGACTATAATGTGTTTAGAACCCTTTGAATGCCATGACTGAAGATTTGTGGAGAGTTTAAGTGATCATGGTCAGGTTTTTTATCACTAAAATCCACAAATACACATATTCACTCACAAACAATACTTTACATTTTTTGTGTTTTTATCGTTTTCATGAATTCAACCTGCTGTAATTTACCTGACAACTACAACATGGCTCTTACTTTGTGTATCTGTGTAAAATCCAATTGATAAGCCTTTTATAAATGGTTTAATTAAGTTTATTTTTGAGTTTGTGTGACTTTGTATGTTTGTTTGCACTCCTACTGTTGTGAGAGACACTTTGAGTTTACGTCTGTATGTCCTGAGGTCACTTCAGCTGCTTCCTGACTGCTTTAAGTGGCTAAATCAAAACCAGGATTACATTTATGTGTTTACATCAAACCTGCATTAACTGATTTTCTGTCCACTTGGGGGCAGCAGAAACAAGTCGTGAACATGACACTGACATACCATCACTTTTTAAGATGATGTGTTAGTTTATTTCCATATCCAGCAGTTATGGAGCAACATTATCATTTATTTGGAGTCGTTCACTCTCTTTTAGCTCTGTTTTTGCTCTCTATCAACTCCTGAGGGAAATATCTGGCTCTTTAGCTGCTAAATGCTCCACTATGTTCACCAGCTAGTAGTTAAGTGTGTCTGTTTGCTGTTTGGTGCTGAGCAGGTAGTGTACAGTTGGTTTTTAGAGCTTTTTCTCTTAAAAACAGCCAAAAATGATGCTATGAGAGCACTGAGAGTGAACCAAAACAGTAAAGTTGCAGCCAGACAGCTAATCAATGAGCTGAAACTTGCTATAAAGCTCCATAAAGCAGAGGGTAAGTACACAATTCAAATACATGCATACATGTGTGTATATCTGTACCTGTTGGCATGATGGCAGGTACCCCAAAGTATGAAAAAGCTCCATTCTCAAACTTCAGCGCCTCCTTACCGAACTCCACCTCGACTCGCCCCTGAAGAAACACACCAGAGAAACATCACAGTGAACCAAACAGCTTCAGTCTGGATCAAGAAGATGTTTTCTTCAACTCTCCCTGAATAAAAGCATCAATGAGATAAATGTCTAAAACATAAAAGCAGGTACCTGCAGCACCAGGATGAAATACTCCACCGGTTTGTTGCGCTGGAACAGAAAGTGTTGCGGCGCTCGCTTGTGCTTCTCATCAAACTTGAGTTCTTGAACAACGCTGGGATGTTTGATCAGCCTCAACAAGATCTTCTCTGAGATGTGAGCTGGTTTAAAGGGCTCCACCTCTGATGGAGGGAGAACAGCATTAGTCGGTAGCAGAGTCATATTAAAAATTGTTATGATGACGATGGCATGTCGTATTAAAAGAAGCTACTTTTTGTCACTGTCCAGTGAAAAAAATGTGTCTCTGAAACATATATATCTGGAAATAAAACATTTTCACAACCTGAAAACATGACAAATTGACGATATATGTTTTACAGTAGCCTAAGGTTTTTACTTAATCTGGGTTTTCTAGTTTACTTTATTTGTGGACCTTGATTGTACATTAATTTTCTTCACAAGATTCATGGATTCTGTGAAAAGGCAAATGTAATAAAAGCCAAACATTGCATGAAATATGTATAAATAAAGGTGGAAATGCTCATTTTAAAGCCTTCATGAAGGTCAAAAACTTTTCAACAAGGGTTTGGAAGAGGTTAATATGTTCCTCAGGGCTAGTAGGATGTAAACTGAACCCTCTTGACATTGTCTGTGGGGTTGTGAGCACGCTTCATTTATTATCAACAGAGACTTTTTGCTTCACTAAACATGATCAGGAGCCAAAACAGCTTGTTTCAGACAGAGGCTGAACTGGCAGGCTGCGAAAAGGGACAGTATAAGATAAATTAGTGGTTCTCAAAGTGGGGTCCAGGGAATCCAGGGGGTCCCAAGCAAAAAGGGGATGAATTAATTGTCACTATAATTCACACAATGACAGAATGTTTGACCATTTTGGTCACGGGTTTCATACACTTTCTGTAATAAAACATCTAAAAGCAGATAGGGGTCTAATTTACTCATACAAAGATATACCATTAGAGCCCCAGATTGAAAATATAGACATGTGAATGTGTTTAATATGCTCCCTTTAACCCTCCTGTTGTTTTCGGGTCAATTTTGCCCCGGGAGGACAACAGGTTTCATTATGTGCTTTCATCAAAAAACTTGAAATGGTTTTAAATCAGTATCCTGACTAAACTTTTCCATATACCAGTCTGCCATAATCCATCAACATATTTTCCTCTGATCTCAACTGTAGTTAAAATAATTCATAATTTTTTTAGTCAGGATACTGTTTTGAAACCATTTCAATTTTTTTGCTGACAGCACATAATGTTGTCCTTGGGACAACAGGTTTCATTATGTGAGCACACTTCATTTATTATCAACAGAGATTTTTTGCTTCACTAAACATGATCAGGAGCCAAAACAGCTTGTTTCAGACAGAGGCTGAACTGGCAGGCTGCGAAAAGGACCAGTATAAGATAAATGAGTGGTTCTCAAAGTGGGGTCCAGGGACCCCAAGGGATTCCAGGGGGTCCCCAGCAAAAAGAGGATTAATTTATTTTCATTATAATTCACACAATGACAGAATGTTTGACTATTTTGGTCATGGGTTTCATGCACTCTCTGTAATAAAACATCTAAAAGCAGATGGGGATCTGTGGTCTAATTTGTGTCAGTTTAGGGGTCTTTGGTGTGAAAAAGTTTGAGAACCTCTGAGATAAATAATTTCTTTGAAGCCCCAGATTGAAAATATTGATATGTAAATGTGTTTAATATGCTTCCTTTAAACCTCCTGTTGTCCTCTTGGGTCAATTTTGACCCGGGTTTCATTATGTGCTGTCATCAAAAAACTTTAAATGCTTTTAAATCAGTCTGCCATAATCCGTCAACATATTTTCCTCTGACCTCAACTATAGTTAAAATAATTCATAATTTTTTAGTCAGGATACTGTTTTGAAACCATTTAAAGTTTTTTGATGACAGCATATAATGACACCTGTTGTCAACAACAGGAGGGTTAAACCATGAGGTGATTAAAAAATCGGGTCAATTTTGACCCGGGAGGACAACAGGAGGGTTAAACCATGATGTGAATAAAAAATTTGGGTCAATTTTGACCCGGGAGGACATAATTTTTTAATTTTCATAATTTTTTTGTCAGGATACTGTTTTGAAACCATTTAAAGTTTTTTGATGACAGCACATAATGACACCTGTTGTCCTCCTGGGTCAAAATTGACCTGAGGTCAACAGGAGGGTTAAACAAAATCCTAAACAAACACAAGAGCACACACAAAGCAGGAAGCTGATTGGTCAGTACCTGTGGAGAGGAAGCGGTGCGTTGCCAGGAGAAGCTGAGGAGAAATCTTTACTTTCATCTCGTTCTCTGACAGCTTGAAGATGGAGAAGTCCTGCTGCTTCCGCTCATGGTGGGAAACACGACGCTTCGTACGATTATCAGCTGACAGGAGAGACGCACACCAACACACACAAAATCAGTGTGGTCAAATCACACAAGCTCTCATAATGAAATCAAAACATTTTGTCCTCTTAAGTGTGTTTGTGAGCGTGTTTGCGAGCGTACTGTAGAGGTCGGTCTCATCCAGGATCTCCGACTTGATGATCTCCTCGATGACGTCCTCCAGGGTGACGATGCCCATCACCTCGTAGAAAGGGTCGCCCTCACCCTCGTTGTTCACCCGCTGCACGATGGCCAGGTGGGACTTTCCTGGATGAGAAGTTCAACAAGAACCTTTATGTCAGTGTCACTTTTAACCCTCAGTATATAAAACTAAAGAATAAATTGGAAAAAAAAGAATGGTTAAGGAGCATTAAAGGAAAAGTTCACAATTTTCCAAGTCTGACTTAAAACAACAGTCAGGTGTCCATATAAGTTGATGTGAAGCTTATATGAGTCTTCATCAGTCTGAGTTAGTCATATCAAGTGGATATCTGACACATTTACAGTCTTTTTAGCATCAAATTCCCTCTTTGTGTTTCCTCGGACAGTGTTTCCCTGTTGAGCTGCAGGTGGAAGTATAGTAACAAAAAGAGGAACTTTGGCACTAAAAAGACTGTAACGTTGAAAGATATCTACTTGATTTGACTCATTTGGATGCTGAAGCTTCATATTAGCTTCAGATAGACTTTTAAATACATTTTTGTACAGAAGGAGGCTCGAGGCTTCAAATACCAGTATGAATAGGAAGGATGATTGTTATGTTATTTAAGACATACGGCATAAAATCACTTTGAAATTCAACATTTTTCGCAGCAACTAGAGTGGATACTGAATATATTCTGAGCCAACATACAGTAAGTACATGAAACTAAACAAGGAACTGACATGAGTATCAATGTGTGTGTGTGTCAGGGGACATTTGTGTTACATCTTTGGTTCATTTTTTTAACAAATGTAAATAGTAAGAGAGGGATTCAATTTTTTACTCACAAACATATACATTTATGTTCTTTTGCATTTTAGGTCCCAAAAAGGAAAGTTGTCCGATTTATTGTTATACAGTATATTTGCACTTTTTCTCATATTGCACCACCCTCTGTAAAATGTCCTATAAATTAACTGCAAATAACACAGAAGCTTCCAGGAAATTAATATAAAATTAGGACCCATAACCTAACAGTCACAATATATATATATATAAACCTCATACTTTGTATACATATTCTTATATAAGAGAATTTATAATGAAATTTTGGATTCAATTTGAGTAAACCTGCCTCCCTTCACATGTTCGTATGACTCACAGTGAGTGGGAGTGGAGCCGAGCAGTTTGATGTTCACTAAGTGGAGCAACAGAAGGAGCTGAATGGAGTGGGTGTAGCAGCAGGGAGGACTCAAACACACACACACATGTCTTTGGAAAAACACAATCCATCATATAAATGTACTCAGGTGACATATCCAGAGTCCGCTGTGTTTACTTTCAGGATGATGAGTGTGTGTGTTCTCGTTTCCAAAGAGAAACGGAATAATTAATAATCCGTGTGCAGAGCCGGATGAAAAAATAAACAAAACAAAACAGAGCCATTGTAAGATTAGATTAGGTTTTGATATTTAAAATTTTGGATTCGATTTGAGTAATGCTGTTTCTGTTCACATGTATGTATGACTCACGCTGAGTGGGAGCGACGGCTGGCTGTGCAGTTAGATGTTCAGTAAGTGGAGCAACATGATGATGATGATGATGAGTGTGTGGTTTCGGAGGTAAAATCTTGGGGCGTTTCCAAAAATAAATGGAATAATTAATAATCCATGCACTGCTCTGGATGAAGAACTCCTGCAGGAGAAGAGATTTTACTGAAGAAAATACAGAAAGTAAAACAAAATAGAGCCGTTTTTTACTCAGGCTGACGGGGTCTTAAATGAGATTTAGGACTTATTTAATTCAAGGTGGTTAGGCCTGTAAATGAAGCAGAAGGAACAAGAAGAGGTGTGTGTGTGTGTGTGTGTGTGTGTGTGTGTGTGTGTGTGTGTGTGTGTGTGTGTGTGTGTGTGTGTGTGTGTTTTGTCCTGATGCCAATATGTGTGTAACTAAGAGACACAGCAGCAGCAGTTGTACGTCGTGTCAGTCAGCCAGCTCTTACATAATTCACAACTTCTTTTACAGTCAGAAAATATGTACGTGTGCAGAGGTTAGTGAGACACATACACACACACACACACACACACACACACACACACACACACACACACACACACACACATTGACAGAAAACAGAGTGAATCCTTGTTAGTAGAGAGTTCACTCCTCGGCAGTCTGGCTCCGACTCAACTTCTTGACTGAGATTCGCTCTCTGTTTCCACATTCTCTGCCTGCCAAATACTACCTCAAACACACACACACACACTCACTCTCACACACACACACACATTCACACATTCACACAAATGCACATGATTCTGGCAGCCCTGCATTTAGCTAAGTGGGTCAGCCTTACATACAGATCAGGCCGAGAGAGAGAGGAGGAGAGAAGAGCATTTACAACTTATGCGCTTGTGTGTTCTCTCTCTCTCTACTCTGTATTGTGTCGGATTGAATGTCTCCATCAGTGTCTCACTCACACTTCTCCTTATCTTTAAAGTATTTCTTTAACCTCCTGACCTTATATTTCTCTATATACCCATTAAATAGCCTCAAAGATGGAAACAAAACAAGTAGAAAGGCAGATGCTTCTAAGACAACATTGTGAATGGCTGCAACGTTTCATTAAAGAGAAATATTTTCCTGTTATTCAGTTTGATGCATCAAGACATGTTTTAATTTTTATGGATTCGCACAAAAAACTCAAAGCAGAAAAAAAAGCACTACATAGTCAATAAAGTATTTGTGAAATAAAATGTGCGTGAGGCAAAGAAAGCTGATGAAAGGTCATAAGGTCAAGTCAAATCTTCAGCTTTTCTTCCACTTGATCGTTCTTATTCTGCATAATCCAAATAATCCCTCTACTGTTTACTGCTTATATTTAATGAGAACTATATTCAGGAATATCTCAAGTATCTGGGACACTGAGTCTGCATATTATTGTTTCACAGCCGGTTAAACGTTGTAGGATAATCAGGATTTCTTCACCTTCATTTTTATAAGCTGTTCCTCAGTCTTGCAGCATCACTCCCGACATGCAAGTACGATCCAGCGGAGACTTTATTCCACACCTGACATCAACTTGAACATCAGGGTGAATCTACAGGATCACATCAAATTTAGATAGCACACCGTCCCACATCTTTGTGATTACAGCTGTTATCAGTGCCGCTTTTTTAAAAAAAGCTGTAAATCCTGGAATGTGCTGATCAGATTCGTCTCCAGAAATAAAACTGCTTGAGTCTGAGTAAAAAGTGGTGAGATCAGCTCTGCGTATTTAAAACATCTAGAGACTGAGACGAGGAGGGTTTGGTTTTGCGGTTCGACCACCTTGTTCATTTCAAGGAGTGATTTCTGGGGGTCATGAAGACTATTTCTCATTAATTTATGGCCACACAAGAGACGGATCAAGTATTAAAAAAAAAATACATGTTTACAAGTGGATATTTGCAAGAGCTCAGTTAGGAATGCTACTTTATCCTCCCTCTAAGAGATCTAAGTAGTAAATTCCTGTCATGTGTTATTGCAGGCTCTCATCTGTAGATAAACACAGACGTGATAGATTTTTAGACCCTAAAGGATTAAACTATTGATCGGGTGCTGTGAGCCAGAGAGGAATCCACTCCTTAATTGTAAACTGATGACTGAAAACACTTTAGATTATTATTTAGAATATACTGTATATGATGCTTTATTCTATCACAGTACTCGTGTTTGCAGGTTAAGAGCTGATCGGCTGAAATATGTCAAAAAAAAAAAAAAAGCAGCATGGATCCAGAGAACAGATGGCAGGGAGACAAACTGTGGAAATACAACGATGAATATTTTATACGCTGCCTCCTGGGAGATGGTACAGTGACAAGGACAGAGAGAGAGAGAGAGAGAGAGAGAGGGGGGGGGAACAACGGAGGGCGATAAAATCAAGGGGTTGTGTAGAGTAGCAAAATCTGTGGGTGTAGATTACGCAATAGAAGCGCAGCAGTGAATTAAACAAAACTATTGCTGTTAATAGATCATTTAGCGATAGTGCCTGAAATTATATCAGAGTTTTTGAGTCTCACATTCATCACAACAGTTCCTCAGGTTTTCATCTTTCCTTTTTGTCAATATTTACCACGTTTAGCGACTGCTTGGTTAACTTTGGACGTGAGATAGAGAAATATTTTGTCATTCCTCTCTCCTCTCTTTCTGTGGTTTCTTTCAGAGTGCTTGCAGATGACAAATTTGAACTCCCGCCAGAAGTTTTTCACTGTGATTTAAGTCAGAGCCGTCCAGATCTGCCAGACGTTTATTATCTCAACGTTAAACCTACTGTTGTTCTTATAAAGTGTCGACTAATTATAGTGTTGAAAGTCACTAATTTGAGCTTTGTGGCAGAAGGGGAAACAAAGTCTCGTCCAGGATTTGTGTGTAATGTTCACCGTTTAGCTTCTCTGGCACTGAAAAAAAGTTTCTGTGTACCAGGATACTACTGCTGCGGTGCACAGCAGGGGAAAAGTTTGCTTGGCCAGACAAACTGCTTTGCATCCAGGCCAAAGAATCCCTCTGTAGTCTCACCAGATCATCTCCGCAGTGGCTTTAAATGAATATTGTGTTTTGTTAAGTGCTGGCGGAGAAGAAACGGCTTCTTCACTCCTCCTGCACTTTTACATCATCCTCCATTGCAGCTAATGAGCTCTGCAAGTGAGCAAAGGTTTGATTTATTGTTTTTAGATGTCTATGTTGCTTATAAATATTGGTGACATGTGCTTTGCATGTCCTGCAAATTTAAAAAAACCCAAAACAAAACAAGCCTGTTGTGCTGTTGCTCATTTCAGTTGACTTTGCATTAATTCTAATTTCTTTTCTGCAACTTTTGTAAAAAGACTACACTGAGCCCTGAGTGATGATCAATGCTTTTATGGTGCTCTTTTAACCTTATAATCTATAAGATTTATGCTGCTGAATTGTAAGTTTGCATTGTACGGGTGATGCAGGAAGAGGAGCGTGTCTTGTGTGTAGCAGCGTAGCTTCAGCTGACAGGCTGAAGTGGCTCATAGGCTTTGCTCAGTGTGTTTCTCTAAACTGTCAGTGCCTCTTTCATCTTCGTTTTGAGCGTGTCCATGTGTTTACCTTTGTGTAAGACGATGCATAATTATATTAACATTTACAAGCAGAAACAGGTCATTTTACACACAGGCGTAGTGCCATTTGAGCTTTGGTTTCTGCTGCATATTGATTAAACTTGAATAAAATTTTAGAGAACCTTCAAAACAATAATAGCAGATAATAAAATAACGCAGATGGCCGCGTTGGTGTGCATGTTTTGCTATGATGAGAACATGAAATAGAGTAAAACATCTATGAGTTTAAAGGCTTATCAGACACCAAAACACTGAACTGTGCAGCACTCTTCTGTCACAATATTCACAAGGTAACTAGTAGAATTCACTCATTCATGCAACACAGTGATCTACCAGGAGTGTGCACTTGCATGCATTTGATTGGGTAAGCTCTGCTGATGACATTGCACTGCATTGCAACCCAGCTTAAATTTTTTGTCAGATGACCCACTGAATTGTTTTTTGCTAACGTCAGTCTGACCACAGCCTTTGGTAACCGTCAGGTTGAATTAATGAAGCAAATATGCTGCAATTTTGCAACTTGTAGTGTCTTAAAGTAAACAAGTCAAATGTATTAATATCACAGAGAATAACTGCAGCTGAACTGATGCATTTTCAGAAACAAAACCAGATGTTCCACGCCACTATTAGCCAGACCATTAAGGACTTCCAATATGGCCGACAGCATATATATGAACTTCTCTGGGCACATTTAGACCCAGAGTAGTGATACAGTAAAACAACACAAGGGGCTCCGCTGTTGTGAGTGTACTGCAAGAGGGTGCACAGGTAGATGTTTAAATACAAACCAAGAAGTCCATTTTGACATAATAAACGCACCACAGAGAGACAGAGGGTTAGTAGTGTTACCAGGGCAACCTGAAGACTCAGTTTATAATCCTCTAGTCTGTGTGGATTATCTTTTCCAGATCCCTGTGTGGAACAGTGACACATATCATGTCTGTGTTCATCCTACAGCTCTGATAGTATCTCATACAAACCACTCCAGGAACACACACATAACGTATATAATATATATACAGAACATTACAGTCAGCAGGAAGTGTGGATATCTGATTGGACAGCTGGATGATGGATGTGTAAGATGAAGATGAAGTTTTGGTGCATGTGAATGTCATCTTTAGGTTTCCTGGGTGTATAAAAGCTTTTCAAAGACGCATTTTGGACATTTGAGAAATCACAAAAGACAAAAAGAGTGATCTTGAAAATGAGGCATTTAGGTGATACCAGATTTTTACTCAGCGGTTATAAGATAAGCAAAATAAATGAGCTGTCTGATGTCTCCTCTAAACAGAAGCCTCCTTGGTCAAGGTGTCCTCCTCTGTTTACATTTGTCTCTTCCTGTTCTTACCACCAACCCAGCAGAAAAAAAAAAAAAAAAAAAAACAGAAAACGCTGACAGTGCAGGGTTCCTGAACATGCAGGAAGGCAGTGACTAGCAGCGAGGCCTGTGATTGGCTAGTGAGCACCCCACCCATTTAAAACTCTACAATAAAGCGGAATGCCAGCAGACCGCATACAGAAGCCCTCTCTGCTGCAGCACCACTGCAAACTGTGTGTGTGTGTGTGTGTGTGTTTTTTTTTTCAATCTTTTTGTGATGCAGGGCAGAGCTGTGGCTGCTATTTTCCAGCTCTGCATCCACTGAGCATCCTAATATACTTAACTGAGGAGGTAACTCTGCTGTCTGTTTTGTTTTGGGGTTTTTTTTTTTCCAGCCAGTTCAGAACTCAAAGCAGCAACTTTTAGGTCACATCCTAAATGTCACTCACTGTTTCCCGAAGCGCATGATGCAACCTGAAATGTCTCCTTTTGTCCCGACCAACAGACCACAACTCAAATATATTCAGTTAACTGTCATCGAGGAGTAAAGAAACCAGAAATTATTCACATTTAAGAAGCTGGAACCATAGAAGATTAACTGATTATCAAAATACTTGATAACTGTTGCAGCTTTAAAAGTATTTTTAATTTCTTAGAACCTTAAATTTCACCTTAAGTTTCCTTACCATGATCGACAAATAAAGTAAGATTGACTCAGCACACCAGGAAAGCACTTTCAGATAGGACTGGGCAATATATCAATATTATATCCATATCGTTATACGGCATAAGTGTTGTCTTTTCCTGGTTTTAAAGTGATGTAATTTTAACTTACCAGACTGTTCTAGCTGCTATATTATTTGTTATTTTATCCACTTAATCAGTATATCCACATTGCTGATGATTATTTATCAAAAACATCATTATGTGAATATTTTATGAAAGCACCAATAGTCATCCCTATAATATTGTCTCAGGTATCGAGGTATTTGATCAAAAATATCATATTTGATTTTGTCTATATCACCCAGCCGTACTTTCGGACCAATCCAGAGCGCTTATTTATCTATTCCATCATCTGTGTTTGACCCTTTGATCTCATCTCTACATATCTCAACCTTTCATAAATGTAAAAACAACAAAAGCTTGTTTGACGTCAACCTTGAAGTTTCATTTGGCTAATTCTGCAAATTTGAAAAGTCCTGAGAGAGACAGAATTTCCCTCTGCAGGATGAGAGAAAAAAAAGATGAAAAGAGGTGACAGATGTGTCAGATCTACAAAGGTGTCAAGACATCAGGATGAACAGGCCAATCAGAATCCTGCAACCTCACCTGTGGTACCCAACACCCACATATTTCCATGGTAACAAACCGCACATCAGATGCCAGTCTCTGAGTGGGTTTATTTCGTTTTCTGCCTGTAAATACTGACTCTGACTCTGCAGCTGGACAAACATCGCTGCTCTCATGAGCCCTGATAAACCCACAGTAAACCTGCTCCAATTATAAACTGCTGCAGGCCAAAACCATGTTTGCAGAATATTGCAAAGATAAACCACAGAAGAGACATCATGAATCATGAGACATGAGAGACCAGGATTAAGTATCCCATAATCATTATTAGTGCAGATACAGTATTATTACCATTTACTTGGTGAGGAGGCAATTTAGTATTTGTGACAAGTGGTTTTGTATCAATAATTATAATAATAATAATAATCACATCTATAAGGCAAGCTAATTAAACTAATTAGTTTTTTTTCCTGATAAATTATTCTGATATATTATTTATATTTTTCCAATGTAGCCATAATTTAATACTTTATATTTATGATCTTATATGAGTTTTTGAGACTGCACTTCATTTTACCTCAATAATACCTCCTGCTACATACACACACACACACACACACACACACACACACACACACACTTAACCCCTGCGTGCCCTCCTCACCTTTCTTAAATTCTTCCAGCATGGCGTCCAGTTTAGTGTCGTTGAAGACGCAGTGCAGCGGGTGTTTGTAGAACTGGGTGATGGTCTTCAGCGGGGTGCAGTCGTCCGGGTCCACGAAGGCCAGGTCCTTGACAAAGAGGATGTCCACGATATTGGACCGCTCGTTCTCAAACACAGGTATCCGCGTGTATCCGCTCTGCATGATCTCCGACATGGTGTTGAAGTCCAGGACCACGTCCGAGGCCAGCATGAAGCAGTCGCTCAGAGGGGTCAGGACGTCTTCCACGGTTTTGGTGCGCAGCTCCAGAGCTCCCTGGATGATGTTGAGCTCCTCTTTGACCAGGTCGTGGTACGGGTCAGTGACGCGCAGCATCTCCAGAAGTTTCTCTCTGGTGTAAAAGTTAGAGATCTCCTGGTTGAGGATGAGGTCCAGCAGTTTGCTGATGGGGTAGGAGATGGGGAAGGAGAGCACCATCAGCAGCCGTGTCACCCAGATGGTTTTGGAGGCGATGGCCAGACCGTGGCGCGACGCCACCGAGTGCGGAAGGATCTCCCCGATGAAGAAGATGCCAAAGGCGCAGATGACCGTGGAGAGCCAGGTCATGCCCAGGATCTGGCACATCCACACGGCGAGCGAGGCGTTGATGATCGCGTTCCCGAGCAGTAAAGTGCAGAGGACGTAGTTACCGTGCCGACGCACCGACTCGATTTTCCGCGCGTAGTTCTGCTCCTTGTCGGTGCCGCTGTTCTGGAGGACCTGCAGCTCCACCGGGTCCAGCGCCAGCAGGCTCAAGTTCAGCCCGCTGAACAGAGCTGACAGCCCGAGCAGCAGGACGGACACCAACACCTGCAGCCACAGCTCCGGGACAGCCGAGCGCTCTACCACGGCCACCCAGAAATCCCGCGTCCGGTAGTGTTCCCATTTGGATCCGTCAAAAGCGCACATGGAGTAGTATTTGATCTTCTCCCCTCTCCGCAGGTCCTTGGCCAGCAGCTCCACCAGCACCGAGTTCTGACTGGAAGCTGACTTGAAAGAGCCCAAAACCTCGATGTCGGACGTCCTGGCGTTCTTGTCCATGCACATGTTCCGCTTCGGGTGAACTTGTCCCTCTCGCCCGGGAGTTGGCTCCTCGATGAAAGCGATCCAGGGCGCGGCGTTGTTGGCGCGAGTCGCCGCGGTGCGGTTAAGCCTCTGCGGGGAGGTGGAGTAATAAACCCGCAGTATGAAGCGGGTCCCCTCGGTAGCTTTCAGCACCCCGTCCTCCACGGACAGCTCCGCCCCGGTCTCCTCCGGCCGAAAGCCGAGCAAGCCGAGCGCCGGGGCGGGGAGCAGGGTGCAGGCGAAGAGGAAGAGCAGCAGCAGGCGGGACGGAGACAGCGGAGCCCCGGTTCGGGACCGCGCGGCCGCATCCTCCGCAGCCATGATGCGGTGTGAGATGCTCGGTCAGTCCAGGGCTCCTGGGTCACGTGGTTCTGCGTGGTTCCGGTCCATGTGGTGGAGAAGGAGGGACCAGTTAGTCCTCCGTTAACGGCGGTGATTAGGATGTTCTGCTGTACTGACGGAGAGATGCGCCCTACACTGTGCAGTGACGTAACTTTCTAATAATAGCCTCGAGCTCTCGGCCATGAAAAATCACTGAAACACCACTGTAGTCATGCAGGAGTTTACATTTCATCTATTGTGGTTTGTAGTGACTTTTTTATGTTTTATGATGATGTATCACTTTGATACGACCGACATGTGTGGTAACAAATAGTGACTTTGCAGTGACATCATCATGTTTAATAGCTACTATGATTATACCTTTATGCTTTAAACCGTTTATATTGTATTAACCAACTGTGCTTTACTGCATTTTTAAAATCTAGTTTGCAATCTAGCCTTTCATTTTCCTAAATTATGGCTCGTGCAGGCTGTCAACACCGAGTTTCAAGTGTTACTATAAGGCATCCTTCAGGAGTGCTTGTAATTAATGGCTTTATCAATAGTTTATCATGCTTTGCAGATTAGTTATGAGTTCATAATAATAATAAAAAAATACCTTTCAGGTTGCCATGTTGTGCAAAATTTGCTTTGTCATTTTAGTTAATCTGGAAAAACTCCTCCAATATTTGAGCACTTACCTTCTGGAAAAGTGCTGCTGAATTGACAGTTACTGTAAAAACAATTTATTCTTTGATGATCAAAGATTTATAACACAGACATGATGGTCCGGTAATGGATCAAAACTGCATTAGAAAATAAGAAAGATAAACCACAACCCTGCAGCCTAAATGTTGTTTTCATCAATGACTTATAACTGATCCATAAAGCAAAGGATTTATCAACCACCAATAAAACCATCAGTTGCAACTTATAAACCTTTCTGTGAAGCATGTCTTATTAGAATAATGTCTCCTTAATATTTTACTATATTTTTATCCCTATAAATTCTGTCACCTGTACAGTAGCTATAAGATATTTTTCTGTGATCTACTTATCCCTTTAACATATCAAGCATCGTCTAAATAAGCACTGTGATGACAAGTGTAGTCACATGACTGTTGGCTGAATCTGTCTTGAGGAGTTGAAGTGTTATTGTGGCTAAATCGTGTATTCTGATAACAGCTGCCGATCCCGTGATGTTACTGTCTAAACATGGAAACAATGTTAAGTGAACACACAGAGAGTCTGACCTTGAAGATCAGACTGTAAGGAGACAGAAGAGAACAGGAATGTGGATCCGTCTCATTATCTCTCTCACACACACTCGACTCCTTTACTTTAAACCTGAAACTGAAAAGTGTTCTCTTCCTTCTACTGTTTGTCTCTTAGATTTACAGAAACATTTACTGACAGGTTGTATTCAAGGGAAAACTTTTATCCCCCCTTTGCCCCCAACTAAAAGGGCCCCAAAGAGCTAAGAGCTATTATTATGATATTTAGATATGAAAAATATTGAATTATGTTACTATTCTAACTCATTGTACCCCTAAATAACTTACAAAAGGCCCCCAAATCACTTAAAAAACTGTATACTTCTACTTCAGAGGAAAACATTGTAGTGGACAAACTCTGTCTTTCAGAAACATTATGATGTTTTAGTCTAACAGTCTGTCTGTATAAAGAGCACACAGACACAATGACCTCTGACCCCAAGGCATGAAGGATGAACTGATGGACTGTCCTCCCTTCTTCTGCTCGATCATAGCATCCCTAGAGTCATTAATTTGGGATAAGACCACATTCCTTGAGTGTCTCTCTCCTCCTCTCCCTTTCTATTCATAATGAGTGTCTGAAATATGTGTAACAAAACATAACTGGACTTATCTAACTGGTGTTAACCTCTGTTGTGTAGGAAATTCAAACTATTTCAAAAGTCTGTTAATTGAAATGACATAAGTAGCACACTATTATAACCACCAAAGTGCATTATTTAGCAATGGTTTGATTGCCAGGATCATGTAGACCTTTAATAGTTTAGCTACAGACTAGAAACTGAAGGTATCTGTATTTATTTGGTTGATCAATATTCACATTTCTAAGTGTTTTCTCACTGGTTTTCATGATTTGTCAACATTGAGGGTAGAAAATGAATGAGTGAGTATCCAACTGCAAACTGCAAATGATTCCCCTTTAAGATGAAGGCAAGTTTTTTCTCCTCACACAAAGGAATCAATTAGTAATCCAAAGCGTTCCCACAAAAGAGCGCCAAGGATCCCGTTTCTTCCAAAACACGCCTCTTAGACTAAGTTTTACTACTTTTATCTGGTGCTTGCCGGCTGCTGCTCTTTTCCTTTTCCTCACGGCCTCGCTGTGATGCCCTGTTTGTTGCATTTCAGACGTTGTCTTTTTCACTTTTTCTGGGAGCTGAAAACTCCAGAAAGAAAACTCTCAAAGACGAAAGACTGCAAAGATGCCTTAAGCCACAAAGGAAGTACCAGTTTAGTCATCGCACGCAGTTTGCCTTTTGAATATTTATTATATTTGTAATCTCCTTTTTTTCCGTGTAGTTTAACTTTTTAAAGACCTTTCCAAGGATTCTTTCGGTTAGTTAAATCTCCAGCATCCAACTCTGCAGCCTGTCACTGAACACACCACGACAGGAACACACACACACACACACACACACACACACACACCTGCTGTGTGAACACCAGCTGCTTCATTGAACCTGCAGCGGTTCTCATCTGACTGTTACTCTGGAGACCCGAGGATCACCGAGTCTGCTTCTCAATGCTCGGCACTTTCCGGGAAGTTCACTTTCATTCATCATCACCACGGAAACACAAAACTATCTGCCATGTTTCTAGATGCACAGTGGTATTCAAAATGATTTTTTTGTTGGTTTTAGTTAAGAGTCATGGCCCCTCATTGTGCTTTTGACTCACTTTTGATAACATTCATTCATTCATTCATTCATTCAATCATCTCTTGGTAGTTCAATAAATATTGTTCCTTTACAACAGAGATGAAGATCTCTGTATTCAGAGTTCACGACTTTCATATATAAGACTAATAATTTTCCTCCTGATTCAGTAATTAATTGGTTGATTGAATAATTAATTAATTAATGGAGGTGGTGCCCCTTATAATTTTACAAGTGCATAATATTACTTTCCCAATGTAGTTCCCCAATATCGTATTACTACATTTACCTGACAGATAAATGTTACTGGTTATGTTGCAGATTCAGATTTTACTCACAAAATATAATAATTAAAATATAATGCATTATCATTATTATTCATTTAAGTATACAGCATTATATAAAACAAGTAAATCTAAGTACATTGTGCTGATAATACCTCTCTTTACTCTTCACTTTTAAGGAAAAATTTGAATGTAGGACTTTTACTTTTACTGTGTGGTATTAATAGTTTTACTATTTATGGTCAATAGTTAATTGTTTTACTTTAGAAAGAAGTTTTGAGTACTTCTTCTACCACTGCCAAAACCAATAATAAAAAAATAAAGCCACACAGCGTTTGCCCGGGGCCCCCAAATCACTAAATCCACCCCCGGTTGTATTCTGCATTTCCAAGACAAGAGAAAAGAAGATATATAATAAAGTATATTCAGTGATCATAAACACAGTTTTTCCATATAATACATATGAGTCCATTAATATGACTGAGAACTGCAGTGTTTTAACTGCACTGTGAATTTACACTCCTGCACACAGAAGAGTATACAAATAATATCATATCATTGTGATTATAAATATATGAAATGTAGAAGCTTGATGCCTGCGATGCACATTATAGATTTTACACTCAGTTTCTTCAACTTATGTGCTTTTAGTTTAGTTTATTTGATGCACGGAGAGAGAGGACCCAGTCATATCAGCAAAATGTCAAGGATAACACAATAAAGTCCAAGACTTATTATCCATTTCAGGCGTTGTCTTTCTCACTTTTTCTGAGAGCTGAAAACTCCCAATTAAGACAAAAGACTACAAAGATGCCTGAAGCCACAAAGCAAGAACTGGTTTAGTCATCACACGCTCTTTACCTTTTGAATATTTATTATATTTGTAATCTCTTTTTTTCGTGTCGTTAAACTATTTAAAGACCTTTTCAAGGATTGCTTTGGTTAGTTAAATCTCCAGCATCCAACTCTGCGGCCTGTCACTGAACGCACCACAACAGGAACACACACACACACACACACAGACCTGTGTCTGTATATATATATATATATATATATATATATATACACATATATATATATATATACAGACGGATGACAAATTAAAGGAAAGTGAGGGGATCTGGTGGCTCTGTTATGCTTTGGGGGGAATTTTGCTGGCATGGTTTGGGTCCACTTGTCCCCTCAGAATGAAGGGTCACTGCAAATCAATACAAAGTTGTTCCGAGTCATCACCTTTATCCTATGATGAAACATTTCTATCCTGATGGGAGTGGTCTCTTCCAGAATGCCCCAATTCAAAGGGCACGAGAGGTCACTGGATGGTTTGATGAGTACGAAAATGATGTGAATCATGTGCTGAATTGAACACCTATGGGAGATTCTGGACTGATGTGTTAGACAGCGTTCTCCACCACCATCATCATCAAAACACCATATGAGGAAATATCTTTTTGAAGAATGGTGTTCATCCTTCCAGAAGAGTTCAGGGACTTGTAGAATAAATGCCAAGGTGAATTGAAGCTGTTCTGGCGACACCTTGCTAAGACACTTTATGTTGGTTATTATTATTGTCACCTGTCCGTATATATATATATATATATAGTTTTCATTTATCAATGAACTTCATACAAAGTTCAGTAAACAGAAGAGACCTACATGAAATCAATATTTGCTGTGAGCAGCTTTGTCTTTAAAACAGCAGCAGTTCTCCTCAGTTCACCTGCTCACAGTTTTTCAGGTACTTGGCAGGTTGGTTGTTCCTGCATCTTGGAGAAGGTATCACAGTGCTTCTCAATCAATCAATTTTTATTTATATAGCGCCAAATCACAACAGAAGTCATCTCAGGGCACTTTTCACATAGAGCAGGTCAAGACCGTAGTCTTTAATTTACAGAGACCCAACAATTCCCCCATGAGCAAACACTTGGCGACAGCGGTAAGGAAAAACTCCCCTTTAATGGGTAGAAACCTCAAGCAGAACCCGGCTCTTGGTGGGCGGCCATCTGCTTTGACCGGTTGGGTTGAGAGAGAGAGAAAGAAAGAGAATAACAACAATCATAACAATAACAACAACAGCCGCAACAGCAACAGCAATAGCCAGGGAAGGATGCCAACAGGACTGTGAAGGACCGCGAAGGCTCGGCCCAGAACCCAGGGTTTCCTGTGAGATGAGAAAGCACAAAACACTCCAGGGAAGAAGCAAAGTTAATGACATGCATTGACGTTACATGAATGCATACAGATGGAGAGGAGGAGGAGGAGAGAGGAGCTCAGTGCATCATGGGAAGTCCCCCAGCAGTCTAGGCCTATAGCAGCATAACTAAGGGCTGATCCAAGGTGAGCCTGGTCGGCCCTAACTATAAGCTTTATCAAAAAGGAAAGTTTTAAGCCTACTCTTAAACATAGAGAGGGTGTGGATTCTGTGGATTTTGGCATCTCAGCTGCTTCTGTCTCTCTTCATGTAATCCCAGACTGACTCCACGATGTTCAGATCAGGACTCTGTGGGGGCCACACCATCTGTAGCAGGACTGCTTGTTCCTCTTGTTGCTGAAGATAGGTCGTCATGACTCTGGCTGGATGTTTGGGGTCGTTGTCATGCCGCAGAATACATTTGAGACCAATCAGACGCCTCTGTGATGGTGTTGCATCATGGATAAGAACCTAAAGTGCTTAAAATATTTGCATAGTACTGTATATATAGTATAAATAGCTTTAGATACACACACAATGCTTGTTAGTAGATCAGTTCATTGTTGGTTTGGCTCTGCACATGAGATTTGTTGACAACAAGAAAAATATAGAAAATTGCAGCTGTATCCTTCAAGTTATAAGGAGTCTTTCTATTTGCGTGTAAGTTTTGAGAATGTGTGTTAGTCTCTCATTCAGACTAAATGCATTTATACATTTTGTCCACATGGTGGCAGTAGTGTCAAGGCTACCAGAGGCTGTGGTGGCTCATCACATCCACTAAACTGTTCAGTATGTCACAATATATACTGTATATAAAGAGACAATGGTCACAATAAACAGACACGTTTGTTTTGCTAAAAAAAAAAAAAATCATGTTACTTCAATTAAAATATTAATTATGATAATTCAATTAACGCCACTTTAAACATTTTCCAGTCAGTCTTCATAATTATCTCTCTGTTTTTATGATTGTTTTGTAAGCCTTTTCTTTTTAGTGTTTATTATCAGTTGTCTATTGTTGCTGTTATCTGAGAGTTGAAATGACCCAGTTCAAACAAAGTAGAAATGCAAAGTATTTTACACGTTTTTACACATCTTTATTCAAGTAACAATTTCTCGACCTTATCTGTCCAATAAGTTTTTAGTTACCAAAAGCATCGTGACCCCAGCAGCTGGTGAGCTGACAAACTGTCAAGCTGAATTTGAGTAAAGTGTATTTTTTAAATTATATTTTCAAAAGCGTGAAATCAGTTCCAGATACTTTGCTCGAACACCTCACTCGCCAATATCTGGTCGACATATTTGCCTGCAGCTTTAATGTTACCACACTCTTCATCAACTTGTTTCTATGGTGACAGCTGAATGTGGTTGGACCCGTCCTGGGACTTGACCGCTGTCTGTCAGTTTGCGTTAAACCGGAGACATGCTGCTGCTGGATGAGCCCTTATAGGTCCTGGGCGGAGCTCTGCGTGATCTGTTGCAACAAACGTTGCTAACATTGCTTGACAAACCGGTGTTTTAAACTGTCTCTCAGGTGCCAGCCAGGTGAATTAAAGTTTCGGCCATGTGGGTTACTAATGTGAAATTAAAAGACAACCGCGCAATCTAAAACACAGTTTTTATGCACCGCGCGGAGCGAAACGTGACCGACTTTAAAAGCTGCTCCCGCATGAACCCAGCTGCTAAGAAGTGAAGAGTTGGGACAGTGAAAGAGTTTCTCCGAAATCACTCATTATTGTCAATATTTACTGAGACAGATTAGTGATTAACTGTCCTCGCTTGCAGCAGCTGCACAGAGCCGCAGTACGCAGAGAGCGAGCAGTTCGGGTCACTGTGTCCGCTTCACAATGCTGTGCGTCCGGGCTTGGAGGAGCGTTAGTCCCCTGAGCAGAGGAGGTCACTCCACGTTATGGAAACGAACCCAGAGCTGCACAGCAGCTGCCAGGCTGGACCTCAGCGGGATTTATCCGCCTATAGCCACTCCGTTCACCGCCAAGGAGGACGTGGACTACCAGAAACTGAAGGAGAACCTGCAAAAATATGCAAAGATACCGTTTAAAGGTCAGGCCGAAGTTACACAACTCTAACTAAACCAGAGCTTTTTGAATCACAAGTTTAATATAATGTTTTGTGAACAAAAGTAAGGATCCTGCAGAGCCAATTTAGTCTGCAGTCCCAAATTAGGATCCAGCAGGGGTCATTAAGAGGGATCCAAGTGGTCCCAAGTCACATGAAGGATAATTTAATTTCAAAAGAAGTCAACTGAATGTCTGAGATTTAGTCTGCAGGTGAACAAATATGCAGTCAGTGAAGTTTCATCAGTACTCATTATGTGCATGTGTGGCTCAGATTGGGTCCCAGGATGACATCCAATCAAAACACAGCAGGTAGTTAAAGTATATTCATGACTTTGATGAACACTGACTTCAGAAATATTGGACACATATTGAGTTTGGTTAATAGCACAACTCATTTCACAGTTTTTTAAGGCCTGTGGAGCCTCGTCGGTTGTGTGTCAATCATCAGTATTTGTTTAGGGATCTGACAGAGAGAACAAAGTTCAGCACTGAAGTAAAAACGCAAAGTCACCTGGAAGCCTGCAGGTGTTTGTCGCCCTCTGGTGCTTTTCTTCTTCTACTACAACTAAAATTTCTCTCTTAATACTAAAGCTGGTGGAACCTGTAGTATACTGCAAGATTATTGGAGCTATTTTTTTTTGACATTTGTAATTAATTCAGATCATTTTGTAAAGATGTGTTTTCACTTTGACATTAAAACATCTTTTTCTGTTGTTCAGTGTCAACAAAAGCAACTTTACCAGGAAATTCTCTTTGATTCAGTGTTGTAAGACAATAAAACATGAAAAATTGCAAAGGTGGTGAAAACTTTTACTAGTAGTGGAGTATTTTTATACTGTGGTATTGCTTCTTCTTCTTCTTCTTCTGCTACTTCTTCTTTTCTTCTTCTGCTGCTACTTCTTCTTCTGCTGCTGATGCTTCTTCTTCTTCTTCTGCTACTTCTTTTTCTTCCGCTACTAATTCTTCTTCTGCTACTTATTCTTCTTCTCTTCTTCTTCTTCATCTAACAATACTCCCGCCAAAAAAGTGAATTTGTTGTTTTGTGAGTTTTGATATTCATTTCCCTCCATTCATCTTCTGATATATCTATTTCTAATTCTGCCTTCCATTTTTCTTTTGCTCTTGTTTCATCTTGTCTATTGATGTTAGTAAGATTTTATAAGGTTGACTAGAGGATGAACATCATTAATAGTTTTAATTCTGAATCCGACTTCTTCCTATGTAGCTTCTAAACAGAAGGTAGTAGAAAAAATGTGAATGTGGTAAATCATATTTGAGAGAGATTATCAAAACTTACTTGATCTGGTGAATGTACAAATAAAAAAAGGTCAAGGTCACATATTTGGAGGTGGTTTCTATGTGAATATGTTTCAGTAAATACAACATTCTTCTGGCCAGTAGTGTTTGAGGTTAATCAGTCACAAACAAACAGACAAAAAAATGCAATAAAAACAAACATGCGTTGTGTTTCAGGTCTGGTGGTTCAGGGCTCAAACGGTGAATATCCGTACCTGACGGAGGAGGAGCGGGTGGAGGTGGTGAGGACGGTCAGATGCTCCCTGCCGGCGGATAAACTGGTGATGGCAGGATCCGGCTGTGAATGTAAGTCTGAGTGTGTGTGTGTGTGTGTGTGTACTCTGTCTATCAACACCATTCATGTAAAACATACTAAGAAAAGCTGCCTTACTTCAGGGTTGAACAAAAAAAATCATTAATGACGAGGAGTTTAGCTTCATGTTGGCAGTTTTCAATTATTCTAAAAGAATTCTAATTTTTCAGAAGTTGACGTGTGTCAAAACAGTTGATGACTGAAATAAAACTAATTACTCAAACACGTCAAAATACTGAATGTTTGGTTCCATTCAAAAACATTTACACATGTTGTAGACAGACGTCTTCAAACAGATCACGTTTTCTGAAATTAAATATTATAATGTTTTTATAATAAAGGACGTCAAATTCTTCAAGTTTTCATAGATCAGAAGTGAGATATTTTTGCAGCAGTTGTGAAACAGTATATCCAGATTTCCAAGACTGCTTTAATCAAATTTCTTTATTGCATTTAATTTATTTATTTATTGTACCTCTGGCAGTTTAACTCTTACCTTTGTGCCATTGAAGGTTATTCACTGCACTTGAACTGCTTAAATTTCGATAAAAGCTGTAAAACTGGGGGTGTTTTAAAACTTTTGACTGGTAGTAAAAGTCATATCTTATATTGTGTAAACTTCTCTTTCGCTAGTTTACATATTTTCCACAATCTGACAAGATATTCAGTCATTCAATTTGTTCAAATTCTCTTGTCAGATCTTTCTACCATAACAGTTTCACATTAGATGAGTCCTTGCTTACAAAATTGTTTATTAATTAATAAAATTGTGATGCTGTGTAGCTCTCCAGCAGCTCCAAATCCAAATAATCCACAATATGGTTGTCCGTAACCTCACTGAGGTTAGATGTTACACAATTTCCTAAAGTATTTCCTAAAATGTTATTTACCCTTAAGATGAAACTAATGAATTAAATCTCCACAGGAAGTAAATACACCATCTTTAATAGTGTGCATTTAATAAAAATTTCAGTTCTCTACACACATCTGGATTTTACTGACTTATAAATGAGCTCAAATTGACTGCACGTGTTTCCAATATGGATTTTAGAGACCTTGATTTTTAAGCTCATTATGAGCCGGTGGTGTCATTAATTTTTATGGGCTGATAATTGAAGTCAAATGAGTCTGTAACAGTTTTATTGGCTTGTTGAGCCGTTCAGTTCTGCAGCACATAATGAACATACAGAGAGTGGAGAGATGTGCATTAACTCACTCTACAGTTACAGTACCTCCACTTTGCTTTTCTTCTTTCACTAACTGATAATGTAAAACCTCCTGGGCTCTTTCTTCATGAATTATTTCACATATATTTATTCAATAAATATTCCAGGGACACTGGTGTATTTGTTGCATAAATTGTCTGCTCGTCCTTTCTTCCAAGAATTGCTGCTGGTGGAGGAACCAAAGCTCATTCTGTTGTTGTTGTCTACTGTAAACGCTGAAAATATGAATAATGCCTTGTTTGTTTGCATGAGGGAATTTTAAATGCTGGATCACTTCTCCAGCAGCCTTTTTTTCCCCACTTTTCTTTTTCTGGTATTCAATCTCTAGTCTTTTTTTTTTGATTGTTGCATTTATGATTAAGTAGGAGAACGAAGACATTATTACAAGTGAAGGCGCTGAATGTGAGGACACACATGCACCATGTGCAGAAAAGAAGGTAATAAAGAAGGTTTATATATAAAAAAAACACTATAGAAATACAACCAATATAGGTAAACAAACAACCACAAGTGTAACTTGAACAAATATAAAACCTGCAGTCATGAGTTACCTTGTGATTTCCTCCTCCAGTTCCTGTAGTGTGTCTTGATAAAAGGGTTTGGGATAGATATGTTGTGCAGTTAAAAAGTCGGTGTGTGTTAGTAAAGTTGTTTTCTTCGCCCACCACACGTCCTCCGTCTGCTCAGCCACCAGAGCCACGGTGCAGCTCACGGAGAAGATGGCGGCAGCCGGAGCCGACGCCGTCCTCGTCGTAACGCCCTGCTTCTATAAAGGCAAGATGGACAGCCGCGCTTTGATCCAGCACTTCACAAAGGTTAGCTGACAGCACAAACACACATACACATACCCTAACCATAACCCTAAAACCAAAAATTAAGTCTTTACCCTCCAACAGCCATTTGAAGGAGTGAAGACCGGCCAAAATGTTCTCACTTTTAAGATTTAAAACTTCACCTCCATCAGGATTAAAGGACTGTAGTATGAGTTGGAGTTGTTCTTCTTTATATAAAAAGTCAACAGCCAACTGACAGATGAATTAGTGAAAACTAATGTTCAAACCCACAAAGCATTATTTTAAATCCTCTAATTCTTCTAATTCTGAAAGTTTTCATTGATAATAAATATGTCTGAATAAGAAACAGGTTTATCACAATGTAGGTTTGCACACAAAAGGAATTAGCCTTGGTGTTGTGGTGCATAACAATAAAAAAAAATAGAAGGTAAGAGAAAAAACAGCTACCACAAGACAGGTGATATAAATATATAAATAAAATCTTACAATTAAAAAATAAAATATATAATATATTGACTGGGAATGTGCAAGTGTTCATTATATAAACAGTGGATGTGATGTACAAGTGTAACAAATAATAATAGTAATAATAATAATTGGGTTCACAGATGTGCAGATGATGACATTTTCATGTTAATATAACATTTAGTTCCCATGAGTGAGATAGAGTACATGAAAAGCCGAAATATATGAGAAATGATTCACAAACATTCAGAATATTTCCATTTGACAGGATGCTGCAGCCATAAGAAGTACAGTATGTGTATTGTCTTTTTATACATCTGTATAATACATTTAATATGACATCGTATACATTTACACATACAGTAAGCAATACTGACTTATCATGCATGCATCTAACTTAAAAGCAGCTCCATTTTGGGGGAAACTTAGGTTTCAACCATTGACTGTATATACAGATGGTCGTAGATCAACGCCCATTTGACAGACATTAAAGCTACTATAAGTCTTCAAATCTTGGTAATAATTTCCAAAATGACCACCAGCACACTTATTAGACAGCCTGAATTTAGTGATTGACACCAATCGAGACTCGTTGAAAAAAGTATTACTTAGTATTTCTTGGGAGAAGTTGAGGCTTTTTGAATCGGAGTCAATTGGAGCATCTAGTGGTTGTTGGTGGTATTGCACTTAAAGATACTTCTGCATTGGCTTCAACCCCAAGCAGTGATAGTTCCTGCTTGGTTTCAAAGGACTAAATAAGACAGAGGGATCAAGAGAAATCACAATATCACTGACAAGCCAAATTTCACTCATTGTAGAACTTTATATGAAGAGTTTGAAATCAGATCTGGGTCAGTAAATGAGATTTTGTGATAAGGATTAGTGTTTCTGATTTGCTTTCTCCAGCCTGAATTTCCAGGTCATCCTGGGATTCAAAGTGGGGACCTTTTGTTGACGTTGGCGGCATGTTGTGTTTGAGGTTGTGAGCCCACCTTGTATCTTTCTATCTCCTCCTGCAGGTGGCCGACAGCAGCCCGGTGCCGGTGGTTCTGTACAGCGTGCCGGCCAACACAGGACTGGAGCTGCCGCTGGATGCTGTGGTGCATCTGTCTCAGCACCCAAACATCCTGGGCCTCAAAGACAGCGGAGGAGACGTAAGAAAACACTTCTCATACATCTTTTTATTTTTCCATCATGTCTTTGTGTATTTGCGCTGCAGGTAGAGACAAAAGTATCTCTGTGTTTGTGAAGCAGCAGGCAGAAGATTTCCATGTAATGTATCAGAGTTTGAATCTCATTTACATCGTGCTATTTTAAGTGAAGCCATGGGGTCAGTTTTTTCTATGAGAAGCCTGGAAAACACAGAGAATAGTCTGAACAGGTGCACCAGCTCAATAAACAGACTATGAGGAGTGTTTTAGATATTTTTCAAAACTTCTGAACCTTGAGAACAACTTTTAAAAATAGGTGTTTTATTTATATATATATAACATGGGTATGGTGGATAGTTAAAGTGAAATTTGATAGTGATTCCTGAGCAGCCGTCATGTTCTCCTGTATTATAGTCACTTGAAACTCTCACCTGTTTCGAAACAAATACCTTCAGTAATGCCAGACCAGAATGAGGAAGGTAAATATTGTGTGCTATTGCTGCAAGGCTCATTTTGCATCCACTCCGAAACACTAAAGAAATACAAACCAAAAAGTCTAAAGTGATGTTAGAAAATTATAACATGATAGCCAAGGTGACTGGTTTTGTGTCCAGTTCACAACCTCTACTTCTTCTACTCTGTTTATTATAGCCATACCTAATGTAGCCTATACTGCCAACTCCTGACAAAACTACACTTCACGTAGCCTAGTTTATTCACGCCAAACCAGTTGATGGAAATGTGCCTAATTTGCATTTTCTTTTTTGCAGCATTTCAAAAGTGTGCTGAACAATTAGATGGAAAACACAGTTAGTTACATAAATTGCACTAACTTGTACGAAAAGAGCTACACAGATTAAGTTTGATTGATTTGATTGGATATTAGCAATAATAGACTCAATTCAGCTAATTTAAAAGGAACTATTCATCGTTTTAATCAAGTTTTACTGCAAACTGCTACAAATATATAACAAAGAAGCCATTTTGGGATAGTTGTCTGGTGTGGCTATAAGGTTAGCATGTGTGAGTAACCATCTTGGAAAAATTTGGACACTTCCAAATTGGAACGATGGGAAGTTTTTTTGTTCTTCCTGTTCTGCAGACATTGCATGAGTGCAGCATAATTTAGCCCCACAGCATTTCAGCAACCTTCAATAGTGTTGTCGTGCTTTGGGTGAAAGTCAAAGACATCCATTTCTAGAGCAACGCTGCTAGCATGGCTAAAAATTACACCTTACATTAAATCTCCAAAAAACCTCTGAATCACAACCCACATATCTGATTTTTTTCCAGTGAGTGAATGAATGAAGTGAAATGAAAATGGAAGTTCAGTCTGATTATCACGCAAAGAATATTGTGTCAGCAATGCCATTGAGGTAACTGGTATGAATCTGCTAGCATCTCACCAACAACTGCATTTGTATCAGCATTTCTGTCCAATTAGCACCATATTATCTGGAAGAAAATGTCAAATGATTTTGTACCAACCTTTTATGCTGGCATATGAAAAAGTAAAACCATGTGAAAAAAGCTAGTCGACACTTTAGATTTGAAAAAGAATCTTTACAGAAAGAAACACTCATTCGGCAGCAATAAAATAGTAATGTTAGTCATGTTCCTGTGTCTATATGAGCAGCAGATTTCTAGCAAACTGACTGCTGTAGACAGAAGTGAGCTGTGACTGTTCAAGAACCTAAAACTAAAGTGTGTGCAGTTTTATCCTGCAGGGTTGATTGCAGGGTTACTTGGTGGAAAAAAAAAAAAAAGGACAGTTTGCTCTTGTTGAGCTCTTAATACCTTTTCGTCTGTGTGGGAAGTGTTTGCAAGAAGTTGCAAATGGATTTCTGATTTGGGAAATAACATGTTTGTCCACTTGCTGGGAGACAGATGTGTGGGTGTAGTTCAAGCACAGAGTGGCCCTGCTCAATTGTAGGCGTGAAGAGGCCAAACACAGAAAACAAGAGGTGATGGGTCAATTTGAGGAAGGCAGAGAAGTTGCAGAAAGATTATTCAGAACATGAGTGGCAAACAGATTTCCCCACATCAGCCAGCTCCTGCTATTTGGCAGATGGGTTTTTCTCGTACATTTTTAGGATGGACAGCCTTAGATGGAATTGAATCTTCATATATTTTGGCCAAATTATATTTGAAAGGGTTTTGCGGGGACAAGAGGGCATATTTTCAGAAAGTAAATTGTGTTATCTGCAGACAGGCCTGCTGTGGACAGGCTTGTTCTCCACCTTTCAATTCGTTGCACACCTACTCACTGCATGATCATACTTGATTGATCTGAAATTGCGTGTGATTTGGTTGTGTGTGTGTGTGTGTAAAGGTATGTTTTTTTTCTTTTCCTTTTTACTGGCTTTGTTTCTAGCTACATGGAAACAAGCTAGCGTCATTTTAAAATGTTTTCATGCAACTTTGTTTGCAACAAAATTTCAGCGTAAATCAAAGCTTTTATGCGCCTTAGCTGCACAGTGTAAGTTTATACGTTTGTGGTTATACAACAGCAAATCAAAATGCTTTTAACATAGAAGTAATTTAAGTTGGTCAGCATGATGACCTGAAAGCTTAAACAACTATGAACAGCAAACTGTGTTGTGACACAGAACCAAAATACAGAAATCTCAATGATCAAGGTTTTAGATTTGATTATTGTCATTGTGCTCAGAACAATGAAAATCTGTTTAGCAGCTCCTCAGCAGTGTGCAGCATAAAAAAAAAAAATCAATAAATAAAAGCAAAAATATATACAGATGCAAAAGATAAAAATGAGACAAAGTGACCTAAACAGTGCAGTAGTGGTAAAGTAGCAGCATATGGGATGGTTTGTGCAATACTGCTGCAATACTGGTAAGTCCATTAATTTTGTAGTGCATAATGAATGTGTGTGTGTGTTTTCTGTCTTTTTTTAAAGGTTTGTGGATATATCAAAAATACGGATACGTTTCCAGAACTGTAAATAATTCCTGAACATCAATTTGACTTGAAATTAGTTATTAGCTAGTATAAGATGAGTTGTTAATTAGGGCTGGAGCTGCAATGATTAGTTGATCAATCGGTTAGTTGCTGACTATTACATTAATCAGCAACTGTTTTGATAGTCAAATAATCGTTTTGAGTCATTTGAGTCAAGAAAAAATCCAAATTCTCTGATTCCAGCTTCTCAAATATGAATATTTTCTGGTTTCTTTAGTCTTCTATGACTGAATATCTTTGGGTTGTGGACTGTTGGTCGCCACAAAACCAGACATTTGACGACAACACCTTTGGCTCTAGAAAACACTGATCGACATTTTTCATTTTCTGAAATTTTTATGGACCAAACAACTAATTGATTAATCGTGAAAATAATCAGTGACTCTACAGCTCTCTTCGGCTTTATGGAGCTTTATGTTGAGTTTCAGCTCAATGTTTAGCTGTCCAGCTACAACTATATTGTTTTTTTTGTCACTCTCAGCGCTCTCATAGCGTCTTTTTCGGGCGTTTTCAGAGAAAAAGCTCTAAAAAGCCACCGTACACTACCTGCTCAGCACCAAACAGCAAACAGACACAGTTAGCTGTAGACTAGCTGGTGAACATAGTGGGGCATTTAGCAGCTAGGAGTTGGTAGAGAGCAAAAACAGAAGCTAAAAGAGAGTGAATATTGGACTTATATTCACCGATTTGACAGAAACACGACTCCAAATGAATGATAATGTTGCTCAGTAACTGCTGGATGTGGAAATAAGCAACTGTTTGCTAACAAGTTCAACATATCAACTTAAAAGTTGTTGATGTGTCAATGCTGTATTCAGTACTTGTTTCTGTTGCCCCCAAGTGACCAAGGTTTACACCCCCATATTTACCTTTTGCAGTATATAAACGATTAAAGGGGACATATTATGTTTTTTTTGGTTTTCAGTCATTTATATATTGTTATGATGTCGGATATTTATGCTAAACATGGTCACAGTTCCAAAACGTGTGTGAAATCCTACTACTATAGTTTGTTTCATGGTTTGTTGACGTAGCCTTCCGAGCAGCCGGAAGTTGGCTGAGACGCAGCTTCTGGAAGCTAACCAATCAGTAGAGTGTGCTAATCCGGAGGTGGGCCTTAAAGAGACAGGACCTAAAACGGCCTGTTTCAGACAGAGGCTGAACTGAGGGGCTGCATAAAGGACCAGTATAAGATAAATAAGGAGTTTTTTTTAACTGTAAATCATGCAAAGATATCACAGCAGAGCCCCAGATTAAAAATATAGACCTGGAAATGTGTATGATTTATCCCCTTTAATAAAGTATCTTTGACACACTGTAATGTAGTTGTAAGCATATCCAAGTGTTTAAATAATGTATCTGTCAACAACTATAACTCCTCCTGTGGACACCCATTCATAGAGGCTGGTATATAAACAGATAATGAATGACAATATAGTAAAACACAGTTGTAAAAATATAAAATGTGTCTTCATAGAAGTTATAATTGATGACAAATACTGTACATTAATAAACACTTAAACATGCCCTTATATCTGCTTACAACTATATTATAGTGTGTTAAAACTCATTTATTGAATGTTTACTTAAAGTAAAATGTTTACATAAAAAAGAGCAAAAATTAAAAATATTTCCCACTGAATTGAAGAAAAATATAGAAAAGCATAAAGTAAAATACTTTACAGTAAAGTTAAGCTACTTTTGCAGGTTTTCGGTGGAATCTTCTGTTTTTTTTTTAACGGCTGTTATGAGGCTCAGATTGCTCGGCTTGTTAGAGGATCAAAACAACTGCAACATCCTCCGATTCTCTCAGATGTTTCTGAAATAAACACACGGCAGTATGTATCCATAGCCAGTAGAAACATGATTCTTCTCTACGTGTTTCTATTTTGGGCACATAAGACATTTTTATATGCAATGAGATATTGCGATGCTGACGATCGGCAGAGAGTGACAGCAGTCAGATCCGACAGATGTTGAACTGGAGATTTGTGAATAAATGAATAAGATATGCTGAAGGTATCCAGGAGGCTCAGCTGACACATTTAATCGAATCCTTCTTGAAGTATTTGTCATTCCCCGTTTTTTCTAAGCGTCTCCAATCTGAACTCTTTAAAAGACAAAAAAAATGTGTTTAAAACAGCTTTAATGTCACCTCAACTCCTCTAATCTGATCCTTCCTGCCCTTCTGTTGCTCACACATCAGGTGTTTTTAACTTTAGGTCTGATCAGCTCGTGCATGTGTCAGACATGTGAATCCAGAGAGCGTCGTGGCGAGGCTTCGTCGCCTTCGAACGCTGAATAAATTTGTTCAATCCAAACAATTATCGTCTTTAAAGTGAAATAATTACAACGCCTGTTATTATTCATCCCTGTAAGAGAGCCAGGAGCATTTATAGTTACATCTTAACAGCTCACACCTGAAAAGTAGTCATGAACGCTTAAATATGAGATGATAAGACTTTAACGCCGCTAATTGTTTCGTCGATCGTCACAAAAACGTACAGTGTTGATGAAGAATACAAGCTTAATGAATTTGAAGATTTTGCCCCCACGTTCACAGTATGTTCTGCTCGACTAATAAATTACATTTTTTTAACAATTTTTTAACACTTAATATGTAACGATTAACAGCTTTAGGATTAAAGTTTATATATACAAAGGGTACGTTAGGTACCCATTAAGCCCATGCCGGACTTTTGACATATTTTGACAAATTAAACAATAAAAAAATTAGAAATTGGTATAAATGAATTATTGACACTTCAAATGAGAGATTAGACTTTCATTTTAACAAAAATGTTCTCACTTAAATTGGGGCAGTATATATGAAAAATGTCTGAAAAGCGGATGTTCACCCTACTTCTACTCCACTACATTTCAGAGGGAAACGTTGTACTTTTTATTCCTTTATGAAGATTCTCAGTAATCCAGGTCATGGTGTATCTAAAAGTCAAATTCAACTACTTGATACTTGAAGATGATATCGAGATGAGGTTGATGGGAATGTCATTAGATTTACTGGTATTTGGCCATTAACCAAAATATTCAAAGTCAAAAATGTGTTTTTCTCCCTTCAGTTGGATGTCTGAGCTTCTCTGTGCAGGATGATGTACATGCAGTTTGTTTTCATCTTAAATCAGAGTTTAAAGGGTGTGCCTGTGAGCGTGATTTGTGACATCGCAACTACTTTGAAGCCAGTTGAGAACCAGTATGCCACTTACACAAGTCTGATGTGGAAACTTGAAGCCTGCAGTGCACATACACGGAGAGCAGACTTTTCAGTGCATAGATTCTGGATTTTTAATGAAGTAGAAGAAGTTTTTTTTAACATGGTAACTGATCATTTTTTGTAGAAAATTTTATGGATTTTTATAAGTCCTAAAACATGTCTGGAGGGAATCTTCAAAGTAGTAACAATTCATCCAGAAGGGGACATGAAGGTGTATAATGGATGTGCAAATGTCATGATAATCCAACCAATTACTGTTGAGACATTTAAAGTACTGTAAAAGTACAGGATTTGGTGCCAGTATACAGTATGTAGTAGTATGTAGTACATTTTTGACAGAACAACTGACATTGTTATCGCCAGGGCAAAAAAACTACTGAATTATTACATAAAGTATATTTGTTATAACACAACTAATGCAAACATGCACATATAATGCACATGTTGCTTGATTTCACTTAATTTTTCTAATGAAATCAGATTTTCTTGGTGGTTTTAAACACATACTTTACACCTCGCTGCCTTGAGGCAACAACAAAAAACATGTGGTTGGGGGTGATCAAGTTTTTGATTACATCATCAAAATACACCAAAAAAAAACAAACAAAAAAAAACATAATTAATGCAGTAGAGGGTTAAGTTTCCCCGTGATCTTGAGTTGCACACGGCAGGCTAATGACAATAATGAGCCTTAAGAAATAGAAGCTAATGAGTATTTTTCTGTCGCTGGGGCAGACAGTAGCCTTGCTGCGATGTTGCTTTTCTCACTGGGGAGCTGTATCGAAATAGCCAGAGAGCTCCTGCTTTCAGGAGACCAGCAGGAGCTCCTATAACCTGATTGACTGACTGATCAATTATAGTCCTGCGTGTTAGAAATGACTGATATGGGGGGGGAACTGACTGACACCCGGCGGTTAAAAATAGACCCTCTGCGGTACCTGTGATGGAGGCTGAAACTAGAGACTGCAGGTTTTTCCCTGTGGAGTTTCATCTTCATGTGCAGAGCAGCCGCAGAGTCGTCTTATGCTCCCTTTGAACATTTCAGGTTTATTTGGGTTCAGTCCTTTATATCCGGATTGACAAAAGAGAATTAAAAGAGGCAAAACAAAATAGGGAGCTCATCAATTATTCATGAGCCTCTCCCATCCTCCTCCTCCTCCTCCTCCTCTTTTGAAGTTGATTCCTTTTTTTTTTTTCTCACTTGGGACTTGTCTGTTTTTTCTCTCTTTTTCGTCGTTCTCGTCCTTCTGTTTGGGATGTTGAACACTCCCCTCCTCCCAAAACCTCATCCCTGTGAAGAGCTGATGCTTGTCTCAATTTGAGCGATTTGTTTACCTTTTGTGAGATGTTGGGTTTGTCGTTGTCTCTTGTGACTGCATCCCCTGGGATTAAAAAAACAACACCAGATATTAGTCTTGACAGCAGGGAGGAGTGATGACAGTGAAACAGTCCTGATTTTTTTTTTTTTTTACCTCTTTCTTCTTCTTCTCTCTCTTTCTCTGTGTCTCTTTTTACATGTTCCTCAGATCACACGAATCGGCCTGATTGTTCACAAAACCAAATCGCAGGATTTCCAGGTGTTGGCGGGCTCAGCGGGGTTCCTCATGGCTGCCTATTGTGTTGGTAAGAAGCCTTAAAACAGGAAAAACGGTGCTGTTGTTCCTCACAGGGAGCGGTCGTTAGCCTTCATATCCCCCAGGCTGCAATCTCCCCCTTCTGTTTGTTTTCTTTTTATCCAAAACCAAAGTGGAAGAAATTGACTTTGTTGTCTTTTGCATACAGTATCTTTCATTTAAGGTCCTCGCTGTCAAATGTCAATAAACCTGTCAAAAACTGCTAGCTATCAGATATCCACCTCCACCATCCATCCCGTAATCTGGGGTCACTTCCTGTAGTCGTTTCACATTACGCTCACACTTCAGACGAAACCAAGCAGCTCCCTGAAGGGATTGTGTGTTCCCATCTACTGAATATGCAGAATATTAAGGACTTCTCTCTAATATTGAGTTGTACAGGCTACATATCCTAAACATATGTTCAATGAGTTCCTCATGCACAGAAGAAAAGGTATCATCAGCAAAAGATCAAGATTTAGTCCCCATAGATGGTACAACACAATAATCAGTGTAGCTAGTAAAGATTTACATCAAGTCTAAAAGAGTAAAACACACAATAGATACCCCAACAGTTACTTAAAATGTTGTATTATCAACACATTAGCCCCAGACACCTAATGGGTATCTTGGTAGGAGCATCTGAGGAATAGACCAGACCAAACACGCAGCGTATTGGACCGCAGGATCAACCCAAACATCCAAAATACATCCCTGTGCATTAGCTGTAAGCTAGCTAGTAACGGCAGGCACCGACCGTGTCTGTGGGAGTGTTTCTGACGCTACTAGCAAAAGAACACCCAATGAAAATATGCACATTTCATTTATAATATGGACTGAAAGCCTCAGTATCATGTTTTAGGATTTTTAAAAGCCAATTAAAGAAACCATCTATGAGAAAATACATTGTATAACTGAGGCTAATAAAAAAGAGGTTAGCTTAAAATGGGGCAGGATGCTCTCTTTTTATATTTTATAGTTGACTCTCCCGGCTTTTATCTACTTCCTCTACAGTATGTAAAACCGTTTCCCAAAATAAACCTCAGACAAGGCAAGTACACACTACCTGCCCCGCACCAAGCAGCAGAGAAAATGTTAGCGACCAGCTGGTTTAGAAAAGGGGAACATGGAGCATCTGAAGAGCCAGAGAAGTTGTTGAACACAAAACCATCAGACTCAGATTTTAGAGGTTTACATGTCACACACTGCAGGTAATGTACCCTGAACATTCAAACCAGCACCCCTTCTGGATATTACTATATTACCTATCCCCAAGAGACAGCCACATTATGTCTAATTATTTTCTTGCCTTATCAGCCTTTTTAGCTTGACCGTCATGGATACTTATCAGCCCAAGTTTAGAAGAGTTTTCTCATCCCGCGGGAAGCAGGTGATCCTTCATTTGAAGTTGCAGTAAATCATAAAACATCAGCAATCTTTCACAGCAGCTGTTATGAAGTGATGTCTTCTTTCTTGTTGGTATGTTGGCCACGTACAGTGTGCTGTAAGCTTGGATTAGATAACACGATAGGGGATAGGCATCAATATGATGCTCAGGAACCTAATGAGTCATGTTCTTCCACTGCCAGCCCTGTCGAACACACACACACACACACACACACAAACACAGCTCTCTGATCTTTGCTCCCTGACATGTTCTCATCTCCATAACTGAAATATGGGAGTAACTGGCTGTGTGAGAGAGATACTGACTAACACAACTAATGCAGAGCGAGGTAACGCTGAGTGATTGATATGATAATCAAGCAGCAACCCCCTGGGCTGACAAATGAAGCCAACGCCAAAAACTGAGTCGGTCCCCATAGACCCCCATGTTAAAATACCCAACTTTACAGTAGAAATAAACATGTTTACAGCCTGGTACTCTTTAGCTAATTTCCCCATTCATGACAACTGTATATATATATATATATATATATAGGCTTAAAATTAAGCGTAATTAAGGGTGTGGCCACTTTGAGTGACAGGTGGGTACTGTCACAGGCAAGTCGCTACCACGGCAACAGTGTTAGTGAGGTAATGTAATTATGACATAGCCCAGATTCACAGAGTAAAGGTGTAGCTGTAGTCATCGCTATTTCAGTGTGTTTTCAGTTCATGAAAGTTAATTGTAACATTTTGGTTGCCTAAAAAAATTCCGCATTTGGTTGTACTAAAAGATCCTCGATAAGGGGTCGGATGTTCAGTTTTTTCCACTAAGTACATTTTGTTTTAATGGTTTTAAGCCTGTTTTTTTCTAGAGAAAATTAGCATTAGCTTTACCATTATCACAGTTAATAGTAGACTGTAAATGCATTGTGCTAACCAAGCTAGCAGCTAGCATCAGGGTCAGCTCCACGCTCTCATACAAATATGGTCACTTCTGGCTCCAAACATCCAAGATTAATAAATAGAACTGGAACTTTTCTTTCAGAAGTAAGGACATCTCATTTAAAATCACATGCAAATGCAATGCAAATGACTAAAACTCCAGCCTTGGAACATAAACTTAAACAGTATCATGTGTAGTTCAGTCCATTTGTCTAAAGAGGAATGGTATTTTTTTTAAAAAACTATGCAAAAATGTTCATTTGATATTTCTGTTTTTATCAGCCTTTAACTAACATCATTTCCCACAGGCCTAATACTGTTGCAGATTAAACATCACCAGCTCAACAGGGAGGGCTAAACCAAGTAGATGTTTTTTTTGGCTGCAGATTACAGCTACGGAGTTGGAAAGATTACATGCAAAGAGAGCGTGGGTGGCTATCATGGATAAGGGGGAGTGTAATACGTGCACTGCTGTGCTAAAAGATTTTCATGGGAGCTGTAGTTTTTTGAATGCCTGCAAACACATGTTCTCTTACAACATGGATAGTAAACTCCAGGAACACATTTCACTTCAAAAAGAAAGAAACTCTCAATCAGTCTGAGTCACAAAAAGCGAGTGTAACAGCAGAAGTGACATCAGGATGTTACTCATTGCTTGTTGTTAAGTTATAAAATAACACACAGTACAACAGTACATGGCTCTAGGAGTTCTGTTTCATACAACTGCAAACATTAAACTTGAATTGATTGTTTTAGTTACCTGGGAACAGCAAAGAAAGCTATAAAGCCAACATTGACATATGATCACTTCATGAAGTAGTTGTGTTGGCAAACATGCATAATTACACATCCAACCTCAAAGCTCAAGAACATGTCTTCAGTGAAAATTGCCCAAAAACACCTTAATAAACAGATTATTATAATATCAGATCACCTTATTGCTACATATACAGCATCAGCAAAACAAAAAGAATAATCAGTGTGGGGTCCTTACAACAGACAACATGATACACCAAACAATATGACAATATGAGAACAGAATAGTCATCAGGATGACTACACTGCATAACACAGAGTAGCCGTTCATGACAAAACTACACTTTTAAAGTGCTGCTGTTGGTTAAAAACTGAGTATTTTGTACATGCTGGAGAGGCTGTCTGAATCCAGTCCAAACCTTCATGTCACAACAGATAAATAAAGAAAAAATACTCTCAGCACCCCTACTTCCCAAAACTATGTCCAACAGACACAGAAAAGCATCATCATTCACTTGGAGTTCTGTTTCTGGCCACCTGGAAACTGTAAGTCCAGTATTTACTCTCCTTTTAGCTCTGGTTTTGTCTCCACCAACTCCTGCTGGTGATATCTGGCTTTTTAACTGCTGAACTGCTTCACCATGTTCACCATGTCAGTCTGCTGTTTGGTGCTTGGCAGGTAGCGTACGGTGAGAGACTGAATCAAAGAGAATCAGGTAACAATCCTCTGTGGGTTTGTCACTATGGCAACCATAGTCATTTGATTCATTGATTTGTGCAGCTTTAACAATATAACTTATGAAAATGATTAAATAGATGTAAGCAATTCATGTATGAACAAGTCATCGTCCTTATTGCTGCAGGTGAAGCTGGCATGCTGCATTTAGGTGCAACAGCAGGAAAAAAGATAAGTTATTTGTGTTTTCTTTCACTGACTATGTTTACATGCACAAAATATTCCAGTTTTTGCCCTTATTCCCAAAAAGACAACATTCCTACTAAGTTGTTTACATGAAAATTAATATTCCACTAATATTCCTGTTTACATGCAGAAGGTTTTCAGGGTTTCTCTCCGCTCTAGTAGGAATGAGAATAACAAGATCTCAAAAAAACATTAGTGAGCTGCTGCCTGATATGACTGATACTATACATTTATAGTTACAGGTATCAAATACCTAAGTTGTCCCATGATGTTTACTACACTGCTGAGTGTTTTTGTCACCATCAGTCCATGGCTACATGTCAGGATGATGACCAATCCCCTCTGTTCCTGTTGTGGTGAAGGCGCGCTCTGTTTTTCCAGCCTGTCCTGAACACCTCCAGCATATGTCATTTTGCCTGTGCAGGGGTAAACAGGCAGTTGAGATGCATATTCTGAATGCGCTGTATACATGTCCAAAGAATGCTCCTAAAACCTGAATAATATTGGCGTAATATTTGCATGACCCGTATCAAATTCGGATATTTGGGATAATAGTGGAATATTAGTGTGCATGTAAACATAGTCAATAAGAAGTTATGAGCCTGTAGCGTCTCCGCTCATGAGCCGTCACTCGCAGCACAGCGACGGGGCCGTGCCGTTCACCTGTCAGTCAGCGCCGTCAGGTAAGCCGCCGTCAGCTGAGCGATCCGAGCGGCGACGGGGGGTCACAGAAACATTAATCAGACGGAAAATCCGCCCCTCAGCATCCACCGGCTTCGTCTGTCCATAATAACAACAACTCTCCAAGGCCGCGGACGAAGGCCGAGACTCTGCTTTTCTCCTACATCAGACACAGAAAATGAGATGTCACACTGAAAGGCCATGATATCTTGTTGCCTGGGAAAATGTATCTATCTCTGTAAATAAATAAAAAAAAAAAAAAGACATCATCTAAAGCGCTGCTGCTGCTTAGTGATCTGTCAGGAGAGGAAGGGAAGAGGATGGAAGGCTGGACAAACCTCTGTGTGTTGACAGTAAATCATTTTATGTCTGTGTGTTGACAAGTGAAATGTAAAACCAGGAGAGTGATGGATGGCTTTATTTAAGAGGAATATATGTTTGGCTTAAAAATCAGGAAGAAAACATCCCTCCGGTCCTTCCTGTTCTGTTTTATCTTCACTTGTTTGAACACTGAATTCTGTCGACACGTTGTCATGTGAGGACTCCAGTATGTTTTCACACCGGCTGAAGGATTTACATGCTTCTCTACGAGTTAAAGGAAATTCACGGACCTCTCGGGCGATTCGAGTGCCCTTATGTATCTAACTGTGATGCATGCTAATGTTTTAGCGCACCGTGTATGATTGGTGGACGGTACATTTAATATTCAAAACATGCAAAAGGCCAGAGGGGAAAACTGATCAAATGTGATTTCTCAGACCACCTCCTTCAACTTCACAACGATATTAAACCAAATTTCAACAATTAGGTGTGAATAAGTGTACGACCCCGTTTCACTGAGCTTATCTGTCTCACTGAAGAATGTGTTTAAGAGCTGCAACGATTAGTTGATTAATCGTTTGGTCCACTGACAGAAAATGAATCAGCAACTATTTTGATAATCAAATAAGCATTTTTGTCATTTGTTTGCTGGTTGTAGCTTCGCAAATGTGACAATTTAAAGCTTTATTTTTGTCAGAAATGATAGTAAACTGAATTTCTTCAGACTTTTTGACTGTTGATCAGACAAAACAAGACATTTGAAGATGTCACCGTGGGTTCTTAGAAATTATAACGGGCATTTTTTTCATTCTGACATTTTATAGACTAGACAATTAATTGTTAGTTGCAGCACTAATGTGAATGTCTGAGCTTCACTGTACGGAGTGATTATGTGCTGAGTTTGACACTGTTTTCACGTTCAAGTTTAAGGCTTGTACTGCTGTGACATCACAACTAGTTCGGAGCCAATCGGGGTCCGTTATGCAACTTAAACAAGTGTGATGTGGAAACCTGAAGCTTCCAGTTCACAAACACTGAGAATGAACTCTGTGAAGTAGGACGCATATTCTGTCTAGCAGTTAAATGGTTGAAATGAACAATATTTGCATCTCATTTCAAGGATTTTAACAAAGTAACTGAAGTTTTTGGTGAAAAAACAAACTATTATTCCAAGCAGATGGTTTATACATCTTAAAATATGCTTTAAATAATGTTAAATTCAACATCTGATGCTTTGCAGCAAAGGAAACCAAGCAAACCAGAGATATCTAACCTTCCTCTGGACAGCGCTCACTGCTGTTCTTCTGTTTTTTGCTGATTCCCAGTACATATAACCAATTATAGCATCTCACTCAGTAGGCTCCTCTCTTCATTTTTTATTTTAAGACAGGTGTTTAATTATTCTACAAGAAAAGGAAGTTTAAAAGGTCAAGCGCTGATCTCATTGTGTAACATGTGTTAAGTAAAAGAAGAGTCAGCAAATGAAAAGAAGAGAAAAATTCCTCTACTCTGATCTGTAACTCTGGATGGTTTGTGTGTTCAGGTGCGGTGGGCGGAGTGTGTGCGCTGGCCAATGTGCTGGGCGGGGAGCTGTGTGAGTTGGAGCGTCTGTGTGTGTCCGGTCGCTGGGAGGAAGCCAGAGTCCTGCAGCAGCGCCTGATCGAGCCCAACGCCGCCGTGAGTACCATCTGCCGTGCGGTCTCGCTTTTTTATCCATCGCACCACCAAACAAATGCTCATCAGCCTGCTCGCATCCACGCTGCCACAAATAGTGACAAACTAGAGTTTTAGTGACAGGAGACGTTTCTCGGAGGCAGAAGAAATCACACTGGTTTCATTAAACTTCAGTGGCTGGAGCAGAAACTGTAGTCTTGTAGTCTTGTAGGTCTACACCCTGACAGATTTTGGCTCATTGGTGATACTAATTTTTATTTATTAGATAAAATCAGCCCAAAAACAAGGAAGCTTTCCTTTTACACTAATTCACCTTGTTTACATTTGACACAGATGATGTGATCTGTAAAAAGTAACAAAGTAAAAGTAATTAAAAGTGCTCTTATGTTCTAAAGTAAGCAACTCTGCTCTCAAGTTGATTTTAGATCAAATGTTTTAATTAAATTTGTGACAAAATGATGGATAGCACTAAAACTACAGTACTATAGTACTTTTTAAAGGATAGTACTACCCGTAGGTCGACCAGAGAAGAAGAACAATGAAGAAATGATAACAGTTGTTTGGATGTTGAGGGCTGAATTAACAGACGCCAAATTGAGACCGAGGTTTGCATTTCTAAACACGACACGAGTTTAAATGTCAGATTTTTGTTCAGCGTGCTCCTCGGAGCTGTTCCGAGCCCTGAGTGAGATGTGTGAGAAAACAGCTCTGAATAATTCGCTTCAGGCTACAAACGTGTCTGTTAAGGTGAGTTAAATGTCACCGCCCTAACAGCATCAATCCACCACCACACAACCACCTCCACACGCGCCGCATCATGAAAACCCAACTTCACTCCCAGAAACCGGTCTGAATGTAACTCACCAGCCCAGACGTTGATCACAAACACTAAAAAAAACACATGTCTGACTTTAAGTGTCGCTGATGATAAAGCTTTGAAACCATACTGCAGTTCAGTTCAGTTCAGTTCAGTTGAGGGGGGGGGGGGGTGTTGTCTAGAGACTGATTGGAGCTCTGTGTTGCTAGGTGACCAGGGGGTTGGGAGTGCCCGCCCTCAAGCAGGCGATGGAGTGGTTTGGTTTCCACGGCGGCGCCTGTCGATCACCTCTTCAGCCGCTCAAAGAGGCCGAGACTCAGCAGCTGAGACGGAACTTCGCATCCAATGGTTGGCTGTGAGGCGACCCAGCAGAGAGAGAGTGTGTGTGTGTGTGTGTGTGTGTGTGTGTGTGTGTGTGTGTGTGGGGAAACCTTTTAGCTGTTTAGATCTGTCAGTGTCATATGGTATGGAGGGGAAACACACAAAGAAAATAAAGCTTCACGGCTTCCCATAAAAACATCAAAAACCTAATCAACTTCTTCAGTTTAAATGAAATATTCATATAATTGTTGCTAACAGCACACACGAGGCTAAATGCAGTGTAACAATGCAACTGAGCACAACATTTACAAACTAAACAGCTGTAGTTTTGTGCCAAAATCACTTTATATCCACAGTTTTTTTTAAAAAGTTTCACATTTATCACAAAATTTAAACAGATTCATACAACTTTGAAATGATTTCAGAAGAAAAATATGCAAATTATTATCATTGTTTGACAAAAGAAAAAAAAAACAAAACAAACTGTAACAAACTGTTTGGATCATGAATCAGTGTGTCACAACCCATCTGCAGGTTATAAGAGTAGCCGAGGGTAAAAAACAAACAAACAGAACACCGACGCTCACAGATCAATAGTCTTATTTATTGTAAGCAAAAACAAACGCGTTTCAGCTGGAAGCCATCATCATCATCATCAGCGCTGATGATGATGATGGCTTCCAGCGTTTGTTTTTGCTGACAATAAATAAGACTATTGATCTGTGAGTGTCGGTGTTCTGTTTGTTGTGATCCTCACCACAACCTGAAACATTGTTCAAGATTTGGAGCTGCTGTGTCTGCTGCTACTTTTCAGTAGCTGATGGTAGCCAATGGACTACTAATATATAGAAACATGTTTTCCAACTGTAGTGTTAAACTGTAGCTGCCTTCTGATTGACAGTGTTACTTTTTTAAGAAACGTTTTTTCCTTACATTTACTCTGAAACAACTGTCACAGCATCTAGCAAGTCATCTTTGTTGTTTGTATAAATTTAACATAATTTTTATGACGTGATGGAAAAAAACTTTAAAATAAGTGTTGGGAATCCTGTGTATGTGTTTTGACAATAAAAACTACACTGCACCTGAATATTATCAGTGTTTCTTCTTCCTTGTGTAATTAGTTAATTTATGTGCAAAATTTCAAGTAAGTCATGCTTATGATCACTTGAGTCAGATCCATTTAAATGTACGATGTTGCTGGAGCCATCTATCGGCAAAATGACATCAGATTTTGCAGGATTTAATTATGATTTGTGCAAATTTGATTGTGATTGCATGTCATATTTAAAAAATGATTGCAATTTAGATACATTAGGCCTCATCTACAATAATTTTACAAACCCTTATGTATACAGTATAGTATTTGTTTTGCAGTCAACAAAATTTTACTCCAACGCTCTAAACGTGGCTTAATTTGTTAAAAATTGATTAGTAGATGAGGCTAAAAGGCTTGGAAAGGTGGAAAAGGGAGCAGCCATGTGCAAAAATTTAGCTTCTAGGTCTCACAGGAGTTTTGGGCAAAAACGTGAAATGCTTAATAAATAGTTTAAGTCTTCACCTACACACCACACAATACTCTATTTTAACATTTTTGGTGGACTACGCTTCCCCAGGAGTATTAGTGCATGCTGCATGGAATAAAAAACTGACCCATACTTACCAGTACATCCCAGTAGATTCGATGACCTTCCCAGTGCAGCCCTGACCATCATCAACCTGAGCGTCTACTCAGTCAGAATAACTGAAAATACCTGGTAGTGTTTTTGTTTTTTTGTTGTTTTTTTCCGCAGTAAAGATGAGCATCTTTGCACAGGGCACATCTCTGAGTAAAGGTTCATATATGTTTCTGTCTGGTTGTCTATATGATAGGAAAGGTTTGAAGGTTGTTTTGTTTAAAACACTGACATTATGAATGTTTACTTTAATTTTTTTAAGATTTCAGATCACCATGGATCAGTAGGCGGCAAAGCTGCAAGTCACAGTCACAGTTTGTAGCAGAATAAACTGCCTTTGCCTCTATGATGTGAAAAAAGTTAAAAGCTGTAATTACTGCGGTAATTAAAGCAATGTAGCAGGTAGTCATGGCAATGAGAGCCTTCAGCTTTTTCACAAAGCAGTTTCTCCGCATTTATCTAACCATGACTCTAATTAGCACCTTTTTAGCAGGAGATATTTTCAGAAATACTTATTGGATCATAAAGAAAGGAAGAATTCTGTTGTTTATCTGGACGCAGCACAGGAGACTCCTGCAGGAAAACAGTGTGTTGAAATCAGCAGTCACCCAATGTTAAGTGGATCACTGGTTATATTTATGGCTTTCAAAGGCTTATTCATTGATAGTTTCTTTTTCCCATTTAATATTCAAAATGCTTATATATATCTTAAAATCACTGCCTTCATACAAGCTCATTCACTGTGGCAGACCTTTCTTACTGTGGCAATTTTGACTTGTCAAACAAGGTTAATATTGGCTGCTTTCCATTATGTTCTGATCCCATTGCCATGGTATTGTGCACAATGACTTCATGGCTGTCTGGGAGACTTAAATGCAGTGGAGCCAAGATTAAAGAGACAATGAAGCGGCAGTCAGAGCATCTATAGCTGCTGTTATGTCAAATATTTCTTAGTGAAATAGAATACGGGATGCAGGATATCATTTGGAGAGTGATTTGAGTGAATCGTTAAGGGATTTGATTGTATAAAAGGAGACGTGACTTAGCATGTATAGAGTTCGGACTGTTGGCCTAAACTCACACCTTAATAAATAAAAAATAAATAATTTAGTCTGCAAATACACACTTTTGGAACCTGATATCCAAACACACATGGCTCAAACCCATTATATCACTCCACTACACATTTGAATGCATAACGCATTGCATTTATGCAGCCCCAAATGCAGAAATAAAAAGTTTTACAGGAAGAGAAAAGAGAGGTATTTTCAAGATTCAAGAGCTTTTATTATCACATGTACAACAACTCAGCAGATGGCAACACCGAAAGTGGTCAAAATTTGGCTTCTTTGAGCTCTAGTTCCAATTAGAGTTTATAATAAAATATTTTCAATTATAAAAAAAAAAAAGGAGAGAGAGAAGGGAAAGAGAAGCGAGAGACTAATTAAAATATACACATATATACATTATATTGCACATTGCTGCGTGGGTGCGGTATTGCACAAAAGTGGTAGATAGATTGACAGTGTATTGCACATAAATGCATCTGATAAAAATAGAGACATTGTCTAGTGTATAGGAAAGTGTGTAGGAGTGTGTGAGTGAGGTGACCACTTCAGGTCAACTCATATTAAAAAAGATTTTTTTTTAAACATATATCTGACATACAGTACCAGTCGGATAGAAGTTGTGTCCCAACCTTCTGTCTGATTTGGAGGTAGAAGAACACCACAACAAGCTGAAAAACACAACATCTGACATATTACAGCTTTAAAAAGGGAGATTCTTCGTGGACCGCTACAACCTACAAGGCTAGGGTCACATGACTGAGAGACGGAGACAGCCGAAGGTGTCAGTCAGCTACTTCCTGGTAGCCTTGCTAGCTTGTCTACTTGTACTTTAGGAAGTTAAACAGTGAAGAAGCACAAAACATAACTGAAAATTTGTAAAACAGCAAGCACAGTTTAACAGTTAATCAGCCTGACATGTTTCTCTAGTCTTTCATTTCGTATTGATAAATTGTGATTGGAACAATGCAACAACTACGAGAAGACAAACTAAACAACACCAAGCCAACTTCCCAACAAAATGACAGTATTTCCAATATGAATATTCATATGAACACAACTAAAGTACCTACCTATTTTTGTATTACAGTTTAATTATCACTGAACTTTCCCTCAGATTCTTTAATGTGTGGATCTGGGCCCCGTTTCATAAAAGAGATTTGCGAGCACTGCTTACGCGCAGATGATTGTCACCCGCAAATTGCAGGTACGTTTGTGAGTCCTAACAGTCCTCTTATATGCCCATGCATGGGTCTAAAACAGTATGGTGTTTCTTTCGATTAGTTGAACAAGTCAAACACGAGGAACTTTTCTCATGTTGTAAGTTGCAGCTTGCATGTTGCAAATTTGGTGAAACGGGCCCCAGTTGTCCAGCAAAAGACTTTCACCAACTCTGTGCAGAAATCTCTTTAGAGTTAGCAGCAGCTAATTAAAGACGACACAACTTATTGTAATAACTGGACAACAAACATAATTCCCTCCTACTAAAATGTGTCCATTGTAACATTTTTTTAAAATAAGAATTGATCGACAAACTCACAGCCAGTGTCGTCTATTAGATAACGCTAACAGCTCGCACGAGCAAGGTAAACACGCTAGCATATTAGCTGGCTAGCAGTAGCGCTACTGTCGAGAGTCCGCCCTCAGAAAGTTGTTTTGTCTAACTTCATCATCACCAAACTGTTTATTTACACATCACAGAGAAACATTCATTTTGAATTGAGTTCCTGACCTGATGAATTTAAATCTCTTCAGCTACATGTTTCACTTTCTTCACTGGCTAGTCGCTAACTTTGTCTGACTGTTTGCTCAAAAACAGCTGCCTGCTACATCTGGAAATGAGAGCGCCTAGATTTAACCAAACATGAAAATATGAAGGTGAAGGTGAAAATAATGATAAAAGAGGCTAAAGAGGTCAGTACAATTGCAGAGTTGGGAGATAATTCTCTGTTAATTCATTTTGGCATGACATTATAGTCATTGGAAACTTAACTTAAAAAAATACTGGTTGGTGGAACTTTAAAAAAGTGTTCAAAAGTATATATTGTAAGTGTATATTCAAAAGCTCAAAAGAAGCAACATTTTTTGAAGACAGCAGCATGAGTCTCTTTAACTTTTCCATTTTGAAAGACATTCCAGTCACCATTTCATATTAATTTATCAATTTGGGAACATGCCATAGAGGAGGCATTAATTGTGTAACAATGAAAAACATCTACAAACCTTCCTATAAGACACCTGTTCAAGGATTTCTGAAACTACGAGGTGAATTCTTTTCATTCTCTCATCTATAAAAACTCTTTCCAAGGTTGGTCACGGTGCTTCAGATTTTTGCCATTGAACTAAATGAAGATAAATCTCCAATAGGAATGCCTGTGTCAACATGTTTTCATTCATTTCAGAGACAGTCAGGGAGAGAAAGGAAATACATTTTTAACATTCCTTGAAGTTCCGAATAATTTAGATTTTCTTTCACAGCTTTTATTAACCATTGACATTATTTGTAAAACATTCCTTGACCCTTGTGGCCCTGTTCCATCAATATAATTTCAACAGTTTAGAGGACCATCATTCAAAGCTCTTTGTTCCTTAAATTGAAAAAAAGGAAATTGCAGATGCTGTAATTGGTTTCCTTCATCTGTGTCTGAGTTGTAGTTGCCACAAGCAGCCACATGGAGGTGGCACGCCCCACCGTGCTGCTCCTGTACTGCCTGCTCCTCTGCGTCAAGGGCATCCCTTTGATCTCAATTAGACGGTCTTAGACCCCCGGGGGCGAGCGATGCCAACGCTCCCGGTGGGCACGTGGGGGGGGGGGGGGGGGGGCCAGCATGTATCTCACTCCTCCTGCTCCTAGGGCGAGCGAGTGGCGAGTCAGCAAAAGCTGCCCTCAGCACTGCAGCGTCACAGAGGGGGTGACGATGACACGGAGAGGACATCGAGTCAAAACCTCCCATCACACAAACACACACACACACACTCTTCCCCCTTGCTCTTCATCATCCCTCCAAACAGACAGTTTGTCGTCCTCCTCCTCCTATTCCCTCCATCATTTCTCTCTGCTCTCGCTTTCACTTTCCTCTTTCTCCTCCCTCTCTCCTCTCTCTGCATCCCAGCCCTCCAGGCGATGTGGTGACCTCTCTGTGTAGTGTAGCATGTAATGCTCAGTCCCTCTTTCCCTCTCTCTCTCTCTCTCTTTCTCATTCTGGCGGCGCCCCAGATTAAAACCAAGCTTAAAAGATTCCCAGATTCCTCCCCCTCCCCACCACCCCCCCTTTTTGCCTTCCCTTCTCTTCCCTCCTCCCCCATCTCTCTCCTCTTTCCTTCCTTGTGGTTAGCTGCTGCTGCCTGACTCACACCACACTCCCTCCATCTCTCTCGCTCTCTGAGAGTACATCCACATGAAGCTGAACGTATATGAAAATGGATCTATTTTGGCCTTCCGTGCTTCTGAAAACGCCGCTCTCTGAGCTTTAATGTGCGTGAGGAAAAACTCAGGTTTTGAAAAACGACGATATGCTACGTGGACTTTCACACCTGAATATGTGACAGGTGCATTAAAGGAAAGCACAACCTGCACACTGCCTCATTTACTGCTGGAATATTTATTAGTTTTTGACATTTACTGATGAAGGTCGGATAGACAGAAACATCCTAAACTAATACATTTGAAAACCTGTTTTGGTCACGTCAGCACAGAAAAACACTTTCCCCAAAATGTTGCCATAAAGTTGGAAGCGAAAAACATGCCCATACAGGACAGGGGTGTCCACATACTTTTGGCAATATAGTTAAAGTTTATATTGTCTGATGTCTTTGCCATTAGTGATTTGATGAGCATCTTAGCGCAGGAATTCCTGTTTGCCTGTTTAACAGGCACCAAATTTGATCCATAATCGAATTATTGTTTTGTTTGTTCCGTTGTCTGACAACAGAAACAGATAAATGGGCGACTAAATTGTGATTTCAGCTGTATTCAAACTTAATGCAGGCGACCACATAGAGTAGGAAAGAGACAGAAAAGAGGTTTAATCAGCAGAGTAATGAGGCCTCCTCCTTATCAGATGCTTCTGTGATGGAAAAATAGGATGAAGAAGACATCTAGACATTTTTTTTGTTTGTTTTACTGTGAATTGAAACTAAATGAAAATACTAGCGCGGACAAGGTTCATTTTTACACCAGCACAGTGCGGACAGTCTTTTCTTTCCTCTCCATCTCTCTCTCTGTCTCCTCCAGCCACCTCCAGTTCAGCTCACTGCTCTATCAATGCTCATCCTTGAACCGCACAGAGATGAGAGACAAAAGTGAGGAAGGACGGCATGAGAGGCAAACAAACGGAGGAGCAGAGGAGAAGAAATATCATGCGCATGATGGAAAGAGAAGAAAGATTACAAGGTCAAAGAGAAAACACAGACGGATCAGATTGAGGAATGATGCCGGATTTTTGAAAGGAAGTGACAAAAGAAAGAGAAATAAAAAAAAAAACCACTTAATCTTTTCATCTGTGTCTCCGCTTTGCTTAGATCCTTACAAACCTGGTCAGGAAAGAGATGTAGTTGGCTGACTGTATGTAGCATTTCCAGGCCCATTAACAGGCCAACTGCTGAAAACATAATGCTTTGTACAGATTAGTCCAGTAAAGTCATAGAAGCTCAGTTTTCACAGTGAGATTTCATTATTGATGGCGCTTGACAGCTGGATGTCAGTCCAATCAGAGAGCCACAGGGAGCAGGTTTCATGATGAAAATGCTCTAGTTGGAATTTGAAGTGAGCGACAAATCCTGAACCATGTGAACAACTAGTTCAACTGGGCGTCGTAGATCTAAAATTAAGCATAACTGAGCAGCTGCGTGACCTATTTCTTGCCTCAAATGGAGACTATTCTCACAAGAGAAACACAAAGACAGCGTTTATTGTTCATACATGTTACACAACCAACATCTTTGTTTATCTGACAATGACAAATAACTATCTTATCTCTTTAAATAGTAAAGGCAGAAGTAGTGTGACATTGTTATAATGATGCAGAAAATATTAAAGAGGTCATATTATGCTCCTTTCCCAGTTTAATATTATCATTTTCATGGTCTATTTAAAAACATTTGCATGTTTTTATGGTCAAAAGGAAGCTAGTTACAGTTGTGCATGTCATGGATGCTATTTTGTGTCTGCTCGGTGCCCCCTCTCTTCTGATTGGCTGACTGTTTTCTGAGTGACGCACACCCAGGTCAACCACAGGTAACATATTAGGTAAAACCAGGGCTAGGGATAATATTATCCAACCTTTGGAAAGTTGTGCAATGACAAATTTGCTTCCTGACATCCAACAACTGTGCAGCATTTCCTCGGCAACTGTGTCTCCTCTGCTCCGCTGCGTGTGTGTGTGTGAAACACAGTGAGCAGGGGAGAGGAGGGAAACTAGCGCAACCATAAATGACAGAAAAACACGGTACAGACTCTCACATCGAGCTGAAATGAAACGAGTGCATGTAAATTAGGTAAATAACATAAATAAACATATTTTATTTCTTTTAGGAGGGGCGGGAACAATTTTTGTGTGTAAAAACTGTGTCCAACAAATCGTTGTTTTTAGCCTAGCTAGCGGTGTAGCATTAGGGACGGCAATGTTGGTTTTTCTGTTGGTCAGCAGTGTGTTAGTGCTATTATTGCAATCATGGTTGCATGCTGACAATCTTGTGTTAAAACAATGCAAAGGTCTGCGTTGGCACAGGGAGTGTTGCGTAAACATTGAAATATGATCCAAGAAGTCAAGTTGGAGGTGCAGATTAATGTGTTTAAAGGCTTCTCAGATGCCAAAACACAGCACATCGGACAGTATCTTACAACTATGGAAAGTTTTTGCAGCGGCAACTGTTGTCCTTGGTTGCAACAATTGCATCCCCTTTCAAATAAATGAATAGAGGCATAAATTATTTAGTTTCTCTGTTTAGTTTCTGTGGTTACTGAGTTCTTAAGCTATCTGCTTGAAAAGGGACTTAATACTCCTGGAGCAGGGACTTTTAGGTGGGCGGGAAACAAATTTAGACCTCAGGTTCCTGGAAAACGGTTGTGGTGGAGGGCCAACAGAGGAAGGCCTTTGTTCTGGAGCCACTTTTTCGCTGTAAAAGATACAGAGAGAGACGAGTTTCTACCCGCAGTCGCTTCAATTGATGTGAATTCAAAGCAGCATCTACACAGGCTGGAATTTTTTTTAATTTGGACATGACCTTTGGCTCTTCCGCTGTCGCCATCGCTCTCCACCTGAAGCTGAATGTTGAAGTTCAAGCACCTTATCTACAGCTGAAAAAAAAACAACCACAGAGTCTGTTCCAACATTCATTACAAAATAGCTGCTGGAACCCACTGAACGCCGCAGATGGATGAAATGCATCTGAGCATCAAAGTGTGGATTTTTCCTTGATGGGACTCAAAATGTTGAATATGTAGATCATGTCTTCACATCCCTTAGTACGCTCTCATCCCTCCCCCCTCCCTACTCCCCTGCCTCCCTTTCCTCTGGTCTTGTTGGCTGAGCGCAAGTGTTATTCCTCCTCTCCAATATTTACACATGCAACTCCATCCCTCTCACCCTCCTTCAATCTGCTGCTCTTCTCTCTCTTTTTTTTTTTCTTCTTCTCTTTTTGTGCCTCAAGCACCTGGTGGGGGTGTGTGTAGGAGGGTGGGGGGGTTGTTGAAATGTTAAAATATAATCATAAAATTAATGTCATGGTCTTAAAACCAAGATGTGCTGTGATGACTTGCCTGAGGGAGAACTGTAATAAAGACCTGACTTGATTATGTCGAGAGCAAAATTAACATGTGACTCAGAGTGTGGCTTCTCTGAATTTGGGGTTTTTTTTTTAATAATATTTTTCAAAATCAAAAAAAGAGCCTAGAAGCATAAGTCACATAGCTCTAACCTCACCACAAAGGTCAGTCTCTTCATTTGGCAGATGTCTTAATTGGAGTCAACCATATGGGGTGTAATCATTTTCACTTTAATTTGAGACAGACTGCACTACATAGTGGAATATATAGGGAATACTGAATTTCAGACATAATCTAAATTGTGTTTTTTCTGAAAAATCTGGTTGTACTGAAGAGATATGGCAGACGATTTTCTATATTTTTCTTATCGTCAACAAATCTCATGTGTAGAGCCACGCTAACAATGAATCAATCTACTTACAAGTATTGTGTGTGTATCCAAAGCCTGATTTAGACCTCTGAGGCCGCAGACTTCAGTTGTTTTCCAAAAACTACAAAAAGCACGTCTCATATCACACGTCACAACCTCTCTGTATCCAAAGCCTGATACATCTTATTCCTCTGTGCCGTAGACCTCTGTTATTGTCCAAAAACTATTTAAAAACAGCTCCAAAGACTAACAACAGCAATTACATTTTCAGTCTCTGGAGAGTAGTTCTGTGTTCGGCAGACGCTACTGAGCATGTGCGGGAATGTGGTTCCAGTTACAGTTGTTTGCTAGTTTGTCGTGCTACATATCACAACCTCTTGACTTTGTTCATGTATGTTTATATGTAGCACGACAAGTTAGCAAACAACTGCATTCCCACACATGCTCAGTAGCGTCTGCCGAACACAGAACTACTCTCCAGAGACTGAAAACGTGATCGCTGTTGTTAGTCTTTGGAGCTGTTTCGAAACAAACTAACGTGACCTTAATCTTCATGACAAAGGAACATGTCACCTAGTGTGGTTCACTGATGTGTTTTTAATAGCTTTTGGACAATAACTGAGGTTTACGGTGCAGAGGAATAAGATATATCAGCCTTCGGATACACACATAATACTTGTAAATAGATCTGGAATTGGTGAAAAATTCCCATTTTCCTATATTCTGTTCAACCAGCAGTACAAAGATATTAAATTTACCATCATATTTAAAAAAAAACAGCAAATCCTTATGAGAATGTTTTACAATTAATTGATTTTTTCTTTCTCTCTTTTTTTTTTTAAATGTTGACTAATTTCTCAGTTTCTTGACATCTTCTCAACTAAATTATTTCAGTACAAGTTCTAATATTGACATGAATGTTTTGTCATTTTTTTCTTTTTTGATTGTTTTCTTAATCTAAAAGCTTTCCTGTGAATCACGACTTATAATAAATTGTATTTAAATTAACTGGAAACAATGTAGCTGAAACCGTTCGGGGGGGTAAACAGCATATTGGGAGAATAACAACCAGTTTATCTATTTGGTCTTGATGGACTTGTATTGCTTAGACTCCTGCTGGTATTTGGTGGTGGTGGCAGTGGGGGGGGGCATTTTTCCTTAATGTGATAATTACAGTGGAGATACAGACACAAGGGGTCTGCAAAAAAGTTCCCCAGCTGGAACTGAACCTGAAACGGTTTCGGTTAATATTGGATATTTGTCTCAATAGGCCACTGGATGTGCCAGAAATAGTGTTTTTTAATCCAAAATACAGATGATGTTCTGCATCTTTCATTCTAACCTTCAAATCCCAAAGAGTTTGCTTCCTCTCAGAACAAAAAAGCCTCTAAAACAGCATTTAGACGATCACTGGGCACTAAAACTGTTACTGTTTTTAAGGTGAGCAGCTCTTAGACGCAGCTGATATACAATTTTTAATAAGAAGAAACCAGTATTGTCTGATGTATCTGTCTAACCCTCCTCCTCCTCTCATCCTTGAGCTGCAGCAGCTCACAGTGGAAGAGTAAGAGCTACTGAAATTTTTATTTAGCTAGATGAATAAACCTATTATATACCTCCCCCAACGCACTCACACATGCATGTTTACACTCCGATACACACATACACAAACTCCCAAATGTGCCGTTGTGAGGCAGTGGGAACCCAGAGCACTTAAAAACCTGGCAAAAAATCTTACGCAGGGTATGAGTTTCCTATTTCTTCTCCATATTGCCGTTTTTTTTTTTTTTTATTTCTCGCATGTGCAGTGGCAGCGTGCGTCCCTGCAGTGCCAGGCCTCTCTTATCAGTATGCCGCGTGCACTTCCTCTCTAAACATGGCCAAAGCTTTTGGGAGCCGTGAAGCTTCGCTGATAAGATAACAGACAAAGCCTTCTCTCTTTAAGGAACGCATGAAATAGAAAATAGGAGATCCCTTCCCCGTGGAATTAGATGGAAATAAAAGCAGGGAGAGGGGCAATGAGAAATCATATGTTTGGAAAACACAATTTCAAAAAAAAAAAAAAAAGAGCGTTAAGACATGAAGCCTTAGGTTAGGGAGGAAGAAATTCATTTTTTTCGCGAAGGAACAAAAGAATACACACTCACACAGCTGCCACTTCTGGTGTGTTAGGTGAAGATGATCTGCAGAGCATATTTAAATACTTTGCCATGGCAACAGGCTCTATGATTAGGGGCAAACAGGCAAAACTGCTGCAGCACTTGGGATTGAGATGATACAAATTAAGGGAACTCTGGACGGTTGCCAAGGAGACGAAATAGGCGGAGGGGTTAAAGTCCAACCTAAACACACCTTAAAGCTATTTTAGTGACAGCGGAGCAGAGAGTGGGTGGGGGGAGGGGAGGACGGAGCGAGGGGGGAGGGGGAAGGGGAGGGGAGGGGAGGGGAGGGAGAGGGGTTTCTGACAGCCGAGCTCCACAAATAATCGCTAGACCTGCCGAGATGTGTGATCAGAGTTCAAAATCCTTCCATATGCCTGTGTATGTATGTGTGTGTGTGTGTGTGTGTGTGTGTTGACTGCACCTTTTCATTGCTCTGAGGTTTCAGTGTTTCATGTCTCCCAGCGGCCTCTCACACCTCTGCTTGACAAAAAAAAAAAAAAAAAACACAAAAGAAGAAGAAGAAGAAGAAGGAGGAGGAGAAGGAAAACACTCGTAATGCGGTTTCTTTTCCATGCATTTTCTTTATTGTTCCTCTGTGGATTTGTTTCCGTTTAAAATTCCAAATACTGCTTTTTTTTTCTCCCCATGACATCATCATCTTGCAACAAATTCATCAGAAACAACAAAAGTGACATTATGGCTTTGTGACAACAACGGCTCTCAGGTTCCAGTGTTTTTAAAGTGTTTAAAGGTGCCAAAACAGGGACAACCCCCCCCTGTGTGAAACGTACATGTTTATACTGATTCGTTAAAAAGGTCCCACATTATCTAGATTTTATTTAAGATATCTTAGTTTAGAGTCTCAGTGGTTCAAGTTCAATAGCTTTTGTTTCCTGTAATCAGCCCATCAAAAGAAATAAAATGGAAATCATGAAGCTTCTAACTGAACAGAAACTCACCTCTCTTTACATGTTAGTAAAACATACTTTGCTCTTCAAATTTAGGTCATTTGTTGACACCTGAGCTCGCTCCATTTGTCAGCTGAAGACTGTGAAATGTGTATGAAAGCTCAGGAAACTTGTAAGTCGACCTTTGAGCTTAGTTTCACAATCGAGTGAGTTCTGTTTTATCATTTTAATCTGTATAAAATATGATTAAAAGATGCATTATGTGGAGTCTGTCAAAACATCTGCTGATGAAGAACGTGAGATATGGTTGAAAGGTTGAAAAAAAAGGCTAGTAAGTAGACCTTGAGTCATTTTGTTTTTTGTTGTGAAGCTAATATTTCCGATGTCATTGATGAACTTTTATGCTCGACTTTGTTATAACTGGTTTGAATTAAGAGGTGTTAAATATTACTTGATTTTCAAAAATGTATCAGTTTTCACCAGAAACTGGTGAAAAAAAAACGAACTGGTTCACTATAACCTCAATAAACACATCATCAGTGAACTTGGTCCTGATTGGCCTTTCATCAACAATTTATTAAAATCCATCCAATCAGCAGCTAAACTCAAAACGCCTCCACACGGCTGGTTTACCTCGTTTGAAAATGCCCATCTGCTCCTGTCAGCCAATCAGAGTCCAGAGATATAGATAAAAACATTGGCTCCGACGATTCCCATGATGCAACTCTTTCATTCAGATCCTCTTTGTCTGGTAAATGCCAGCTTCCTCCAAACTCAAGGTTTTTAAGTGCAGGCTCTCCGCTACAAAGTTGTTTTCTTTACATCCAATCCTAGATAACCCTGATGACATCACTGTGACGTCATCAGGGTTATTATCAGACTCTAGAAAGCTCCTCCAGAACCACTGAAGACATTATACACGTTGTGTCTCATTAACTAAACCTCTTATTGTAATAACATTATACATATTCATAACAATGGTGTGTGTGACAGCTAGATAATGTGGGATCTTTATCCTGGTTCATTTCTTCTCCTTCTATTGTTGCAAATCATTATATTAGCTGTATATTCATCGTTGTAGAAGCTTTAATGTATATGCAGTCACGTCGAGTGTAATTTGAAACCAGCTGCTCCGTCTATAACCGAGAGAGCGGAGCGGATGCGGAGGCCCGCCGAGTGGAAGGCAGCGAGTCAGTCGTGTCGTTACGGTCAACAGGCTGTAATCTCACCAGAGTGTCATGCACCGGGTCAAACACTGTACAAGTCTGTCCACCTCCGCCCCCACACACACACACTGCCTCTCTTACTTTTCTTTATTAAGCAGAGAAAAGACAAATAGTTTAAAAAAAAAAAAAAAACAGTGAGACTTAAGAAAAAGTTAGTAAAACAGTCAGGCAGTATTCAAAGTATTCAAAGCACAGTAGAAGAAGGTTTTTGTTCAGGCACTCGTTAAACTCCCTCTGTGTCGTTCTTTTTTTTTTTTTTTTTTTTTTTTTTAAATATCCAGTCTTGTTTTGCTCACTTGTTAAGCAACAATTACAGAGCCGTGGGAATGCTCTTTCTATATGTTCTCATTATGTCGGTGATTATGGTAATGGGTTTGGTTTGGTTTACTTCGCGCCGTACGAATCAGGCCGGTCGGCTTCGACTGTGTGAGTGTGAGAGGTGAATACTGTGTGGAACTAATGAAAATAATGACACTGATTACGTTTCCAGTCCTCACGTGTGTGTGTGTGTGTGTGTGTGTGTGTGTGTATGTGTGTGTGTGTGTGTGTGTGTGTGTGTGAAATAAGTGACACAAGTAAACAGTTTCTCTCAACACACACGCGCTAAAGGTTTTGCCTCTTGAAATACACAGTGTCAAAATCGAAATGTACATTCAACTCAAAGATTTTGTGAAAGAAAAAGAAAAATCCAGACAAGCTCAAAGTTGACCTGCTTGTTAAAATAAACCATTTAAAAAGGCGTCAAAGTATGCTCAGATTGCAAAAAAGTCACCACCAAAACAGAATATTCAGATATATAATTTCCTTCCAATCTGAACTTCATCTTTCATTGGTCTTTAAACATTTTATATTGGATGATCTAAATAAAAGCTAATAAATAGGTTGACATCTACTGTCTACTTTGAGAAGAGGTCCAGGAAGTGTTTAAATTAGCTTAGCGCAAAGCCTAGCAGTAGGAGGAAACAGCATGTGTAGTTGTGTCAAATGTTGAAATATCAGCCTTCCAACAAGATAAAAATTATCTTCCTTTCTGAGATAACAGACTGTTCCCTGAAAGGAATAGCTTAACATTTTGAGAAATGCCTCGAGTTAAAGGAAAAAGATTAATATCACTCTCACCAGCAGGCAATTAGCTTAGCTTAGCATAAAGACTGGAAGCAGAGGGGGAAACAGCTGGAGCCTCTGGACAGAGCAAAGCTAGCTGTCATCTCCCGGCTCTTGCTTTATATTTATCGCACAGACATGAGAGTGATTATCTCTTAGCAAATAGCAAATTTCCCCAAATCTGGAGCTGCTTCTTTGAGCTAACAATTATCTTGGAAGACTTGATGGGGGCTAAAATCCACAGTCCTCCTTTTGGGCAAAAAGGTATTTAAAAGTTTATCTGAAGCTAATATGAAGCTTCAGCGTCAAATGAGTCAAATCAAGTAGATATCTTTCAATGTTACAGTCTTTTTAGAGCCAAAGTTCCTCTTTTTGTTACTATACTTCCACCGCAGCTCAACAGGGAAACACAAAGAGGGAATTTGATGCTAAAATTTGACTGTAAATGTGTCAGATATCCACTTGATATGACTAACTCAGACTGATGAAGCCTCATATAAGCTTCACATCAACTTTTAAATGCATTCTGTGGACACACTGTGGATTTTGGCCTCCATCACTTCCATTTTAAAGCACATTTGAAGGATCTTTTAACAGCCAGTATGAACAGGAGGAATGATTACAGCGAGGAAAACCTCTTTCACTGTTACTATGGACACCTGACTGCTGTTTTAAGACACACTTGAAAAATTGTGAACCTCTCCTTTAATTGGACAATTATGGTCAACTTTTGTGAGCATCAACAGTTGTGTCCTCCCTTTAATTTGAGGCTTCTTCGTGGGTTTTGTGCTGTTGCCGGCTGAGCTTTCATACCAAATATATTTTTTCTTTGATGTAGACCAAACAGCTGAAGAATTTGAATTATGATCAACTGCCTGAGGAAGATAAAAAGTCGTAAATTCAGTTTTAGGGTGATTTCTGCACTCTGGGCGGTTTGTGTAAATCATAGAGACTCATCACAGTGAAAAAAAAATGAAAATCAATCATATCCACATCCGACAGTGTTGCTGCTGCTGTTGAGTGAAAATCTTTCCATTCAACGTTTCAAGTTGAGATTTTAAGGTGCGTTTTAAAGGGTTTGGTGATCCTCCATGTTTTCTCAGACCGTGAAGGAACATGGGATCGTTCGGTTACATAAAAGGACAAAAACAAAAAAACACAAAAGTCACAAGGATTTTTTTTTTTTCCTGCCAATAACACAGTGTCCAAAACTGACAGATCATTTAAGTGCACATCACCCCCCCCCCCCCCTCCCGTTTAAAAAAAAACCAGCTACAGGCAACAGTCAGCTCCATTTAAAAGTGTTCGGATCCCAGAGCCAATTAAAAAGGTGTGAGATGCCTCCATCAGTTCGGCTGTTTTCAACGTCGCTGTCAAATTGGTCAGCGGGGAAGACGTCAGCCCCCCAAACCACATCCTAAATTAATCGCACTCTGAGATAATCACATAAACGACAATTAACTCCATTTCCCATTTAATACCTCCTCCCCCCCCCCAACCAACCCGCCCACCCGCGGTACGACTATACACACGCACACACACACACACACACACACACATACGGCACGTCTACACACCAGTCTCATTACACAGACAGACGCTGATTCCCAGCAGGCACGACACACGCGTGAAATACAGTATGTGTGAGTTAGAGCTTATCACAAGCTTTGTTAAGTTCACAACAGTGATGCTTACATCTCTCTTTTTTTTTTTTTTCTTTTTTTTCTTCTGAGGGAGGGTTTTTTGGTGATTTAAAAACACAAACACTACACAGTGAAAGTGACATCATCAATTAAGGATGCAAAGAGTAGAAAATAAAAACAAGCTGCAAAAAGCATTCAGGAGTGTTTTTTTTACTTTGCTAGGTGAAAGAAGGGTTTCATTTCAAAAACACACACAAGAAATCATGTTTTAGCATTAATTTAAAGCTCATTATAGCTTCCTGATAAAAATAGAACCAATCTTTATCGAATTTCAGCTGAAAAATTGGTCTGTGTTTGTGTGTATTTCTGGAACGAAACCCTTCGAGTTCACAGAGTCAGTTGACACCCAGCGTCTAAATCATCAGATGAGCCTCTCTTTGACCTACAAAGCCTCTTTTGCAGACGAAGCATTAAGCTTCTCTTCTCCAAATGTAAAACCCACCGGAAGGGGAACCTCGCTTTCAGGCAGAAATTGCACATTTTTTATCAAATTGCACCTCCAAAACATAAATTGCACTCATATTCCCCTTCCCTGTCAACCCTCCACCCTCTTCCTCAACCTCCTCTCTGATGACGAGCCACTGATTGTGGATCAGCTGCAGCCTGTTGGCACTGTGTGAGGTTGGCACTAAGGAGGATGTTCACACCGATCTGTGATCAGACGGAGCTGTAACGGCACTGAGTGAAAGAAAACTTTAAAAAAAAAAAAAAAGGATACTGTTGACATATTTCTTCAGGCGAGGTCTACATCCTTCTGATATGTTGTTAACATTCAGTAAACAGTTCATGTTCTGATACCTGAGCACCAATAAGAGGTCAGAACAAAATGTGTCTTTTAACAGGAAGGCAGGAAACCCAGTAAGCACTGGTTTGGTGATTTGAAGGTCAAATGATGTCTGAACTCGGCTAAATTTGGTGATGCTTTATCTAATCCTTGGATGTTTGATGGAGAGAACTAAGCAACTTGGTGATAAACATAGAGAAAAAGGAGATAAAGTTTAGTTAGAGTTTAGTTTTTTCAACTTTCAGTTATTATTGGAAATTTTATTTTGGCGTATATGTTGATTTTTCCATGCTCAGCTGACTTTTGCTGCACTGCTTTAAAAAACTCTGTAGGTCATGTTAGCAATTAATAAGTTAATTGGAATGAATTAATTGAAAGTGTAACAATTCAAACCCCGTCTCTGTTTCTGCCTTAATTAGTACTAAATGACACAGTTCTTTCAAGGAAACTTCCCAGGAAATTATTGAGATTATTCCTTTATTATAAGGAAATTACAGACTTGTAAAACAAAGTGTTATATATGTAACCTTTTTTAAATGAGTATTTAAATGACTGTATTTCAATACGTAGCAGGTTAAATGTTCTAATTCAAATGCTGGTTCCATGTTGAATCCGGTTCCTGGTTGGCAAAGTTCTCTGATGCTAATAAATCTCTTATTGATCATTTTTAATCAGTGCTGATCGTCACTTTCACCAGTTAAAACATCTCAAACATTACCAGCAGCAGGATTAGATCAGCTGTTGCTAATCACCGTTGATTCATATGTTCAATATCTGGTTAATATTTTATCCATTAAAGATTTGTCAGACAATAAAGTTGCTCATCATATCAATAGTTTAAGCTTATTAACTTAGCTCTGAATTGGGATTTCCACAAGTTGTATCAAAAAAAAGGTGTGCAAACTAGGCTACAACTGTTCTCCTAACGTGTCACACACAACCCATATATTTTGCAGCTCATCTCATTTTCAGCTAATTAATTAGTTAGATTATCACAAAAAGTTGTAAAGTTCCTTCTTTCTCATCCAACAAAAATCTTTCAGACGACTTCAATTACTTGCAAATGTTGGAAGCTGAATTTAATTATGTTCAACGAGGGATTCGTTAAGATATCTGACATCTAAAAAAAAAACAACTTTAAACCAAATTCAGCCCAGTTTTAACCCATTTATCAAGATCATCTTTGACATTAAAGTCACCAAATCGATGCTTATTTGGAAATGTCTGTATGCACTTTTTGAATCCAGAGTTGTGTTTTGTCAGGTTAGCTGACCCTGAAGCATATTTAGCACCAGTGAGTTGACTGAACACTAAATCTATGTTGGACTCAGCTGATCGTAAATCAGTGGCTCTCTAACTGAAACGCAATTAAATAGAATTATATAAACATATTAACTTCCTGGAGCCGTCGGGTTGTACTCCAGGGAATACTGCAAGTCACAGGCATGAAAATAAAATACAATAAGAAAGAAGAAAAGTGAGTTAATCTCTTCATAAATAACAATCAGCTGCTCAAACCGAGAGGAGAATGATAGGAGGAAGATGATCCTGGCACCGGGGCATTGTGGGTGTTGTAGTTCGGGTCACATGGCCAGAGCGCGGGCCTTGGCGGCTGCTGCCTGCGCTCTCTGCACGGCGCCCTGACTGTTCTCCCTCCTTATCAGCTGGTTGGTCTCAAACAAGCCCTCATGGCTGCTGCCGCCACCGCCACCGCCACCGGGGCCTCCGTCCGCAAACGACAGCACTCCTGGACCAGACAGTATATCATCAAAGCAGATAGGAGCTAGCTTTAAATAAATAAAGCATTTAACATACTGAATCTCTGTCGTAAGCACCACTTTCCACCAAAAATGACTAGTAGTTGCTGGAACAGTGAAGTCACAAATGTAAACCTGTTGTATCCTCCATATTTGGGGGATACAAGGTTGCATTTCTCAGCTGCATTTGTTCATTATCAATGTTGTTTCCAATACAGGAAGTATGAAGAAGTCAAAAGGAGGAAGTCATGGTGGATGGTTGAGGTCACAAAGCAGAGGATTTTAACACCAGACACACACAGAGGTTTGCGGCCTGCATCCTTGAAAGTGTTTGTACGTTTCAGCCGCTAAAATATTTGATGAAGTGAGAGAAATATCACGCTGTTGGTTAAAGATCCCCTCCAGACATGTTTTAAGACATATAAAAAATATTCTGATTTCAAAAAAAGATGTCTAATAATCATGTAACTGATATATTTTGACAAAAAACTTTAATGACCTTGTTAAAAATTCTTACATCTCTCACTCATTGAAAAACTCCAGCATCTATAAATATACCTGGCTCACTGTAAAGTCCGTTCTCACTGTACGTGCACTGAACCATGATTGGCTCCAAACTATTTGTAATGTCATGAATCATGCATGTACGAACACGTCTTAAACTCAGATTTAAAGGAAGAACAGAGAAAACTTCCTCCTTCAGCAAATAAATGTGAAAACAAACATACATCAATCTGCACAGAGAAGCTCAAACATCCAAGTGACGTAGTAGAAGAAAAAAACATCGGAAAGGTTAACACATCCTGTTTTTTTGCTTCGAGTCACTGTCGACTTTTTTCCAATTACCTTATGGAGCTTTGATTTGCCTAAACATAACTATTAAAATGTTAATCAGGCTTATTTGCCAAAACATTGGGAAACCTAGTGGCACTGTGTTTCCTACTAATTGTATCTGTTAATGCGAGTTCATTATACATGCACATAATTTTGTCGAGTCGAAATGTTGCAAGTAGAAGAAAGTAGAAGAAAATCAGATTTGAAGTTGCAGCAGAAGACAAACATGAATGTAACACTAATCAAAATTGTGATAATTGACACATTTCACAGACACACATATCTCTAGAACTTATTGAGATTCTTGGAACAAGAAGCATGTTTTGCATGAAAACATAAAGAATAATATGTGGATATCAAGTGTGTAGTAACATTTTATTTTCAACAGTGACCCAATGGAAAGAAATCTTAGTTGTGCAGGAGTGAATAACTTATATATCGATGCCCGAAGAGCAAAACCTCCTATATGAAAAATGCGCTTTTTTGAGAAAACTAAAAAAAACCTGTTGTTTTCTTGCAATTACTATATTATGTGTTAACAATACTGTAATAACCATACAAACATACCATAAACAATACCACATAATCCAAAAACAGTGTATTATGTATTGGGTATCCTTAACAAATAGCATTCTGCAAGAAATGCTTTTAATGCTTTTAAACAAGTTTTCTCAAAAAAGCGCATTTTTCAGATTGGCCGAAGAGCAAAACCTCCTATCTGAAAAATGGGTTTTTTTGAGAAAACTAAAAAAAAGCTGTTGTTGTCTTGCAGAACGCTATTTGTTATATGCTCAAAAGAGCGCATTTTTCAGATAGGAGGTTTTGCTCCTTCGGCCATTGATATTCTGTATAATCCTGGACAGCCAATAAAGTTTCATTAAATTTGCATTGACAGTAAGACTGTTTGTTGCAGGCAGATTCCAGTTAGACTTAAATATGTAGAAGAAGAAGTAAACACTGGGTCTAGGTTAGCAGGAAAGGAAAAGTATGTGAGAAAGGAAAAATTATGAACCTTAACAAATAGCATTCTGCTTTTAATGCTTTTAAACAAGTTTTCTCAAAAAAGCGCATTTTTCAGATAGGGGGTTTTGCTCTTCGGCCATCGATATAGATGATTATGATGCACAAAGACTGAGTTTACTGTGCACATACAAACCATTTAAATGAGCCAGTTACTTGAAGAAAGGATAAACTTTTTAGTGTAAAGCTTATTTGGATTTTTTCCACATAAATAAACATATAGAAATGCTTAAAATGTTGTAACTTTTCTGTTCTTCTGGGATCTTTTTTGGTGTTACTGGAAAATGCAAGTCTAGTAAATTATTGGTGTGTTTGGCATGAAGGCGGATATAAAAACTAACTACACAAACTTCAAAGAGCTTTTGGTTTAATCAGCAATTTCCTCTTGGTGCTTGTTGTTTTTCATCATAAAAGACAAAGTGCTGTGGAAGTTTTCTGGCATTCTTTTGGATTTCTCTCCTGCAACTGTCACTGCTGTTTGGACCAAAATGAAACAAAACCATAAAAATATTTCAAGAGGGTGACGGATGTTCCCTGATATATATACACACACACACACACACACACACACACACACACACATATATATATATAAGCTGAGGCTTTAACTCGGTCTCGTTTATGCTTCTCTTATCTTGAGTTCTTGTTTCCATCATATAATGGCTCAACTGTTACCTGAACCTGTGTTAATGGTTAACTGAAAACTGCATAAAAAACACATTTAGGAATGAAGCCCTTCCTTTAAAAAAAAAAAAAAAAAAACCTCTTGGCTCTCATTTCAGCTAGTTATAACTCAGAGAGGAAGTGAAGGAATCTTTATGTTTCATCTCTATTTTTATAAGTACAAAAATTAGCCAGTTGTCACGGTGACACATTGTTCCTCCCTCGCCACCCGGCAGCCTTCATATAAAATGTGTTGATTACCTCCAGAGACTCCCGAGCCCAGACACACAGGGGGGGCTTCAGACCAGACAATTAACACGTATCGCTGTTTAATATAATTTAAAAGTATTTAAAACGTTTGGTATCAGAACAAAGAGCACAGACAGATGAACCCGGTGCTGTAACAGTGTGAGACTGGTAGATTCCTCTTTAAGACACGTGCGTTCACACAATTATAAAAAGCATGAAATCATATTAAAGTACAGCAAGTAACAAAGGTTCACAAGCTGAAACACTGATAAGGAATACAAGGTTTTTTGTTGTTCAGAGCCTTTTAAAATTTAAAAGTTTTGATCTTCCCACTGCATCAATGAAATATCTTTGTTTGAGTGGTGAAGTCTTACCGTAACCATCCACACATCCGCCTTTAAACTCGCCCTCAAACCTCATCCCGTCGAAGCGAGTGAAGACGCCGGAGCCTTGAAATTTCCCCTGAACGAATTCACCTTCATACCTGACAAAACATTCACATACAAACACATTTCACAAGCGGAAAAAAGACCAACATTTCCAGACACAGTGAGCACTCTGACAGCAGATTTATAAAATATCTTTAAAGACATATAAAAATACTCTTTGAATAACAATTTTTGTCTGATTTGTAATTAAATAATGTAAATGTTTAAATGTTTTTTTGTTTCAAACTGCTTCTACTTCACCTTTGAAGGTTTCAAGTTTCAACATCAACCATTATTGTCTTCCTGGCTGTGATCATGTGACCAAATCATGCTGAAGCGGTACATACACATCTCAAAGCTCCTGCATATTTTGTTAGAAGTGTTTTGTCAGATTCAAGTACAAATAAGTGAAATTTTTGAGTAGGCGGGAGATTAAAGAACGAAGAGCAGAGCAGAGAGGAGAAAGAAAGTATCAGGAATGCTTATATAGTAACAGTCACTGCTGTTGTTGTCGTAATATTTGCCTTGAATGTTTGGAGTTTTAAGTATGAAAGTGTTAAATGGCATCAACTTTTTGTGACAAGTCAAAATTGCACAAAGTTTTCCTTAAACTTATATAATTTGAAACGTAGAATGGCTGCAGAGAACTTAAACACAGCTCAACTTGGACAGTGTTCAGCTCTGTTTTTAAGAATGTAAAATGCATTTAATTCAGTTTATTTTCTTTTTCACAATTTTTATTCCTCCTGTTCATACTGGCTATTAAAAGATCCTCTTTGCAACTGACGGAGGCCAAAATCCACACAGTCATTTTATGCAAAAATGCATTTAAAAGTTAATGTGAAGCTTATATGAGGCTTCAGCAGTCTGAGTTAGTCATATCAAGTGGATATCTGACACATTAACAGTCGTTTCAGCATCAAATTCCCTCTTTGTGTTTCCTTGTTGAGCTGTGGTGGAAGTATAGTAACAAAAAGAGGAACTACTTGATTTGACTCATTTGGATGCTGAAGCTTCATATTAGCTTCAGATAAACTTTTAAATACCTTTTTGCACAGAAGGAAGACTGTGGATTTTGTCTCCCATCACTTACATTGTAATTACATTATGAACATTATGAACGGGAGGAATGATTACGGCAAGAAAAACCTGCCACATACCTAAAAGCTGCAATTTTATTGTTTCTCTGCACAAGTTGAAACACAAGAAGAAGATGCAGAGCAGGAGAGAGGAGAGGGGGTTGGATGCTTTGACTGGAAACCACAGTATAACTAACTGAAGATATGATACAGTAATAATAATAATAATAATAATAATAATAATAATAATAATAATAATATAGGCTTAATGTGATGCAGTGCAACAAACTCATCCATAATACTGTACCTCATGAATCTTTGTAAGCATGCGAGACAGATAACATCCTCCCAACAGTAAGTAAAAGTACCTTTTCACAAAGCAGAAATTAAACCTGTTCTGTCTTGTATATTCGCTGCATTATTAAGAGCTTTCAGTTCCACAAAGGTTAACAGAGCTGAGATAAAACGGTGTGAATCAAAGTGCAGAATCACAGCCTGAACACACACACACACACACACACACAGCGTGAACACTATGCACTATCATTTCAATGTCAAACATTTGCAGGAAAAGAAGGAAGCACCATTTTTGCTCCATAAGAATGATTGTTAACGGCAAATAATAATCAATAAGTGAAAGCAGAAGTGATTTAAAAACCGTTTAATTAGAGTCATACTTGAAGTAAGAAACACCAAAGCAAACGGTGACATTCACCTGCTTTTCATTTTGATTTCTAGATAAAAAGGGAATTATGACTTAGTGGCCTAAACACTGACAGTTCACCAGCGTATAATGAATATTACTTTCTCAAATAACACTGAAAGTCTGAGGTTTTCACTGGAATCCATGGTAACCGTAACAAGCTAAAAAACTTTTCAGAGCCTCTTTTCAAGTCTGTAGCCAATGAGCTAAAGTATTTAATACTCAAAAGACAGATTTTCATTGGGGCATTCATAAAACACCTTGGAAAAAAAACATCAATGGAGGACCTTGAAGAGCCCACACTTTTGGTTCCTAAACATCTTTAACTGCACTTGAACATTTCACCTCCGATGAGACAAAGACGAGCGAATGAAAAACTCTAAAGTAATGAAATCTGAATGCCTGACATGCCTGAAATATCTTTTATGGTCCCAGACCTGAAGCCTTTAATTAAATTTGCTAATAAAAATAAAATAAAATAAAAGAAACAAATGCTGCTTTCTGCTCTGAAATGATCCTCACAGCAAAAAAAACCTTCAATCTGATATTCAAAATTTTAAAAGCAAGAGCACTCAAACAACTTGGAGGTTGTAAATCTACATGTGGTTTTGTTGAACAAACTGATCTGAACTTTCTGTCCTTCTCTGTTTATCTTATCAGCTTTCTGAACATCTTTTTTTTTTTTAGAGAGAGAGATTTTATTGTAAAGAGGTCAGCAGATGAGGTACAGACCTGGAGCCGTCGGTGAAGACCAGAACCCCGCAGCCGTTGAAGAGGCCGTTCTCAAACTGACCGGTGTAACACGTCCCGTCGCTGAAGGTCAGCTGACCCAGGCCGTGACGCAGACCTGCATCCGCAAACACACAGAGCTGAGATACAGTCTGACCATTAACAGTTTTTTTTGGCCACTTGGGCGCAGCAGAAACGAGATGTGAACACAACACCTGACATATCATCATCTTTTAAGTTGAACAGTTGCTTATTTCCACATCCAGCAGTTAAGGAACAACATTATCATTCATTATGAGTTGTGTTTCTGTCCACCTGGTGAATGTAAGTCCAATATTCACTCTCTTTTAACTCTGTTTTTACTCTCTACCAACTCCTGAGGGAAATATCTGGCTCTTTAGCTGCTAAATGCTCCACTATGTTCACCAGCTAATCTACAGCTAACTGTGTGTTTGCTGTTTGGTGTTGAGCAGGTAGTGAACAGTAGGTTTTTAGAGCTTTTTCTCTGAAAACAGCTGCCTGCTGCGACTGAAAACGACGTTATGAGAGCCCTGAGAGTGAACCAGAACAGTAAAGTTGCAGCCTGACAGCTAAACAATGAGCTGAAACTCACTATAAAGCTCCATAAAGCCGAGAGGAGCTGCAGAGTCGCTGATAATTCTCTGTAGGTTCATCAGTACGAGCCACAACCAACACATTACACACTGACAGCTCATACGTGACTATAGTTGCTTTAAATATAAATAATTAAATACTTTTTTTAAGGAGTATTTTAGTCCACTTGTGAGATGTGGGAACCCAAAGAGGCTCATTAAATCATCTCAACAGCTCCGGAGAGATGAAAAAAGTTCAAACGAAGGTAAACAGAAACCAGATAACTTCAAAAAAAGTCACGAAAGAGTTTGAAGTTCAAAAACTAAAATAACCGGACACCAAAAGCATGAATGCATGAAATAAATCATACTGGATGCTTTCTTCACTATTGCTATTGTTTCTTTTAACTCTCAAATGTCAGTATTAGCATTCTTTGGTCAATCTGTGCTGTTATTACTATGTATTTTTTGTGGTCTTTATTTTCACGTGTTGCGGTTCTGTTATCGTGACGACTCCTCGGGTCGTTTGTCTGGTTGTATAGAGTTGTATAGAAATTCACATCACATCGGTCTCTGTAGTTATTTTTGTTTCTCAAAAAGGACCAATCAGCTCCCGTGTGTTGAAGGTAAGCTAATAAAGCCTTTAAAATAAGCTATTATGAAGTGAAAATAACTGAATATGAAACCTTGATAATAATTGAGGTTATTTGGCCTTCTAAGATATTATGGTTTGTTGAGTGAATGACAGAAAATATCCTGTTTCTTTGTTACATTTACATTTCCTTTTCCCCAAGGATGGGATTGGAAAAATAAATATAAAGTCTATAAGAGTTGATTTGACATGTTTGTGTCCCACACTTGACCAAGAACAGCCGATAAACTGGAAAACAAAACAATCTTGTTGCATCGGTTAGAATTTCTGTTTGTATTGTTGTAATTATACAGAATATACAACAGCTGAGAGAGGTTTATAGTCGTATTTGAACCAAACTGAATTGAAATCCACACATATTTCTAAAGCACAGTTGATTCTTTCCTTGAAAACAAACAAACTTTGGAGGCCAAGTTTCTTATGACTCCTATCATCAACAGTATCTCATGTGTTCTTTATCTAGATGTTATTTTTCAGAGAGTTGATGAGTCTTTTCACATCACACTTTGCCATGAATCACTACAAGCTGATACTGTAGTGCAAGATCAGATATTTTGCCCCCCAAAAAACATTGTTTCTGTAAATTTCACGCTGTGCATTCACTATCAACATTTTTGCACATTACCAAATACGTCGATTAACAACATTTTCTCATTATGTTGCGAAAACGTCATTCAGCCAGCATTACATTTCTTACAAAACATATATGAAGGTAATTTCAAGGAGACAGGAAGTGATCCATGATGTCTGAATTGGGATGTTCTTAGTGCTGGTAGGTGTCTGCTCAACATCTCCATGTATCCACTACACACATCCATCTCAGCATCCAAGAACTGTTCTCTCTTATATTGGATAAATGGACGTTTCCATTTGCCAATGATGGATTAACTGAAACATGCATCCAGTTTAAAACCAATCCTGATTCACAAAGGATTTCTCAACATTTGGGAATTGGCTCCAATAATCTTTAGAAATCCAAAGTCGATCAATTCAAAAGACAGTCTAATCTAAATGGCTTTTTTTTCTCCGTCCAACTTATTAATAGAACCTGTTGAGGCAAAAAGAAGGTATGTATTGAGCAAATTTGCTTAATGAACAGGTCTCTTGGCCTTTCATGATCATGGCGGTTCCTGAAGGCTCTTTCTTCCCTCAGCTTCACTCAGGCTCCGTGATGGCGCACAAATTTAGATCTGACTTCAAGCTATTTTACAAGACAGCAGCAAGCCTCAAAAGCGACTTTGTTAGTGTCATTAAATGAATACAAAAATGCTAGTAAACCCATCCAATAATGTTCAGACAACCTGTTGGTTAAATCTCACCACATTAAAGATTTTAAGAACCTTATTAAAAGGTGTGCAAGTGATTTTAGGCAGTTGAAGAAGACAGGTGTTTTTCTTTTAACTCAAATTTTGTAATTAGCTGTTCTGGAGATCCATAATTGGTGCTAACTGAGAAAAGGTGAATCACTCTTTTTTAATTTTTCACCTCTTAACATGTTCTCAGTGAGGTGAGACTCAATTCCCCCCTCCCTCCTTAATTCTGTGACTAATTTCCAGGATCAGGAGGATGGCAGTGGAAGGAGCATTTCTCCTTGCCAACATCTATTAGCAGACCCAGCAGGAATTAGGAGAATAACTGGATGTGAGGCACAGTTGGACACGAGCTGAGGAGATCCTGGGTTCCTCGTAGCAGCTGTAAGCGAGGAATAGGATTTACTGTGAGCTCGCCAAGTGGCATGGAACCGGTAGAGAGGAGAGGGGAAGATCTGGAGGAGGAGGAGGGGGGGGGGAAACCCTAACAGCGGATTGGGATTTACAGGAGGAGGGGGCGGGCTGCTTGGCAGGGGGGTGAGGCAAGGGGTGAGGCTAGTGAGTGTTCTCCCTTGCTCCCAGCTAATGGCAAAGTAAATTAGGCGGTCCATCTGTCAGGGCTGCTTAAAGTGCTGCTCTCTGCCTAATCTCGGCAGGGTTTTCACGGGAGATTTGGAGAAGAGATTTGGCCGAAACTAAATCTGGAGCTCTGCATTCCATTTTCAAAGTCTTTCCCCTCTTCTGAAACATCAAGCCGGACTCCATTAAGTACATATATACATATATATATATGGGTGAAGAAGAGGGCCAGCAGGGGCTTAAATCCAACTCTTCAACCAGTGGAGAGCCCTGACAAGCGAGTGAGAGCTGGAGGCAAAAATTTCATGGACTGCCCACTCAAATATAACAATCTGTGGAGTGTCAAAGAGGTCGCAGTCTGGCCACGAACGCCAAGAGCGGTCCCTTCAATCAAGCACTAGAGGAGCGCTGTCATAGTATGAATGGTGTTATTGAATATAATCAAATCAAGTGGCACCAGTGTAAGAGTTTTACAGACCGCTATGAAGCTAACAGTTTACTTTTTACTGAAGGGACAGATTAGCAGCGGACTACTCCAGCAAGGGACAGTAATTTCCTCTTCGTCTCTTTGGATTTGATCCCTCCAGACAGACTCTAATCTGTCGTTCAGCTTCTTAGTAACGCCTCTCTCCAATCTCTCTGTTGGGTCACAGTCTCCAGCTAATTATGGTTTAGCTGAATTTGTCCAGCTTTTATGTCAATCAATAGCGGTAATGCATAGATGTTAAATGACCACACGGGCAAAGTACAGTAGTAAATGGCTTCTGGCTGTGCCTCGGCTGTTGTGTGGATGTACCCAGCCTACTTCCTGTAACCTGATAGCCCCCGGGCCTGTCTTCAACCGGCGCTCTCTGCTGAATTATTCATGTGACACCGTAGACCTCTGTCCGACATACATGTTTGTGTGCAAACAGTGACTTTGCATGCATGGACGCAGAGACACGATGCACGACACGCATCAATCTGTGTTCATGACAACACTTCCCGATGCACACTGTACTTATTACAGAGCAACGTCAGCAGCGTTCATTCAACTTGTAGTGTTGAAATCGACATGTGAATGCGCAATTATGCATATTTTGGAAATGGCAGAGAATAACTGTGTCGTAGGAAAAGAAATGGAAAGTGTTACAATATATATTCCCTGAAGCACTTCAGCTCTGTTTACACAAGGAACTTTACAAGGTGGAGAAAGATACTTAATTAAAATGTTATAAACAGCAGGTGTAAAATACAAGGAAATGGGTGAAACCGTAACAGAAGTTATTGCCAGAAAGGGGCTGCAACTAACAATTATTTTCAATTAATCTGTCAAATATTTTCTCAATTAATCGATTAGTTGTTTGGTCAATAAAATGTCAGAAAATGGTTAAAAAATTCAATCATTGTTCCCCAAAAGCCAAAGATGCAACTTAAAATGTTTTGTTTTGTTCCAAACAACAGCCCATAACCCAGATAATCTGTTTACTATCATAGAGGATTAAAGAAACCTGAAAATATTCACGTTTAAGAAGCTGGAACCAGCTAATTTTGGCTTAAAAATAACTCAAAACAATAAATCAACTACCAAAATAGTTGCCAATTAATTTTCTGTCAATCAACTAATCGATTTACAACTAATTGTTGCGACTCCATTCCCAGATATAGTCAAACAAATAGTCTAAATGTTAAAACGTGCATATTTCAAGGAAAGTGGGCCAAATGAACATAGTTGAAGATGCAAAACAAACAAAAACAAAAACTTTTTTTCGGAGGTTTCGACTGTATCTCACAGCTTTTCTTCAAGAGCTGGTCAAGAGCTCTGGAATAATATACAGTAAGTGAACCTTGTGTTTATAATTTTATCACAGATACATGTTTCTAAGGTCAAGAATGAACTTCCATATTCATGCTTTTGAATATTTCTAACATTTATTTTGAAGAAAATAAATGAGAAAAAAATCAATATAATGAAAGAATTCCTGGCTTCTGAACAGACTGCACAGAGCTGCATCGGTTTTATTTGTGGATTAATTTCTCCAGACATCACTTAGAGACGTCTGTGCTAAAACTAGACACTGCTGTGTACGAAAACCTGCGCATATCAGTACATCACACCCAAACCAGTTTAACAGTTTTTTGCTAACTGTGCAGCGGCCATATGTTTCCCCCCCGCAGCCTCGCACCCGCTTCATTGCGAAGCTTTTGTTCTTTGTTTAACCTTGCCCTAAAGGTTGTCTAAGTGTTTTTGTCAAACTGAAAATACTGGTTTAGGTGGTGTGATATCCTATCTCAGCAGGTTCACTGGCACCAGATGGTCTGTGTGTGCATATGTGTGTGTATGTAGATATGCTTGTAGTTACAGAATTCAGTTTCACACCTTTTTCTGTTTTTTTTTTCCTTGCGTATTAGATTCAATCTGTTTGTGTGAGCGTGCAGGTTCATTTAAAAGCCAACTAGTTTTACTGTGGTGACTAACTTACAGCACACTCTCCTCCAAGCTGCTATAAGTAACTTTTTTAGAACCATTTTTAAAATAAAAATGGTATATATCCATAAATCAAGTGTAAAACCAGTCCCTCTCACTCTCTGCTGGTGCTGTTTCCTAAATAAGAACAAACACCACTTGGGGGCATCTGTAAGGATAAATGGTCAATATGTGATGGGACAAAATGTATTACATTTTTGTCAGTAAATGCAAAGTTGACCTGCATGCATCTGCAGAACGACACACTGTAGCTCCTGATTAGTAAAGCACTATCTGCTGCCACCCAAAATTGATTTAGCTGCTTTACCCATAGCACTATTAATGATAATAAGAGATTTATGGATTAAATTCATCTACAATCCACTGAGAATTAGACAAAACTTGGCAACAAAACAGTTGCAAACTACAAGAATATGCACACCAACAAAAAGGTGAGCAAATGTAACATTACCAGGTGCTGCGAATGTGGACGTGTTGCCTATTTTTCATGTTGATAACTTAAGGAATGAGATCCTGGATTTTCTGAATGACTGAACTATCTTTTTGGAAAATGAACTGTTCCTTCAATTCTATAAAGACTGGACTCACATATAGCCCTCAGAGAATTGCGGTGGAGGTCCCTGGGAGCTCTGTTGTCAGGGGCAATAGCTCTTGGTAGGATTTCCCAAGGAAAAATGGTCCCAGATGAGGAGTTATACTAATACAGTGCTCTTTAGGTTGGTATCTTTGCGAACGAGTGACCTAGCCTGTCTCCTCTGTGAACCAGGCCTCATAGGGAGCTCACAATAGTGGTGCCTGGTGGCTGAGATTGTACCTATGGGGTCTGGTAAGGCTAAACCAGAAGAAATAATATAGGGTGCCATGTGGACACATCACCCACAAGAGTAGGTGTAACTGGGAAAGGAACCCTTTGAGGGATCTGGCCGACAAGCTACTTACTTACTTGTTGGATAGTCAAACACTGTTTGAAACCCAGTTCTCCCAAACCTTTCTGACATCAGAATTGGGGGAGCTGCCTCTGGAAATTTTTGTAATTTTCCAAATCCTATCATGTGACAAGCAGGCTCCCTTCATGCAGCAATTTGCCAGAAGTGAGAAGGCAAGAAAGTGAGCAGGGCTTGAACTTCTCTCCTAAAAGATCTTATCAACACATGTTTTAAGACATATAAAATTGTATTTGATATGGTTTTTCCCTTTAAATGACATCAACTCCTTCTCCCTCATTGCCAAATCTTGAATCAATCATTTCAATGGTTTAATTGCTGGATGCAAGATGTGTACTTCCTTGTAAAGTCCATTCTCAGTGAATGTGCACTTGAAGCTTCAAGCATCCACATCACACTTGCATAAGTTGCATACTGGACCACAATTGGCTCCAAACTAGTCGTGAGGTCACAAATCACGCCTGTAGGTACATGCCTTCAACTCAGATTTAAGGTGAGCACAAAGAAACTTTCCACTTTCAGCAGATGAATGTGAAAACAAACTGCACAAACATCATTCTGCACAGTGAAGCATATTTTTTCTTGTGTAAGCTCTCTTTTTTTCAGCCTCCACACAACTACTTCCATCACTTGTCATGTGTACAGCCCGTTGCCACATCATTCATGCCTTCGGAGAGACTGAAAGTGTTCACTGTTATCGCCAGCTGAACGATTATTGTGTCTTGCCTCTCTTTATGACAAGCCTAACCAGACCTTAACCAAAGCGTCGTCACACCATAAACAAGGTCAAAACTTAGTATATGGCTGAACCGTGTATGGTCAATGTGTGAAATTGTGGCCAATTTGTTAAGGATACTCAGTTGTAGTGTTTATAATGTGAATTCCTGGATATTAAATGTTCATCTGTAGTGGTTCCAGTAATATTTGTTGTTAAAGTGTACTGAAGTAGCATCACATGACATGGTTATGCTACGTTTGAGTGAAAAAAAAAAGGTTATAAATGCAGTTGCAAGAACAATACTTTCCACTCATATCTTGGGGTGTTTGATTTGAAAGAGAACTTTTCTAATTATAACTATTTTAATTATCTATCTGTTTACTCCCCCTGCTCTTTCATCTGTTTCACTCTGCATTGAGTGTTTTATCAGAGTGAAGGTTATTTGGGTTGCTTTAACTGTGTGCTCTCTCTCATATCATACCTCTACGCTCCTTTTTTCTGCCTCTTTCCTGGTCGATGATCATGGAGGCTGTGATGGAAATTGTAAATGAAAGTTTTGACAACATTTTGGTTGCAAATTCAGGAGGCTTATCTCCACCTGGTTACCGCAGTTACAGTCAAATCAAGCGCACCTGCAGAGCAGCCACCCCACACTAACCTGATATAACAGCCTACATGTGTCTCATGTTTTACATCAGAGAAATAAAAAGCTTACATCCTGGTATTTAGTTCAGTTATAAAATCCAAACGCACTGCGGAGCGTCTCTTCCGCCGGCTGCTGACAACGCTACCAGCTGGAGAGTCGATCACACTGGACGGTAGAGGAGGAAACGCAGAGACGTTGGTATGCGTCTGTTTAAACAAGACTTCACTGATTGTCTTTAACACCAGACCTGAGAGCGTCAGAGCAGGAAACGCTGCTGCCCTCCACTTCCATCATCTAACGCCCATTCATTTTGAAAGAGCAACAACAGGTTGACCGCCAACTTTATCACTCACTCACTCACAGACAACCACGGTTATACAGCTGGTCCATGGCTAGTCCATCCAAACATCATTATATTTAAACAGTGATTCATAAAGGTTTTGGAAAGATGCCTATTATGCTCCTGAAAACGCTCCTATGGGTCGTTCTGGAGTGCAGGTACAATCGACCCATGTGGTCGTTTAATCATGAGGGTGTGTTGTTGGACTGGATTGACTGGCAGTTGAAGGTAGGTGGTAGATTACCGTTAAAACAGAAGACTGGAGGGTTTGCTCCAATTATTGGGGCATCACACTGCTCAGCCCTCTGGGGAAAGCTTGTATCAGCATGCTGGAAAGGGGCTCTGACGGATTGTCAAACTACAGATATGTAAATAGTTTTTTACGACTGCAGTACATGTATTAACTAGACAATGACCCACCTTCTCAGTTTCTATTTTAGATACTTAAGATACTTTTAAATACAAATTCCTTTGACATACTGGTTATACAGCTGACTCATTTTTTATGTTCTAATGACATAAGAGACTTTTCTTAGTGACTCTGATAAATCACTGTTGTCGGCCTTGTGACTGCCCAGGAGGATTAAGAAGAACCAGATACTGGAGAAGATTCACCTGCCATTTGGAGTCAGTCCTCCCAAGAACAACATCAGGTTCAGGCCTTTATGCAAGCGCCCCAAAACATCATATATTCATGTTCAAGTGACAAAGCCCTCTAGCAGCCGCATTAATAATGACGGGAGCAAAAGGAGGAAACCAGGTGATGTTATTGTAGAGTGACAAAGTCTGCGTAGGGAGGAAGTCGGGGTGGTTGGAAAGGTCAACAAAACATCAGACTTTAAACACTTTAAATGAATGAATGCTGTTCATTTCCCGTTTCCAACCACAAGTGTACAATGTTTTTTTTTTAAAACCAAGATCTTCCCCAAAACTCAACCATCGTGGTTGTTAACGTAACCATGACAATGAAGATCCCCTAACCTTTAAGGAAGTAGTCATTTTAATCAATTTTAATCCAAACCATGAACCACGTTTTTGAGCCCAAACCTTGACCAACTTGACAACATTATATTTAAACAGTGATTTGGTTTTGGCACAGACAAATTACATAATCCTGTTGATAACTCCCCATAAGAGCGTCAGTTCAGAAAACACTTGGAATAATGACACAGTGACATTTGCCTAAACTGATTCCATTTACATTTCTGGAAATGTTCTGGAAGATTCACCCTCCTTTTGTCCAAAAAGGTTACCCTGACAGTGCTTACACCTGCCGAAAAACTAGGTGATATCCATACCTCGCAGTATTTGTCTCCTTGCTCTCCTCCTAATAGAAATAATCCAGTACTGACTTCCTTTCCACTTTCCATACAGCGAGCCGAGCACATACTCAACGTAATGTCGGATCCAGAAACGGCACTAAGCTCTATACATGTCCCTATCGGTGTTTGTACATGCAAATAAAGTCTGAGCACTCCACATATGTTACTGTGATTATGCTTACTTCAGCTAAGAGCATTATTAAATGAATCAAATACAAGTGTGGTATTTACATGCAGGCTCTGCCTTACATGCATTATTGCCTTAATCACATAGCAACACTTCTGCTGTGCATGCAAATGTGGCCGGTGATGGATGGAGTATGAATGGGTGATTGAGAAGATCAATCTTGCCTTCTTTCCATTCGCCGTGGTACTCCTCGCCGTTGGAGTAGGTGAAGGAACCTCGTGTCAGGGTCATGGGTCCTGCTGGCACACACAGCGACAATCACAAACCACCATCATGATCTGGAGCTATTCACCTGTAGCTCTGACATTGTGAACCACACACATAGAGAGCTGAGAGTTCATCAAATAATGTGTCCACCTTTCAACCCGCCGAGGGTTAATTGCTAGTTTTTGAATGCCGCAGTGAGTTTGCAGCACCGACCACAGAACCTACACACCCCCAACAACCCCACTTTGGTTCAACAAACTATAATGAAAACTTTCCACTGCACAACCTCAGAGGGAAGTAAAGATACACTGTAAAAGTATGTGGACACCTGAACATTACACCCACATGTGACCAGCTGCAGGGATTTGCTCCCATTCAGACACAAGAGCATTAGCATTATTCCCCATTGTCTTGTAATCTGTTTAAGCTTTAAAATGTTAAACAACATTGAAAAATCAACATGAGAATATCCCAAAGCTCAATGTGATGCCTTCAAATTGTTTGTTTCATTTGAGCAAAAGCCCAAAACCTGAAAAGATTTTATTCACTGTGATTTTAAACACAGACCTCAAGCAAGTGGAAACAGGGAATATTTGGCATTTTGATAAATGACCTGCACAATTAATCAATTAACAAATTGCTGACATTTAATTTTCAGCAGTTGAAGTTCATTGCAAAGGTGTCGGATGGGTTTAAAGCAGAGCTGCAACAATTAGTCAATTAATTGATAAGTTGACGGACAGAAAATGAATCGCCAACTACTTTGGTAATCGATTAATCGTTTTGAGTGTATTTTAAAGAAGAATATCCCAAATTCTCTGATTCCAGCTTCTCAAATGTGAATATCTTCTGGTTTCTTTAGTCGTCTATGATGATAAACTGAATATCTATGTGTTGTTCACTGTTTGCAGAGACAAAAGAAGACATTTGAGGTTGTCACCTTGGGTTTTGGGAAATGCTGATCCACATTTTTCATCATTTTATAGATCAGACAGATTAATCGATTATGAAAATAATTGTAAATTGCAGCCAAGTTGCAGCCAGTTGAAGTAACCACCTTCTCTCTCTGCTTCATACAGTCAAACCAGCCGGTTTACTTGATGCAGAACCTGCGCAGGTGGCAGATAAACATTTCTGTCACTTCTATATAATTTAGAAAACAGCTATGCTAGTTGACCGCTAGCACACTAGCATGTCAGAAGTTTAAGGGGACGTATTATGCTTTTTGTGATTTTCGGTTATTTTTACACTATCTATGATAAACATGGTCAAAGTTCCAAAACTTGAGGTGAACGTATGTCGAAATGCAAGTCAAAAGGGCTTCAACCTGCTCTCAACGCTTTTTCCTACCTTGCCGACAAGCTAACGTCGGCTCGTCGCACACGCCCATCGACGGCCTTTGTTGCTAAGGTTGTTGCTAAGGTTTTTCCATGAGTTGTTTGAGTTGTCTGCTCTCATGTTTCAGATCAGATTCCAGCTCTAACATGTATGCATGTATGTGAGAAGTTGACATTTTAATAAAGAACTAGAAAAAGAAGTGAAATCCTACTACTGTTGTTTGTTGACGTAGCCTACAGAGCTGGCGGAAGTCTCCGGAGGGGCAGCTTCCAAGAGCTTGACCAGTCAGAACATAAAGGACCAGTATAAGATAAATATTTTTTTGAACTGTAAATCATGCAAAGATATTTCAGTAGAGCCCCAGACTTAAAATACAGACCTGTAAATGTGCATGATATGTCCCCTTTAACTCATTTACACTTCTTATTTGTGTTAAGAGACCTCCTTTGTCTCTTGTCTGTGTTTGTTGTAGCTGCATGCCACTTTCAGTATTCAGTTTTACTCAAACACACCTACAATTGTTAAAGGACAGGTTCACAATTTTTCAAGTCTGTCTTAAAACAATAGTGCCTATAATCATTCCTCCTGTTCATACTGACAATCACTTACATTGAAAGCACATTTGAAGGATCTTTTAATAGCCAGTATGAACAGGAGGAATGATTACAGCAATAAAAACCTCTTTCACTGTTCACATGGACACCTGTTTTAAGACAGACTTAAAAAAAACTGTGAACCTACCCTTTAAACAGCTGTGTTTATTGTGGTTCTGTGAAGGCTCTCCCCTCTTTCCTGTTGTTTCAAAAAAAATGAGGCTACAGACAAACTGCCGCCGACAGGAGCATGAAAGAAACATTTTAGGCTTCGCAATAAGAGAGAAAAACATCTAAAGCCCGTTTATTAGGCTGAATAATTGCACAAATGCCATCAGGCACGCTGTCAGATTAGACGGGAGGAGGAGTGTGTATCCCTCCATCTAATGTTGCCACAGTAACGGCGCCCTAATCCCTTTCATCCTGCCGGCATGACGCTGCCAGCCTCCGAAACACACACACACACACGCGCGCACATACACACACACATAGACACACACACACACACACAGGGAGCAGAAATAAAATAAACGGTTTACCTGTTTTATTAAAGAGCAATTCAGTCCTTTTTTTTCTCTACATCACTGACAACAACACGGCAGTTGGAGGATTTCTGTTCCTCTCTGTTGCCTCAGCGTCTCTCCAAGGTGCCGCGCTCCGATTGTCCGCTTTTCCTCCACCTCTTTTCAAAGCGACCCTCTATTGGTTGCTCTTTCCTGCTGTCCAGCCCTCCATGGGAGACATCTTTGTCGAGGGCAACGGGTTCAACGACTTAATTAGCCGGAGTGCTCCTCCGTTAAAACGTTTGCCCTTGCCTTTTTATGTGCTGCCCACCGTCTCTGTAGGATTATAAAGCGGCAGCGAGGTTCCCTTTTAATGATACCGTGTCATTTCATGTTTCAATTTGGTGATTAGGCCTGCGTTTTGGCGAGTTTTATGGAACTTGATTTATTGTTCTCCCTGTGCGCTAAAACAGCTGCACTGAGGTGGTGAGGGTCTGTTAAATGAGGTGATATGGATTCAAAGCCAGTAAGGGTTTAATTCAATAAAAAGCTGAGGAGGAGGAGGAGGAGGGTGGATGGGTGGGTGGTAGAATCAAGGTGACCCAACTTAAACAAAACTCTGCCGCCCTGATTTAGTTTCTCAGGGGGGAAAACCAGGACTAGGATTAACTATCTGATTATCAATTAGACATAGCCAATTTTGAACTTCATTAGTGCAAGTTAAGCTGATTAATCATAATGTATCTATAACTGCTAAAAAGCAGCTTATACAAAAATAAAGTCTCATAAAAGGATATATGTAAATCGTGAAATTAAGATTTTGTCAACACATCAAACCAGTAAATTAATTCATATTTTATTTCAAGTGTTATAAAGGCTCCCAGTCCACATGCACTTTTTAAATTTAGGGCCACACAACTAACAATTATTTTCATTATCAAGTAACCTTTTGTCCAAAACCCAAAGATGTTCAATTTACTCAAATGTATGGAAGCCAGAAGCAGCCAATTCCCACATCTGACAACCTGGAGGCACCAAATGTTTGTCAATTTTTTGCTTGAAAGTTTATTTAAACCAATTAATTAATTTTCTGTTGATTGACTAATGATTAGCAATTAATTGGCTAATCATTGTAGCTCTACTTAGACTTGCCTACAGGTACTGTAAAAGCAAACATGATACCGTATCCATGTGTGTCAAATTATAAACTTTGCAAATTAAACATACAATGTTCTTGTGTCTGTGATACACCTTTATTAAAAAATGAACTACTGACATAACACTACACTTATAAAATACAAGATATCAGATATTGTCACTTCCTTTCCTGGAAAGAATTTACATGGTATACGATAGGGGTGTACCTGAATACAAATACATTATTCAGCAAAGCACAAATAATGGGTTTTTTTTTGCGAATATTTGTTTCATACAAATATTTTTTTTTTTTTTAAATTGTTAGTTAGAAGTCTGTCTGCAATGAGGTAATGAGGCAATGAGTAAAGTTTTAGCTCAGTAATCAGTGCAGTCGTCTATGATCTGGGAGACTCCAGTTCAAGACCCGGTGTGGGGACCTCCTTCATAAGGTAGTTTATTTATGAACACTTATTGTAACACTTTAAATTTCTAAAATTAAAAGCGTAGTAAAAACAAAAACAGGATTTTTAAGCCTCTTTCCACTTTTATTCAAATACAAATACAAATACAAATAATTTTGCTTCCTCAACAAATACAAATACTGGGATTTCTGCACATCCCTGGTATACGAGCAAAATAGAGACTAGAGAGATATACTTACTTGTGTTGAGTCCATGTAAGTAGTTTTAGATTTTTGGAGAAATCTCCATGAAAGAAAGGCTCCATTTAAACTTGCAGAAAATATGTTGTAATTGAAATGTTGCCTGGAAAAATACAAATAATTTCAATAAGAGTTTCTTTCTTGAGGTTGGTTTAACCAGGTAAAAAGTCTCATTGACATTAAAATCTCTTTTTTTTTTAGAGAGACCTGGTCAAGAAGGCACCATAAACATTGTTACAATAAAAACAATACCTCTTGACCGTGTACTATGGAAGATCCTCTACAGCAATGAAGGTCATGGAAAAAATTGAAGAAGCAATGGATGGGTGAAAATACCTGAATAATCAATTATTTTTTTAATTTGATTAAGATTAATCATTAACAAAAGGCAACATAATCCCTTAAAAGATAAGTTGTAATCCTTGAATATTAGACACCGGCTGAATTTACTGTTCCTTAGTAGACACACTGTGAGCCTTAAAGGAATACTGCGGGGATTTTTTCAGACAGTCCCACTTTGTTTACAGTCATATCAGGGAGTTTTTATTTTCGTGGAATAATACCCCAGCAATTTTTGATAACAATGCCTCTTTGTATATAGCCTTCATAATCTAGACTGCAGTTTATTTACTACCGCTTTGGGAGCTACACTGTAACACATCTGTTAATTTAAACAATGCAGTGTCTTTATGCGCATTTTAAATCCCCGGCGCCCTTTGACACACATAGCTTTAAGCCATGGCAAATTTGGAGCACAGGCGCCATGTGCTATACCCTACACAACATTAAAACAGACAAACATCCCTTTAAACGACCAATGACAGCACATCCTCGCGCAGAGATGCTGGGAGGGATGGAGGGGGTGGTGGTGGTGGTAAGAGGAGGAGGGGGCCCTTTTGGTGGGTGGGACAAATGAGCGCTATAGAAAGGGGGATGCTGCAGCCCCGTCCCCTCATATCTCCACCCAGCCCTAGAATAAAAACCGCCGGTGACGTGCGCGCAGGGAAGCACCCAGCAGTATGTGCGCGCCCACGGGAGGGGCCGATAGAAAATGGCGAGTCTGTGCAAAAGACAGCAATGCACGATAGAGAGGCGCGGCTTTCGGCAGGAACTTGACTCTTGGAGGCACAAACTCATTCACTGTGTAGGTAAGCTCGCTTGGTATTGTGTGTGTGACTGTGTGTGGCGGGGTCCGGGCTGCCGGAGGGTGCCGGTGATTTGGTGTTTGCGTTTGTTTTTTTGGAAGTGTATAGAGCAGAGAGCCGGGGCTGTAATGTCCACTGGAAAAAACCTATAGCTCTCCATGAAGCTGTCATTTTTTGTTACGCACGGCTGTTGCCTGGCGCTGCCCGCCTCCCACCGGACATATCCAAAAATATTCAGCTCCCAAGTTTTTGGGCTCATGTCGGGCTTGTCGTCAGGTGTTTCACCTGCACACTGTGTGTTTGTAACCTGTTTGGCTGTTGAGTGTTGATGTTTAATCCAGATTATCGGCGGTTCCGGAGCCGTGGGAGTATTTTTTATACATTATTCTATAGCTGTTTATTTATTGTAAGCAGGGTATGTCACGTGTGCAGATGGAGCTGCGCTTCAGCCAATCGGCTCCCCCGCTATAGGTTGTCCCGTCCCCGCGTGCGCGCCGCCGGGTACAGTTTTTGGTGGAGGGGGGAGGGCGGTGCGCGTTCTCAATCTCCAAACATAACGCCCCCCTCCCCTCCTCCTCCTTCTCCTCCTCCACTGCCCTGGAAATCGGCTTTTGGGAGCGCGCATTGCTGCATTGGGGGAAATGTCAGTGGAAATAATTTTTGTATTTTAGGGGGAAGGTATGGGCGGGGGGTCGACAGTGGAAAAAAAAGCCTCCGTGCTCGCCGGCGGATCGGGCTCGGTACTTGTTGAAACGGCGCTCCTGGATGCGGTGGGAAAAAACTCTGCGGTTGACATCTGTCCGGCGCAGTTTTACATTAAGACACATTTCTGATTTTTCAAATGTTTATGACAGGACAAACATCTCTCGTCACTGCAGGAGAAAAATCACTCACAGCTGCGGCCTTGACATGTGTCAGTCTTTGCGTTGTTGAAGAATTTTGCCTACATTCAGTTCTTAACCTCTCCAGCCTTTTTTTTGCCGTTTTTATTTTGGATTTTCTCATCCATACATATCTCCCACCCACCGCCCCACCTCCTCCTCCTCCTCCCCCCACCACCCCAACCCTCCATTTCTGGTGTATTTCATTAGCTCAGTTTAATCCGGTTACATCGACCTATCCTGATGTTATGTCAAGATTATCATCCACTCTTCGCCTCTGATCTCCTAACCTCTCCGGGTTTCCTCGGCTCTCTGCCCGGCTCCTAATCTGGCTTTTATCGGCGGTATAAGCACCGCAGCAGCAGCAGCAGTAGCACTACTAGACTCGGGGTGTTGCGGCTCCACTTGTTTTTGGATCCATTTCTGTGTCCAGATGTTGCGCGTTGACCTGTCACCTACTTACCCATCCGACCGCTTTATAATAACTCACATGGCCTGATTCCGAGTAGGCTAGCGGGGCTTTTTAGTAAGAAAACCTCCCTAATGAGGGGATGTAGTGGTAAATTAAAGGTTTGGTAATCTCTGACCTCCAGTATAAAGCCATAAGGAATCACAATCAGCAATGTAAACAAAAGGCAACAAAAGGCTCTTCCTCCCTTTCTTCGTTTTTGTCTTACATCACTTTGCTTACTTGTGAGATATTTCCAGATGATCACATAAAAAGATGTGTCGACTCAATAAAAATGAGTTTTAGCTCCAGTGCTGCCTAATTTGTGTCCTGCTTTTGCTGCATTTATAGTCTAATTAGTTCTGTTTTAATGATTTAGTGGGTCACTAGAGTTAAAAGCATTAGAGGATGGTGTTCAGCCCTTCGTTAAAAAGTCTAACACTTCCCGTAAATACATTTTAAGGGCTGCGGTTGCTTTTAATGCCAAAAGAGCTGTATGTAAATCTGAAATAATCACTGGCAGGATGTTATTCAGATTTCTCTTGAGTCCCTGTAGACATACTGGAACGATACCAAAGTCAATACAAACGCCATAAGTGTGATAAACATACTGTAAGCTTACTATTGTGCACCTTGAATGGAAGTGGTAATATCACAATGATGCCACTGGGGATACAATCACACAAAACACAATAATGAACTCACAGTTGGATATCGCAGCTTGCTTTAACTCTATATGGGTTGCTCTGTGTGTGTGTGTGTGTGTGTGTGCATGGTAATAGGTTGTGCGTTAGTTCGGCATGTTTCTTCTTTTCTGGTTGTTTGACGTTTATTGGTTTGTGTATGCGTGACGGGTTTTTAGAGCCGAGCACAGCAGCGGTTATCAGCAGTCAGATTGAAGTCTGACGTGTTTATTTGTTTGAAGGCTAATCAGCTCTGAAACTGTGAGAAACCCGGAACATCATATGGCATGTTTGTCTTCTAACACAGCGGAAGAGTTCACTTCCCAAAAAAAAATGCTTTGAGTCCTTTTGAAATGTTCAGTGTGTTCTTCTTGTTACCAGAATAACATTTCAGTCACCTTGTGAGTTCTTGTCATTTTTTTCTGAAATGGCAGGTATTATTAGGGGCTGCAACAAATTGTTATTTTCTTGATTAAATGTTTGGTCAATAAAATGTCAGACAGTTGTGAAAAATGTCTTCAAATGTCAGCCCAAAACCCAAATATATTGCATTTGCTATCACAAAAGACAACAAAGCAGCACATCCTTACAATTAAGGGTTAGAGTTATGGGAATGTTTGGCACTTTTGCTTGAAAAATGATTCACTGATTCTCAGAATAGTTGGAGATACATTTTCTGTTTTTTTGTTTCAACTGTTGAAATCTTTTCCAAACTTACAGTTGAAGGGGGGAAAAAAATGACGGCTGGCATGAAAGGCAAAGCACATCCTATCATGAGTCATACAGCCCTTGTTATCAAAGATTTAATGATCCTTGTTTTCGAGACATTCGGTTCATCAAGTTCAAGTAGCAAAGGTGGACGGACTATAGTTTAGCTTCAGCCTCATCTTCTTGCCCCTGTGTTGTACTGATAATGAAGTAGGGGTCCTATATGCCATAGAAAGGTTAATATTATTAGTTGGTAGCAATTATAGCCCAACTGCTGATTCTGTTGGCACATATTCTGGGTAAGAGAGTGCAGCTAATTTGATTGCTGAAAGGTTGTGGCAGTGCTGGCGAGAGACAGACTGTGAGGGAGTGAAAGAGAGATGTGAGTCCCTGAGTGGCAGATTGCATTTTTTTTACCTCCCCGACACTTCACACTGGCAGAGCTGCTCCAAACACAGAAAGAAATGCCACCGGTTGAGTCAAATGTCTGAGTAGCTACAGTGTGACTGAAGTTCTCAACATACAGCGGTGATGTAGTTTCTAGAGCTGCAACCGTTAGCTGGTTAATCAATTAGTTGGAACAGAAAATTAATTGGCAACTTCTTTTTTTTTTAAGCAAAAATGCCAAAAAGTGAGTTGGTTTCAGCTTCTCAAATGTGGACATTTCACTGTTTTTTGTCATACACATGATAGTAAACTGAATATCTTTGGGGTTTGGACTGTTTATCAGACAAAACTAGACATCTGAAGACTTTAACGGGCATTTTTCACCATTTTCTGACATTTTATAGACCAAACAATTACAACAATTTGAATTGTGCAAGAGTTTTTGTGGTGAAGAAGTTTGATTGTTTAGTAGTTATTTTTCTAGATTTGCCTAAAACAAACATTTCCATATGTTTACTTAAACGTTTTCTCCGAATTCCAAAAGACTATATGCATCGATAATACGTCATAGAATTACATATACGATGACAGAAGATTTTATAGCTGTAATATCATCTAACCTTTTGTTCACATCGAGTCAAACTGGGGGCATTTGTGGCTTGTCATCCATCCTTCTCTGTTTCCTGTTATCTTCTAACCTGCTGCTGTCAAATATCAAATACAAAAGGCTAAAAAAAAAAGGGGCTTACTGCTAACTGTTTGGCAACAAGTTGATAGAGGTCATACTTGTTTGTGCTTTTATAGGTTGTAAGCTCCACTATATAAGCACATGCTAAGCTAGTTTGAGCCTTGCTGAGCTCAAGTTCAAATAGCTAACTTGGTATGGCCTTTTTTTTTTTAAATAAGTAAGATTCCTGTGTAATGTTACTTAAACTGAGGTTAAGCTCAAGTTTAACTCTTGAGATCATGCTGCCTCTGAGAGAAGTCTGTACAAATCCAACCTGCCAATAAAGGCAGAGAAATAACAATGTAATTGGCTCTGGTTTGCATCTGAAATTATGTGTAACATTGGCTTTCATCAATACAGAGTACACAGGTTCACATGGTTCACTGTCTTTTTTGATTTGATTTAATTTATCTGATGTATCAAAACAAATAGATATATAAAAATGTCACACGCTGCGACAAATACATATTCATTTAGAATGTCAAGGATAACACAATAAAGTTAAAAGATAACTTATTTCTATTAGGGTCCTCTTTCAAGGCAGACAAAGATAGCACGACAAGTCACACATGACTAAGGTACCCTGTAGAAAAAACAATACCTCCTTATATATATGAAGTTACAAAGAAAAACACATAAATATATCTATCTATCTCTATATATGCATACCCTTACTGTACATACATGCATCTTTATATACATACCTACACACATTCCCACCTATTTACATCCATATATATATATACACCCTGCAGCCACCTCACCAGGAACCCCTGCACACCCATGAAAGGAGGCCACTCCCGTCTTTGAGTGAGGCCACTTCATTACTTTCACCCGACAGTGTCCTCCGAGCGCACATATCTACATACACTTACACACATACCTACATAAATACACCCACGCACATTCCTGAGTCGTAATTTCATTTTGGTCAAATAACCGTTCCCCACTTGCACGTTTAAATCTATGACTTGCTTTTATCTCTACTGGAAGTCTGTTCCACTCTACCGCTGTCATGTACAGAAAGGTATTTTTTTCCAGAACAGGTCTTAAATCTACATGGCAGTATGTCTGTGGCTCTGCCTCTAGTTGAATGACTGTGAGTCCCTAATGATATGTCATATGAATAGTTGCATTTGTCATTTGTGTGTTTTGGTTTTTATTTGCTTTTGTTTACAGCCGATTAGTGAGCGAGTTGGAGATGATTCATACTGAGGTTGCAGGAGGATTTGACAGCTTTGCCCAGGGGCTATAAAGACTGCAAATGTCTCCTCCTTGTATACAGTATCTCATAGTTAAACAACATTGTGCAAGATCATCCATTTTGGCTTAGAGTGTCATTAAATGACCAGACTTTGAGTCATGGTGAACAAACAGAAGCTCCATGTGCGATAGCATTTTTATTTTGATAACGATCTTCCTGATTATCTACAGTGCCTATCTGTCTATTTATCTTCGATTACTTCCTGTACTCAAAGTCAAATCTGCGTCTTAGCAACTCATCCAAATCCCTCTATCCCTCCACCACGCCTCCCTCTCTGTGCGGACGGCTTTTATTTCAGTAATGGACAGATGGACGCCCCGAGAGATCTGCCTGCTACTTTCTCATCTTGTTAATTCTTTTCATGGGCTTTTTGAAAAGGAAAACAAAACATGGCACATTCGTCGGAGCTGGTGTTGAAAGTGGCAGCAATCCACCCATTTGACCAGACCGGGTGCCAACACTGTAAATCTCTTCCTTCATTACATATGCATGCATACACACCCTCTGCTTGACAGTAATATGTGTGTGTGTGTTTGTGCGTGCTGCTATCTCGGGGGCTCGTCCATGCCAACCAGGAGCCCCGTGGGAGGAGGGCTGCTCTCTTTGGGGTTGGGGGGGTTTGACTGCAATCTGTGGAAAAGCAAAATACACCACTGGCACTGAGCGAATGTTGACAGAAGGTGTGTGTGTATGTGTGTATGTATGTGTGTGTGTGTGAACCTTTATTTATCCAGAAAACGTCCACTGAGCGCTCTGCTCTTTCCCAGCGACGTCCTGCCTCAACGTTCAAACACACTAAAACACATTTATCTAAACTTGAAAAGGATTGAAGCCATCATCATGGTTCTGGTTATACTACTTGTGCTCCTTTTATCATCCAGCCTGAATTTGTTCCTGACGAGCGACTATTTCATCTCGGTTTTGTCGGCTGTTAAGAAAGTAGTCAAATATTTCAGAAAATAATCCTTTTTATTCAGACTGTGATTGGAGCGTGAGTGTGACAGATTTAAAAGAACAAACTGTTTTTTGAGTCTCAGGAGAGGAGGAAGTAAGCTTATTTCCTTTATGGTTGTTGTTATTTTTTTTAAAATCTTTCACATAAACCTACTTCTTTGATTTTTATAGTCAGTATTTTTTTTACATCTTTCATTCACTGGGAGCTTTCTGGTAATTCTGAAAACACACGGGAAGCTGTTAATTATTGTTTGTGAGGGTTGGAGTGTCGTCAAGAGTGTCTTGAAAACCTCATAGGCTGTAATGCTTGTTGTTACAGTCAGTTAGCAGAGTTGATTTGGACAAAATTAGTCTGATTATCAGATTAACTGCGGTTATTCCTCCTGAACCTGAAATGAACTAAAGCCTTTTCTGCTTATTTGACGTCAGTTGGTTTCATTTAGAGAACAAGAGTCATGTTCTAAGCAAAAATGCTCAAAAAACAATCAGTGGCAGCTTCTCAAATGTTGTTTTTTGCTCGTTTTCTTAGTCTGTCATGATATTTTTGTGTCACTGACTTTTGGTCAGACAAAACAAGCAGTTTTAAGTTGTCACTTTGGGCTTTTAGAACTTGTTTTTTTACTTTTTTCTGACATTTATAGACAAAACAATCAATGGATTGATTAAGAAAATGGAAAGATTAATCAAAAAGGATTATCCAAAGTAGTTTAATATGCCTTTAGTTTGTTTGCACATTATGGAAAACTTTTGTCCTGCGGGCTTTATAAGGGTTAAGAAACCCAAACTGTTTTTGTGTCTGAGTCATTTACACACCTGTATGATGTAAAAGTGATCCAGTCTTGTGTGTGGGGGGGGGGTTTATTTAGAAAGGGGAGAAAAATATTTTACTGAATTTATTGTACAGTAAATCCTAACTGAAGATAAAAATGAATTGCTCAGGGGCCAATATTCACCTAATAAAAGAATAAAACTATGATATGTTATAGTTGGACTCATTATCAGTTTACTGATATTTATAGGTTTTTATTTGACTTCTGCCGATGGAGCAGTGTCAGTGATTAACCTGCTGATAACCTCCAACTGCTCCAAGACGTGGCGGCACGTCTTCTTTTATGTTTCTGTCGTTGTTCCCAAAAACATCTTTTATGGGCCAAATTAAACTGATTTTACGTCTTTCTTCACTCTGTTCTGTTACTGTTTGACTTTTAGTGCCGTTTTGTTTGAAGATTTTAAGTCTTTAAAAAAACAATTTTCTCAGATTTTTGTAAGTATTTTTTTACTGTTTATTATCTCTTTACATTGATGTACCGAATTAAAGACAAACAGTATTTTAGCAGATGCGTTTGGAAATTTTAATCATATGTTTGGAAATCCTGTATCAGTCGTTTTTTGTGCTGATGAATGTTTGTAGTTTGTAAATCAGAAATCTTGAATTTCTTTAACTCTCTGTCGTTCTTTCCTTTCCTTCGGGTCCCAACAGCAACCAAAGCCCTCGCTCTCCTTAAAGGACCAGTGAGTAGGATTTAGTGGCATCTCCCCCATTTCAAGGCTGCGAAACTCATGAAAAACACAAACGACCCTCCGTTCTTGCCTACTGTAGAAACACGGCGGCGCAACATGGACCCGCTCCCTATGTACTGTAGATATAAAGGGCTCATTCTGAGGTAACGAAAACAAAACAATTTTTATTTTCAGGTGATTGTACACTAAGTAAAACATACTTATGAATATTATCTTCCATTTCTGCATGACAAAGTCTGCCCGAAATTTGGGTGTCATGATCGATGACCAACTAACCTTTAAGGTTCACGTGGCCTCAGTCGCTCGATCGTGTCGATTCGCCCTGTACGACATCAGGAAGATCAGAACCTACCCGTCTGAGCACGCAACACAACTCCTGGTCCAGGCTCTCGTAATATCACACATCGACCACTGGCAGGCCTCCCTGCATGTACACTTAAACCTCTGCAGATGATCCAGAACGCTGCAGTGCGTCTGGTCTTCAATCAGCCCAAAACAGCACATGTCACCCCGCTGTTGATATTCCTCCACTGGCTCCCAGTTGCTGCCTGCATAAAATTCAAAACCCTGACACTTGCTTACAAAATAGCAACTAAAACGGCTCCTGCCTACCTGAACTCCCTCCCGCCCACTACGCTCTGCCAACGAAAGGTGCCTGGTACCACAACAGGGCCCTAAGTCACTGGCTAGACTCTTCTTCTCTGCTGTAGTTCCCAGGTGGTGGAACGAGTTACCAAACTCTGTTCGATCTGCAGAGTCCCTCTCAATCTTTAAGAAAAGACTAAAGACCAAGCTCTTTCGCGAACACCTCTGCACTTGATGAACTATAGGGAGAAAAACAAACCCAAAAAACCCCCCAAAAAAACAAAAACAAAAAAACATACTTCTATGCACTCTATGCACTCTAATCACCTTGTTGCACCGCCTGTTGGCATCTACGTCCTATCGGGCCCAAACTTAAGCTTTATGGCACTTACTGGTGTTGTTGTCTCCTGACTAGATCCTTGCTTGTGTTGTATCTCATATGTACGTCGCTTTGGATAAAAGCGTCTGCTAAATGAAAATGTAATGTAATTTCTGCCAAGTCCGCTCTGCTAGATGCCGCTAAATTCTACACACTGCACCTTTAAACTAAACTCTGTACACAGCGCCCTTGACTCCAACCAAAAATTTATTTAAGTGTCCCATTGTTGTATGTGTGTGTTTGTGTGTGAATTCCTTTTGTTATGTGAGCTGCGTGACCTCTTCGGTACAGTTCTTTGGACACTGACGCCATGTGGGCTCATGCAGGGTTTGGAGCTTGTGTTTGGAGTACACACACACACACACACACACACACTCAGACACATACACACACACACTCGGAGGTGTCAAGGCCCTGCTTTAGAGCAGCAGGAATGTTTACTTGGACCCGCCTTTAGTGAATTCCTCCTAGTTCTTCAATAATGGCTGCTTTTGTGTTGAAGGTCATATTTGAGCAATTTGCTTTTCAGAGTATTTGATCAATGGCACAGAGGAGCCTCTCTGTGTGTGTGATGTACTTTTATTTTTGTTTTCTAAGACTAGTTTGAGTTTTAGACCTGTGTGAATGAGGAGGACATCTTGTTCTTTCTTCAGATGGATGTTTTTAGGGTTAAGGTTAAGGAAAAGTTCGGGTTTGGGCACTTTAGTTGTGATGGTTCAGGTTGTGGAATGCAGTAGTATGTCAATAAGGACACTCAAGTATAGAAGTATGTGTGTGTGTGTCCTTCACACCTTCACAGCTTCTCACTGTTTTTTTGAAAAGAAATCAAACATGCACACAAAATACTGAAAAAATTAGTCAAATGATCAATAAGTCAGTTGATATTAATAATTTGAAAATAGTTAATATTCATTTTCAGGTCATTAATCAAATAAAAAGAGCAAACATTTAATCAGAACTTCAAGATTTGTTGCCTGTTTGAGTCTAAATTTAATTCAGTTGTGATTTTTTGCCTCTTGATCAAACAAAAATACTAAAAAATCATTAAATAAATAATCAGTTACCACTGGTTTGCATCCAAGTGGTTAAGCAGTGTTACGGTTCAGAGTTAAAGGGACAGTCCGCGAGCACACGTCTACTCTGAATCATTAAAGGAATAATCTGCATATTTTCCTGACAAATACATAAAGTCACTGTTGTCGTCTCAATGAACGTGATCGACAACACTAACTGATGGAAAATTAGATCTGTGCAAGATTCCTTCGACGCAGCAGGAAGTGATGTGTTACAGACATAAAGACGACAGTTTGATTGGATATAAACATATAAAGAAAATGTTTTCTTTTATACAGAACGATCTTAATTTGCAACAAACTGACCACAGATCCACATGATGGTCATTTGTATTGCATTGTAATTTATCTATAGTAAAAATGAAGAATTAACATTAATATTACACATTTATTTCATCCTTTTTTGTAGAACCTGCACTAAAAAATCTGAAATTAAATAAAGCAAACTGCAGTGTGTGTGTGTGTGTGTGTTTGTTAAGTATTAAATCAGACCAATGTGAGCTGGAATTATTGTACCCTCACACCGCCAAATACTGTAATCAGCTGTTATACTGTGTACCACTGTGTACTTTCTCTTAGTTCCAGTGTAACAAAGCCAATGTTTTCACCGAGCATGATAAATGAAGTCGAGCTGGTAACGTTTAGTCAGAAAAGAGAGAAAAGACTTCCTGACAGCCTGCGAACCTTTTGATGTTCTGAATGAGTCTTTAGAGACATACTACTATTACATCTTCAACACCTGATAACAACATGATCTCATCTATCTGATCTAAATATTTGAAATATGTAAATTTAAGAAAACGGAATAATAATTTAAAGGAGCAGTGTGCAGGATTTAGTAGCTGTGAGTTTGAATAGCTCTCCTCCACCTTCCAAGTATGTAAGAGAAACTATGGTGGCCGTGAAACTTACGACAAATGCGAAAAGCCGTCTCTAGAGCCAGTGTTAAGTTTGTCTGCTCTGGGCTACTGTAGAAATATGGCGGGCTCCATGGAAGATATATAAAGGGCTCATTCTTAGGCAACAAAAACACAACGATTCTCATTCTCAGGTGATTATACACTAATTAAAACATACTAATGAATATTATATTCCACCACTAAATTATACACACTGCACCTTTAATTAAAAACACTGTAGAAAATGTGATAATTTTAGCAAAGCTGCAATATAACTGAGAGCTAAAGTGACTTTAGAGTGTGTGATTACTGTGTATCATTAGTTCTGGTTGTTGATCAGCGGTTTGAGGTGAAGGTGTGTGTGTGTGTGTGTGTGTGTGTGTGTGTCATTGGGGTTCAATGTGAGCATGTTTGTTTCAAGACTGTACCCACTGGGCATGGCAGCGAGCCAGGCCGCTGCTGCTGCTGCTGCTTACAGCTGCACCCTGGGAAATGAAGTTCCTCAAAGAGAGAGGAGTTGAAATAATAGAGAGAGACGACAGGAGAGGAGGGGGTATTTAGTGAGGTATGTTGCTTTCATAAAACAAACCCTGGGAGGGCACATGACGGATGAGGTTTGCACAACAAATGACATGGAAACAATGAGCAATTATTCCCAATTCAAAGAGCGACTGGCACTTCATTATGATTTGGCCTTGGACAGGAGACTTGCACAGGTAAACCCTCCACTGCTTCCTCACAGACAGTAAACCGTGGTTCATAAATACAATAAACTATTAAAGCACCATCGTTATTTTCAATAGATAAGACATTCATTCATAGATGAATCAGAGAAAAAACCTTTATGGAAGTTAATTAATCTCTTTTAATTCAAAATACAGATTTATAGTGGAAAACATCAGATCTTGCTGAGCTGAGTATTGCTTGGAAATTTTTCAATACTATGTGACACCAGAGCTCCAGTACAATACCCAACACACAGATGCTAAAGCTTATAGATACCCTCCTTTGATGGATATAGCCTCTTTCTAATCTAAAACTGGCAAATTTTCTATTTAGATCAAATGAATAAGATGAGAAATCTCAGCAGACATTCAGTGCTGATATTCTTCAATAAGTGTAAAAAAGGGTAAATGCTCAGTCCGCCCGATACTGAGAAATCCTCTATAAATTTGTGGATCATTTATTGACATTTGTGACATTTTCGACCGGTACAACTAACTTAGAGATACCCGAACAAACAATGACAACCTGACTGCTTTAGATGATGTCATTCTTGCACAGTTGATACAGTTCAGGCTGCAACTAACCGCTGTTTTCATCATCGATTAATCTTCAGATTATGTTTTTGTCGATAAAATGAGAAAATACAAAAAATGTGACAAATTCTTAGACCTTATGGTGCCGTCTTCAAATGTCTTGTTTTATCAGTTCAGTGTAACAGTTCAAACTCTAAAGATATTCAGTTTAACAACATGTATCACACAGAAAAGCTTCAAACTCTCACATTCAAGAAGCTGCAGCCAGCAATAAGTGTAAAAAAGGGAAAATGCTCAGTCCGCCCGATACTAAGAAATCCTCTATAAATTTGTGGATCACTTATTGATTGATTAACGCCTAAACATTCCACCAAATTTCATAGAAATTTGTGACATTTTCAACCCGGTACAACTAAACAATGACAACCTGACTGCCTTAGATGATGTCATTCTTGCACAGTTGATACAGTTCAGGCTGCAACTAACCGCTGTTTTCATCATCGATTAATCTTCAGATTATGTTTTTGTCTATAAAACGTGAAAACGAGACCTTATGGTGCCGTCTTCAAATGTCTTGTTTTATCTGTTCAGTGTAACAGTTCAGTTTAACATCATGTATCACGTTCAAGAAGCTGCAGCCAGCAGCGTTTTTGCTTAAAAAAAATGACTTAAATGGATTATTCAATCATCAAAATAGTTGCAGGTCAACTAATGGTTACACCTGTAACTTTTAGAAACCTCATGTTCGTCATGTCCTCATAATCTGCCCAGGAATTCACCCCTCGCAGAGTAAATTTTACAGTTAGAAGAATATCTTCAGCTATTTTAGTCCTCATGTAAACAAAAACAGCAGGGGGAATAAATCAGTGTTTACAGGCGATAATATCCTTTTAAATGTCAACAAAAGAAACTTGCTTTAACCAGTTACAGATATATTCAGGTGTTTGTGATTCATTGAAGCAAACCTAGAGAACAGAAAGAAAGAACGACGCTGAAACAAGTTGACCTGGCGGACGCAGCCATCACCCCAAAACACAGAGGTCACTTGTTGGATCTCAGTTCCCGCCTATGAAGGTGCGCTCGAGACTGAAGTGCCTCCTGTTCATTGTCCGTGTGCCAACTCTCGGCAGGGTAAGAGCTAAATGCCTCAAAGTGTTCGGTTAAAAATCAAAACAAGTGTGACAGGACTGGAAGAGGAAGGCAGGATCTGAACCTGTATGCTCACTTCATCTGCTTCACTTAGCTTTTATCACAACAAACCTGTCGTTCCGCCGTGTTTTTCTCTTCCTCTTCCTGACAGCCTGTCAAGACGAACACACAGAGAGAGTAAAGCAGAAGAGAAAGAGGAGTAGAGAGAGAGAAAGAGAGAAAGCACCAACCTCCCCACTTACTGCCGCTCTCTCACTTTCGGCTTCATTCCAGCGTATGTTCATTTTGCATTTTTCCCCTTTTTCTGTCTGCATAGTTCACAATCTTTAGTCTTTTCTCTCTGTGCTGCATTATCTTTGCAAATAATTCTTAACCTAGACGTTGTGTGAGAAGCAAACCTCCGACCTTTGCCGTGTCAGAATAAGCCGGTTTTGACAGCCGACCGCATTCAACAACCCGGCAACCGCAGAGGGAGTCTCATGGTGATGTCAGCGTCGTTAAAAACACACAGCGGTCATTGTGTGAAGAGCAGAACAGAGGATCGTCCCCCCCCCCCCCACCCACCCCCCCCCCCCCCCACATGTGCTGATTTCTGAAGCACCGCTCGAGGAAGACTGACTTCCTTGTCATCCTTCCGTACAAAACAACAGTCAGGGCAGAAGCTTCTCGTACTGGCCGGCTTCTGTTTGGACTTTTGATGTCATCAGGAAAGAGCTGAGTGAGGCCTGAGATAAGCGCTGTCAGGTGGTCGTTCGGTCTGTCAAAGATGGTTGTCAAGAACAAAATATCTCGACAGCTGCTCGCCAGATTGTGCCAACATCAGGATCAATACTTTATGAGATTCTGAGAATGTTTGTCATCTATTAGACGGATTTCCCTTTAAATTTTTCTATGGATTCGTGATCCCCAGAGGATGAATCCTGATGTTTTTGGTGTCTTCTGTAGCGCTACTATAAGGTCCAAGCTTCCACTTGTACATGGTGACGTTTGATGTCATCAGGAAAGAGCTGAGTGACGTCTGAGATGAGCGCTGTCAGGTGGTCGTTTGGTCTGTCAAAGATGGTTGCCCAGAACAAAATATCTCACCAGATTGCCATGAAATTTGTTCTAGATGTTCATGGTTGTGAAAAGATGCCTCTTAATAACTTTCCTGTAGTGCCAACATCAGCATCAATACTTTTTGAGACTCCAAGAATGTTTGTCATCCATCAGACAGATTTCCCTTTAAATCTTTCTATAGATTCGTGATCCCCAGAGGATGAATCCTGATGTTTTTGGTGTCTTCAGGTTCAAGCTTCCACTTGTACGCAATGAAAATTAAACTCTAATAAGTACAAACCCATGAAAAGTATCAAATACATTCATGTTTGTCAGAAAAACAACCTTTTTTCATATTGAACAGTCTAGGGTGCCTTGAGGATGGGCCAAGGTTGTTGCAAAAAATGTTTTCATGTTATTCTGCATTTAAGCTGAATTTTTTAATATAATTTCACCTTGTTAAATTGAGGTGACATTTACAGTTAATTATGTTTAATGTTATGTTCTAAAATAGATTAAAACAGAGGAAGAAGCAACAAATCAATGAATTAAAAATGTTTAATATGCAGCGACACCCCGGCTAATTAGAGCTCACAATTGCCGGTTGTCATAGTAACAACAACACACTTTGTGGCTTGTGAGTTTTTTTTTTAGTCAGGAGGGGTAACAAGACAAAAAAAAAGGTCTTATAAGCTTGTGCTTTGGGAACTACTGTAGTAACCTTTACTGTCGCACTAAGATTAGGTCAAAATGTCATCTTTACAAAAAAAGGTTTTTCACAGTTTGACGGACTGAGCGCTGTTAGATTTGCCAATCATGTTCTTGCTCCTGAGACAATTTTGTTCTGTCCGACACTTTCTACAGTGGAGTGTAATGAAAATGAAAGCAGGCTGTTAGCGAGGCTTTACACTTTTGTTTATCATAATGAAACAGGGCACAAATGAGGCTAAAATCTGCTATTTAGAGGTGAAGTGTCACATGAAGGGAGCATTTGAATCTAAAGCTGACAGTCTGTTAACCAGGGTCAGACATTAATGGCAGCTCAGGGGCAAAGGTGCTTTTTAAAATTCATAAAACAACAAAGTAATTAGAAATATAGCAACAAAAAAAAAAAACCCTGATACTTTTCACCTTGCTCATATTTTAATTGTCGACACATATGAATACAATTGTCCCCTGTGGGCCACTGTAGGTGAGTCATAGGAGCCAATGAGAGGTTGATTCTTTCTTGTGTGATTTGGGTAAAAATAGGAGGAGAAATTACACCACACAGCAAGCAGTAGATGAACAACAACGCACTGTAAATAATAAGAAACCCAACAATATATATATGAAAAAACTAAAATGGAGGAGTATGGGATGTTTTAGTCATGCAGAGGTGGAGGAAATGGAAGCCTGCCAGCAGGTTCCAGCAGCAAGATGGAAGTTAAAACATAATTTACTCTTGGCGTTTAAAGGAAAAACACATGTTAACGCAGGTGGTAAAAACCGCATTGTGATTGGAAGGCGATCTGATCGGACCGACCGACCGCAGCTGGAGGTGATTGTTTGTTGTAAGTGGAGAAATGACTCACAATGCAAGTCCATTATTTTAAAGTTCAATTACCACTTGTGAAAAGGAGGAAAATGCATTCAATAATCAGATAAGGGGGCAAGACATTCCCCCTTTTTTTAAAAAAAAAATCCTTATACTGTCAGTTACAGCTGAATTATTAGTCGATTGACTGATAATCACTCATTTATGTCATTATTTTGAGCAAAAATACCAAATAAAAGCACAGGTTTCAGCTTCTCAGTTGTGAATCTGCTGTTTTTCTTCATCTTCTGTGATGGTAAACTGAATATTTTTGGGTTTTTGGTTGTTCAGAACAAACAGTGAGTACATCACATTGGGAGTTAGGACATTTTGATGGCTATTTTTTACTATTTTCTGACATTTTAAGATTTTCAGTCAATCGATGTGAAAATAACTGGTAGTTGCAGCCTTACTGTCAGTAACCTGACCATTTATTATCCTATCTGGTCAGCCATTGTCTCCACAGTATGATAAAGTAGGAGTTTAAAGCTTTGGTTTCTACATTATATTAGATTCAGTGAGTCGTAGATGTGATGAGCAGCAATGCAGATTTTCTCTCCAGGACTTCTCTTGAGCCATTTCTTCAGTTCCGCCTACAGTCTACCTTAACTCCCACCTAACCAGCAGTTTCTGCTTCTTAATCCACTATCCTGCAGTCCGTCATTCACTCAGACTCTCAGTTGCTCACATGCATAGATGTGCACGGTCTGTTTCTTGGAGTTGCACTTGTTGTATCCCCGTTCTTTTGTTTAGAGCTCGGTAAAGACGTAGAGAACGTTCGGCTGACGAGAAGCCTGAATTTCCTACGACATGGTTCTTTTGTGTTCTCAAGATTCTTCACCTTCAGGTAACAGAGAGGCGACAGCACACATAACAGTCCCCTGCCTGTTTTCAGTGGTGGGTTTGTGCAACCTTTATCCAAAGCCGCTGTTTCATTGCGTCGTATGATGCATGTTCCTCTGTCGGCTCAATGGTGAACTGTGTCGTGCAAGATGCTCCGTGTAGCGTTTTCACGCCACAGAATCAGTCGGTGGTGTAATTTTAAAACAATCATGATTAGTGTAATTACTGTAAACACTGTCAAGAATATTGGCAACATCTTTACTCTGACCTGTGGAGGCCAAAGTCTGAATCACTGCTTTATGACAGATCACAGCTAGATGGTGCTGTTTGACCATTTGCTAGTAATAAACACGTTATTTCAGTTTCATTATTCTGTCTGCGTAGTTTCAACTTCAACTTCTTCTTGATCTAAACACCTGGAAGGGGAAAATGTAGTCCAAACTTCCAAATATTCTTCATTTAGCACCTTTTTAAAAGGAAATTGATAAACACATTTAGTTTGAATTTTGAATTTTATTAGCTTGTGTTGTGATCGGATAAAGGATGCTGACTGGTCGCTACCACTGCTAATGGTTTGTTGTTGTTGTGGCAGAAAGAGACGGATCATAGATGGTCGAGACACAGCGACCTTTCTAACAATGTAGTTACAGAACGTGACATGTCTCCTTTTTATACTGAAAAGTATGAATGCCTACAATAAAAAAAAAAACAAAATAGAAAGACTGTACATGCTTCTCATAGCTGTATTAGCTAGCTCAATAGAAAATCAATACTTAAATACTGAAAATACTTTCAAACAAGTCATTTTTCTTTACATAGATGATTGTTTAAGGCTTGAGGAAATAGATCTGATCTCTCTCTTTTTTATTAGCAAAGAGCATCATGCAAAACTTTCAGGTTGTTGTTTAGCTAAATAGTAAATATGGATTCTGTATGTCAAAATTAAGTTTTAGTCTTAATTTCATTTACAGTAGTTCTATTCTTATTTATAATAATATACTGCATATATATTATGTATACTATCTAATACAACAACATATTTTAGTTGTTTGTCTGTATTTATTTGAGATTTGTAAGTTTTGCAACCTAAAACTGTCAAAAACAAGACATAAATAGATATTTGGACTCTATCAATGCATTAGATACTAAATATACATTCATATCTCCCCCCAAGACATTTTTTTTTCGAAAAAAGAATTTGGACTTGTACTGGCAGGTTTTACTGGAGCTTGTTCTGCACCAGTGGAAGCTGATTGGTTAAACATGACAGACGTTACTTCCCTGAAGCTCAAATGCCAACGACTAATAATTAACAAAGGAAGTTTTAGGAAGTTCTCAGTTTTTGATGTATTTAAAGAAAGAAACACAGCAAGAAGTAAATATTCACACTGTTTTATGAAGTAATATTTCCTCTGGTGTTGTGTTATGTTTCTGTATAAATTGGTAAAGCTAATTAAACATTTTAATCACAAAATATTAAAGTAAATAAAATGCTATTGAACTCCAATCCTAGCCGCAACCCTGTTGCTTCATGCAAGATTAACAGTTGCCATGTCAACCAGATGTTTAAACAGATTTTGTGGCTTCTGATTGTAGAAAAGTATTGAACAACAAACCTGGCAACGCTCGCAGCTAATTTACAGTCATTTAGTGCTTTTGTTATTGTACCTTTTATGTTAATGAGTCTCTGCATCTGGCTTTTACCCAACTCTGTACTGGAGCCACACACACACACACACACACACACACACACACACACACACACACACACACACACACACACACACACAGATATTACAGTTTACAGAGTTACTGTACATGCAGACTGGGAGCCGTGCAGGATAAGTGGAGGTGACAGGGCCAGCTGTGCTGTGTGAGGGCCGGGCTGGACTAGCTAGAGCTGGGGGGCTCTCAACTCTCCACCGTGTGTGACCGTGTCACCCTCAGTTAGGTGTCAAGCCCACCAGACTGCACGCACACACACACACACACACACACTCCAATAAAACTGAAGGTCAAGCAACAAACGCTGCTCCGCCGCCGCCATCACCCTCGTCACCGTCAGGAGAAATGTCACTTGTATTTTTATCTCCCCCCCCCCCCCCCTCCCCGCTGCATCCTCTCTATTTCTCTTCTGTCTCATCCATATTTCTTCTTCTCTTTTTATTTTATTCTCTTACAGCAACTCATCCTTTTCATTTAGCGCTGATCCTCACTCTTCTTCTTCTAGCTTCTTTTTTTTCGCTTCTCATGGTCACTTCTCTTTTGTCTGCTTTTTTTTTCTTCTTCTTATATATTTTTATCCTCTATACTCCTCTTCTGTTTCCTCCTGTCTTTCTTCAGTCCTCTCATGCCATAAGAAGTTTGATTCTGCATTATGCTCTTCTTTCTTCTTCTATACTTTTTCACCTGTTTCTCTTCATCCTCCCCCGATGACTTTTTTTTCTCTTCCTCGTCTTTTCATCTCCATCCTTATCTCCCTTTCCTTTTTTTTTTC